>NW_010973302.1:1309817-1432071 GCF_000737465.1 Haliaeetus leucocephalus | reverse complement strand
CCCTTTTTTATCGCCCCCCTTTTTTATCTCCCCTCCTTTTTTATCGCCCCCCTTTTTTCTCTCTTGCCCCCCTTTCCTTTCTTCTTTTTCTTTCTCTTTATTTTTCCTTTTTGCCCCTTCCTTCCTTTTTATCATCTTTTTTTCTTTCTGTTCTCTTTCATTCTTTCCAGTGAAGCACAAGTTGAACTTTCAATCTTAGCTTCATAAACATCAGCTCTGAAATACCACTCTGAATCCACAGTAAGGATTGTGGTACTGTAAATACATTAAGAGGTAGATTAGATTTGATAATATATAAGAATTTCCCCACCTACAGTATCACAAGCGTATTCAGCGTTTGATACGTCACAAACTTCTTGTCAGCTGTAATAAAAAGTGGTAATTTGCACTCCCTCTCCGTTCGTGCTTCAGGAAGATGATAAAATCCCAAATATTCCCATTTGTATTCCTATCTCTCTTGCACACTTATTTGTAGTGGCATGGCAGGCTCACTGTGAACTGCTTTTCAGGCTGCTCTACACTGAGAAGCTCCAGTAGCAGTTTTCTGGTTGATTTTGAGTACGGAGCAGAGAAGCATCACGAGGGGACATCTGCCTATCAGACCGGTGCTCCGTTCACTCCTGCATCCCGCTGCCTGCCCCGCGAGTCGTCCTTGCAGAGGCGGTTCATGCCCACGTCTTGAGCTATGCTGGTCTTTTTATGCAGAGTTTAGTGAATGCCCTAAGCAGATGTTGCCAGATGTGAGGTCGTGTGGGAGCTCGTGGGCAGAGGTGGGAGCGGGGTGAGGTCCCTGGTCCTCCAGCTCAGCTATGGGGTGTGCATGTGCTGGATGAGCCCCAGAGAAGGAAGCCCAGCAGGCAGCTTTCTCCCCTCCTACAAGCCCTCTCTGGACCAGAGTGTGTCCCTTGCAGCCATAGCAAGGGCAGGTAATGAGCTTCCCAGCTGTGAGGCTCCAGAACAAATGGCATCTTCTCCCATTTTCACACCACCTGTGGTTTCCTTCCCAATTTTCCGGAGCCACCTTTTTCACAAATGGGATTGAACGAGAAAGAGAAAGGCATGTCCATGGCGGCAGGTTGGTTTTTGCCTTCCGTGTTGCCTGGCACTTTCCTGTTAGAGTGTCTGGCTGGTGTTTCTGCAGCATCTCTCTCCCGTAACACATCTGTGCTTCTCCTCTCCGGGGTCTTCTCCGTGCTGGTTATCTGTGCCAACCAGAAGACAGGAGGTGAGCTGCTTTACTGACTGCCTGGGGAGAAAACAGTACTGTGGCCTCATTTCATACTGAATGGATCCAGACATTGGTCCACTTCCATTAAATATATTAACAATGAATTCAGAGACTTCCTCCCTCCCTCCCTCCCTCCCTCCTCCTTTCCTTCCTCCTTCCTCCTGCCTTCACCTTCCTTCTCCTCCTCCTTGTCCTTCTCCCTTCTCCTTCCTTCTCTTCTCGCTCCTCCGCCTCTATCATAGCCATTACTGCATCCTGGTGCTGCAGCGGGACCTGGGGACAGCTAGATCAGGTCCCCGTGTGCCAGATGCACAAATCCAGAGCGACGTTCCCAGCTCTGACTACCCTATCCACGAGCCTTATCCAATGCCAGAGCTATCTGTCCCCTGTACTGTAAAGGCAGCCTTTACAGAAGGGAGACCCTACAGCATCTCGGCAGAGGGATGCTGGTGTGGGACTTCTGGGAGCTGTCGTGAAGGCTCTTCTCTTCAAGTCCCTGGGGTGTTTGCTGCCATGATCAGTCCCGCCATCACCCTCCAGCTGCTGCTGTGGTGTCTCAGGGCTTTCTTTGAGTGGCCAAACAGGACAGCAGCCTTGTGCCTGCTGGGTTACACGCACATGGGTGCAAGGAAGGTATGAAGCATCCATCATCGCAAAGGTGCTTGCAGAGGGCTCTGTGCATGGGGAGCCATTTTAAACAGGCTTTTATCCATTGCAGTGATGAGCGCAGGGTTGGCTGGGCTGCATCCTCAGATGCTCGGGAGCTGCTTTTCCTGGTGTTTCAGGTCATAAAACCAAAGCACTGTGCCTGGAAAGACAGATTGCCACCACAGCATAAGCAAATCTATTGAATCCAGACAGCTTGCTAATTCACCCTGTGCGACGTGCATCTCTCTCCACCCCTTTCCTGCTTTCCTGGCCAGACTGAGAATGGCTGGAGCATTGCTGCCTTCTCAAAGAGAGGGGGAAAGAAATTGTGCTTCTAGAGACCAAACCGAGCAGGAGTAATCACTTGGGCCTCTGGACAATTCCCCATCACGCTCCCAGGTGGGGAATCATGTCCCAAAGCTCTTGTTTTGAGTAAAATAGGAGTGACAGCTGCCATCTGGGTGAGAAGAAAGGCTGGTCCCAACAGTGATGAAGAACTGGAAGTAACCTGGGCTGATCATTAAGGCTTCAGCCTTAAGACTCTTGGAAGTGGGTTTGTTTGGGTCTCCAGGGCTCAGAGAAGCAGCCAGGTGATGACAGCGTAAGGAGGGGTGTGATAGCCACGCTGTGACCCATGCTGCTGGGGCTGGTGCTCAGCTCCCCGTGCCTTGGGAAGTCCTCTGGGGACCCAACCCTACTTACAGCCACCATGGGACAGAAGGTGCGATGTTGTTCCCTGGCCTTTCCGTGTGTGACCCCATGCCTGGAGCGCAGTCACGGATGGAGCGGGTGCTCCATGCCCTGGTGCAGAGATATCGTGCCTGGGGCAAATGTCCCACGGGACTCCCGGGTGCCCTGGTCCAAGTAGATGCCTCGGGCAGGGTTTCTCAGTGCCTGGATGAAATGAGGATGAGGAGAGACAGACCTGGGCAGGTCTCGGCAGCGGAGGAAGCACCACCAATGTGTTTTCAGCTGATAGTACCTGGAAGTGTCTGCTCGAGACTGGCCATTTCAAAGCTGCACCAAAGCACGGCAAGCTGCTGTGGTCAGCGTGAACTTGTTGGGGTCCAGGCAGCGAACAGGGATGCTTTGGGCAGTAGCTATGGAGATGGCAGCAAGTATAAAGGACTCACCACTAAGGCTACGTAGGAGCTGTTTTGGTAGGACAACGACAGCAAAGGGAATGAGCTCTTAAGGCAGCGCTTTGGTTCGGCATTGGCGTTGCTCCAGCCGTGCTGGTGGTAGCTATGTTTCCCAGAAGGGGGAGCATGGAGGGGAGAAGCCAGCCTGGATCTGAGGTGGCCAGGGCCACTGGGAAATGCCCTGCTTGAGCTGGGAAGCTGTACCCATGTGTGCAGGGAGCCCAGAGGGGATGCCCAGGGCTCCCCTGATACCAGGACTCGCTCAGAGTGACTTCATCTTGGTCCAGTCCTGGCAGAAGATGTAGCATCAGAAGAGGGGTGAATCCCAAGGGGTGCTGCCAGGCAGCGTGGGTGAGCACCTGTGGCAGGAGCAAGATGATACATATAGATGGGAGATACCGGTTAACTTAAAATGAACCCCATGTGGATCCCACTGAGGTGGGACTGGTGTGAGATGGCACTGAAGTTTCTTCAGAGCCTTTGTCATTCTGTCTGGGTCAAACCCCTTGCGTAGGAGTGAGGCCCCTCTCCTCTGGGTGACTTTGGAGGAGCTGCGTAATGATTTCTGGAACATGTATATGTAAATCTTTACCTACAGGTCCCTGAACTTTTGGCAGCGCATAAAAATTAAAGGCTGTTTTTGTTTAAGAATTGATGAGCTGCAGCTAATGTTGCTCATTTACACCTTTTCCATCTCCTAATGGAAAGGATGCAGTGTCCACTGGCAAATTGAACAAATGTTCTATAGAGCACCTACAAAGGGATGTGTGTGTGCTGCAGATGGGGAGTGGACATAGACATGAGTGTTACCATTTCTAAGAAATGGCAGTTCTCCTTTGGAAGCCTAAGTGAACACCACTTTCCGGGAGTTGCCTAATTTAAATCATCTTTGCTCTGTTTTGTCCTATCCGTTATTTTCAGCTGTCACATTAAGTGCCACAAAGACTCTTCAAGAGGCTTCTTTCTGCTTCCTTCTAATAATCCCAGAAACAGACACTGGTCCCTTTGTCTGGGGCTCTCTCTGATGGCTCTCAGTGTTCAATTTGCTGGAGAGGAACCACTTTGTGGAACAATAGGACAATCAGCACTGCAGCGGCTCAAGTGCTGCCATCCTGCCCTTGAAGAGGTAGGAGAGGAGCAAGGTGGAATCGTGTTTTGGCCATGGCAATAAGTGACTTCTAGGAAAAGCTTTGGTGGCGGTTTAACAAAGGTGATCCTGGCTTGCAAAAATAGATGCTTGCATTTCATTTGCTCTGAAATTTGTTGGGGTTTAGCGTGATCCTTGGTGCAAGGAGAACGATAAACTCTGGTGTTCAGGTCTGGATTAGGGCTTGGAGTCTGAGTCCAACACGAGGGTCCAAGCCTTGCATGTCAAGGCCAGGATGAAGTCCAGCAGAGATAAAGTGTTGCCTGACTTTCTTGACTTGTTGAGGAGTTAGCAAGGTCCAATGATGGGACTTCACATTGAGAGCAGGTCCTTGAGGCTTGAAGTACCTCTAAAGAAAAGGCTGGTGAAACACCAGGGACCTGTCAGTGCTGTGCATCCTTGGCAGTCCTGAACTAGACAAGCATCTCCTGTGCATCCTTGGGGATCCCTGTGTGGTGGTGCAGCCCCCCTGGGCCACGTTGCGATGTCAGGATCAGCCAACATCGTGTTCTTGCACAGTGAGTTGGGACAACCTGGTACTTTCTCATTCTGGCTATGGTACAGTGAGTCAGGACAATTAGGCAACCCCTAATCACATCTGAAACTCCTGTGACTCAACGGGAGGGTCTTCCTTGCCCTTTATATCCCTTCCATTAGATATAAACTGTTGCCTAAGTCTGGGACTAGGAGTAGATCCAGCTGCACGTAAGTTCCATCAGGAGTTTAGAAAGCAAGGGGGGTTTTCTCAGAACCTTGTGACTCAACAGGAGAGTCTCCTTTACCTTTTAACATCTCCAATCTTTGTGCAAATCATAAAAAAAAAATCAATTCTAACTTTATCTTCCTTTGTACATTTCTCCCTTACCCTTTTGTGTCTTCAGTCTCTGTATAAATCATTCTAGTTTGATTGTAACTTGATTTTCTTTGTGCGCTTCATCCATGTATTAAGTAATAGAGTGAACCTTGCCATCGAACTTTGTGAAGTCGCACTTTTCTGAATTCTTATTAAATCACTTTCGCTAATACCTTTGGTGGTGATTCTTTAAGTGGTGCAAACCACTCATTCGCGACACCCTGCTTTGGGCCAGGGGTGAACCAGAAGACTTCTTGAGGACTTTTTCAGTACTTTGATGCTATAGTTTTTATGTCTTCCTTCGGGGCTGTGTAAGGCATCCTGTACCTAACTCAGCATAGGCTTGGGGGAACTGGGAGTTTCTTAGGGAGAAAGCACGATCTCCTACTGGAGTGGAGGAACAAACAGCAAGTGCTCCCATTGCCCCAAATATCCCCAAATATCCAACACTCTATGTGACTCCATACTGACTTTGTGCTAAGCTTTTCTTACTCTACTCCAGCTGCTGCCTTTACCTATCTGCCCATCTCCTGCCCCTTGTGCCATCAGTTATTGGTTCAGGTCTGCCCTCCCAGTCACACACCAGTCTGCTTTGAAAATTCCCTTTGCCAATCAGCTCACGGCAGCTAAAAGTACCTAAATATGGCTGAAAGTACCCTTATGATGCTGCACTGGGGGTTAGAAGACTGTTTCTATCTATCAGTTAAGAACAGCTCTGTGACAACCCTTTTCTAGAGATATTAGGGGAAAAGAGGTGTAAAGATGGAGTTTGATGTATTTCTGAGGAATTCCTTCACGCATTGCCTACGATTGCTTTCTCGCCCAGCCCTCTGGTCCTGGATGTGATGTGATAGAAGAAGGCAACAAGACTGCATGACAGAAGGAGTCCTTCCTCTCCCAGCTCTGTCCCAGGGATGGCTTGGAAAGCAGGCAGAGGCGGCTGCAGAACGCAGCTTTTCTATACATACATAAAGAAATAAGCCATTACGGTGGGAACTATTAGTTAATGCTTTAAAATACATAGATAATAAGGAGGAATATAACTTTTCAACTAAGTTTGAAATGTAGAAGTAAATTTTGTTTTTTTAAATTTGCACTATGCATACAGAAGCACAGGATGATTGCTTCTCAGTCTATTTAATCATGAAGCTTGATCCTTACAGTGACCACTGTTAGAAGTGGTTTTGCATCATTTTTTTGTTGGCCAGTGCTGTATTTCATCTGCCGTCGCACTGCTTAGTCCCTTTGCCTGTTGCTTGGCTTTCTTTAGTTCTGCTGGAGTTTCTCATGGCTTTTTGTGGCCTTGAAGCCTTATTTAAACTCTTTGCTAAGGCAGCAGCTTTAGGAATGAAAAAGAAGTTAAAAAAATGCTATTAAAAAAAGATGTTGGTGTAAGGTGATTTTTTGCTCAGTCCCATATGGCTGGGGGTGTCCTGGGCTTGTAAAAAAACCACTTAAAGTGTGTTCTGTCTCTGAGGAAATCCCTGTGCAAAATATCCCCTTGCATGTTAGCACAGCTCTTGAATATACCCGGGTGCTTTCCATGAAATCCCTGGTCTGGAATTGGGTGGAAAGCTAAAAATCTAAGAACTGTCATGACAAAATCTGGGCTTGTTTAACCCATATGGTTATGGAAAGAAAAGTTGCAAACTGGACCTCTGAGTAATCCCAAACGAAAAGAAAAGAACTCAGTGTGTTCACAAGAAAAAAAAAGGACTGAGCTCACAGTGTTGAAGGCAATCTCATTGCTCTGGGATGGTCCGAGCAGCCGGTGCTGCAGCCTTTCCTCCTGCCCCCCGGCAGCTCTGGCCGGGGCTGGCAGTAAGCCGAAACAGTGGTCGAGGAGAGAACTCGCCCTCCAGCTTTTCTTCGGAGGCAAGGAAGGTGGATTGTTTTCCGGCGATGAGATTTCCTATTCAAAAATTGAATGCTTCCTTCTCATGCTTGTGAATGGAACACCCGGGAAGCGGAGCACACTGCTTCCAATTACCGGCGCAGCAAGGCCAAGTGCTGCAGTTGGGCAGGAATTTATACCTTTTCATACGTACTTGAAAAGAGAGAACCTTTTTTTTTTTCCCCCCCTTCTTTTTAATTTTTTTTGTATATGTAATGAATTCAAAGCAGGAGCCCAGCCAGCCAAGCTGCCTTTGATTTGTTGTCATGTTAATATTTTATGTCTGAATATGTGCCTAATCGCTCAAATTAGTCAAACTTGCTACCTCTCTTGGGCCAAAAAAAATGGTCCCTAGGAATGCAGTCTCATTCCTCGCTCCCCTTCACATCATCTCTAGTAATGGCTTGTTTATGTCTGGGATTTTCCTTGAAGAAGACCCACTTTGTAGCACATCTTCAGGGAGAGCTCAGAGTGGTTAATATTGATCCCAACCCAAGTGGCATCACGACATCATCAAGAAGGTAAATAGCGTTGTGAGTGCATGAACAGGAGTGTTGCTTCCCTTCAGTGGTGTGTCCCCCACACATCGAATGCTGTAGGGTTGAGCACATCTGGGATTTCTGGCTAGCCCACAGAGTTACTGCTCCTCCATTAAGGTCCAATGTTTTCACTTGCTGCCTGGGCAAGATTTCCATGTGGAAAAAGATGTTTCTTGAGATACATCGGTGTATGAGCTACAGGGGAGGCAGTCAGGACCAGTGTCTATCAACCATGAAGGACAGGGGTATCAATAGAAACTGGAAGGGGGCCCAAGAGATCAGGGCTTGATTCCCACCTTGGGCACAGCTTTCCTGTGCAGCATGTCTTACATGGCATCTGGGTGACACTCCCCCAGCAGTAAAATACCTCCCATGGTGTGTCTGTCCCACCCATTTGAGGTGGGAACTCTTTTGATGTATCTCTGTACATCAGAGATGTGCTGTGATGGTGCCCTTGCTTGGGGCCATCAGTCACCTGCAAACCAAATACGGTGACAGTGGCAAGAAATTTGTGGTATGAGGCTCTTCCCCTTGGTCTACTTGGTCATAAGAAGACCTGTTTCCAGTGACAGGGATTTCCTGATCCTGTAGTGGTGCATCTGTTTATTAATCCCAGTGGATCATCCAGTCTCTCCTGAAGCCCATGCACACTTGCTCCCGCAAGTCCTTCAGCAAGGAGTTCTGCAGATCCACCGTCTGCTGTGGGAAAACCATCTCTGTTTCCTTGTCTTGAACCTCCCGTTAGCTTAATTTGGTGGCCCTAGGTGAATGAAGGGAGACTGGCAGTAATCATAAGATGGTACAGTTGCCCATTGTAGCAGTTGACCCATTTGACGGCTTGTTTTGTTGTAAGGCTGTGAAGAACCAGTCTCCTCCAGGCACCCCAGCAGATGGGAACTGGGGGGGAGCAGAGGCATTGGTCTTAGGGACTCACCTTGAGCAGTGGTCTGTACGTGTAGAACATCATGGGAGATAATATTACTGGCTGAGGGTAAAAGAGGCAGGTTAATGAAGGGGGCAAGAGAGGGAGGGGGTTATAACTGCAATATAACTGTTTAAACAACACGATATATTAAGTCCAATTTTCAATTCCAGGTATTGAAAGAGGGTAGAACTACTAAATCCAGATATCTGGTAGAGCACAAAGACCTCATTGAGGTGGCTGGTTTGACTGCCCTTCCAGGGCACACTTGAGGCAGGTGGTGCTGCTCCAGGACCAGGCTCTTGCATCCCCACGTTCCTCTTGATATGTAAAATGAGAGCATGCGTCTCTATTATTGTTTGCATCCCAGTGTCACCTACAGGTCTTCAAGGAGGATCCCTGCTTTGCTACGGGGTTGCACAAAGCCTCAACAGAGCCAAAGCTTGCCCTAAAGAGATGGCTGTCAGACAAGGGGCAGCAGGCAGATGTAACTAGCTGGAGGAGAATGAAAAAATAATGATCCTGAATTGGCCACAGGAGATGCAGAGGTCCCACCACACACAAAGTAGCTTATAGTATATGGAAATGTTGCGTATACATCTATACGGTTGCAAAAGATGCACGTTGTTCAGTTGTGTTGTTGAGAAATAGTATACGATCATTAGGAGTAAGCTAGAATGGGAACACCCGGAGGGGCAGAGTTAAGGGTGATTATGCAGCCCAGCCCTGGCATTTCTTCACTTTGGAGAGCTACATGGCATAATTTCATCATAGATTTATATACAGCTGATTCACACGTAGTTTGATATGCAAATAAAACCATCATAAATATCAGAGAAAGATTTAAAGCTGCGTTTTCCACTGTCATGCTACAATCTTTGCTTTTCTGGTCAGTCTAATCTACTCGATTACTCCTTTCATCATCTTTTGAAGACGTGATATCTCTTTCAAAGAGCATCTGTCAGATATATATTACTTAGTTAATTTTTCTGCATGGAATGAAAAAACAAGGGTGGGGAACACAGAGCCCTGAGGATCAGATGCGATGCGTGGCCAAGAAATTATTTTGGGGTAACGGGGAGATGTGTCATGTGTGGCCTGCACTCGGTCTATAAAGGCCTCTGTAGCTCTTGGCAAGAAACAGGTTTCCTACCAGACATATTCAGTTTATGCTAAAGATTGAAGTGAAATTTTCTTTATCTGGGTAATAGAGCATCTGTAGTAGACACCATTGAGATGTCACTTCCAGACTGAGCTGACGCTACAGGCAATGGAGCTGAAGGATGTTTTTAATTCAGAAGATTAAGCTTAAGTAGTTTAAGAATGGGAGAAAGTGTGGATAGAGTCAATATTTTTATGTTCAAGGACAAATTGAAAGTATAGACTTGTTTGCCGGTAACATCAAAGGTCACGGCTAGCTTGGGATGCCTGGATGCTTCTCATCTGGTTTACCCTGAGAACCAAACTTATTGGGATTTTTGTGTTGTGATCTTGGGTGAATGTCTTTTACTATCACTGTGATTTTTGAATCAGATACATTTCATGCATAAAACATATTTCTTGGTATTGTGAGGAGACTACGACCAGGTGGGTCATCAATACGCACAGCAATTTTCTTCCAGTTCAGCTGGAGGAGAGCTTGGTGAGCAGTTTTGGGGCCAAATACAGGCCTGGCAGCAGTGCAGTGCAGAGGACTGAATTGAAGCAGTAGATGCAGGGCAGGAATTCCCGAAGGGTGTCAGTGGTGGTGGAGCATGTGTCTCCGTCAGAGGCCTTTGGAAATCTTGCTAAGGCAGGGTCCTCGCTGTCAAATCCTTGCTTGACACCTCCGGTTCCCCGGGGATGAGGTGTCCAGTTTCTGACCCCATGTGGGAGAGCTGCCCCTCAACACTGGACAACAAGGGTCTTCCTTTTGGCAATCAATACACGGCAAGGTGCCTTCACCTTTTGGATTTCTTCAGGTTGCGCCAAAGCTGTGTTTGACTTCCACCATCTGTCTTTACCATCTCTGCCTTTTTTCATGTTTTTTTATTTGCTTACAGGCTTCCAGTCCTCCATGTGTTGGGTGTGGGCTACTAACCTATCCCTACAGGAGCAACCCTACTTCTTTTTTCCTTTTGGAATAAAGATAAGAGAACATCCCTTATCACTTCTTTTCCCCTTTTTGGTTTCTTCTCTTTTCCATCCTCCTCCTTGGCACCTTTTTTCCCCATCCATTCTCCTGCAGAGCTGAACCCCACTGAAGCACAAGCTCTTCCAGAGGCAGAGGAGCCTGAAGGCTGTAAACCAGTCTCTGAGCGCCGTGTTTTTTCCCAGAGAGGTCCCTGGGGATGGGAGCAGGCTGGGAGGTTGATAGCTGGTGTGAACCCTCAAAAGAAACACCTTTTTGTTGTTGTTTTGGATGCTTCCTGTACTGCATCCAGCTCTGGAGTCCCCAACATGAGAAGGACATGGAGCTGTTGGAGCAAGTCCAGAGGACGGCCATGAAGATGATCGGGGGGCTGGAGCACCTCTCCTATAAAGACAGGCTGAGAGAGTTGGGGTCGTTCAGCCTGGAGAAGAGAAGGCTCCGGGGAGACCTTATTGTCGCCTTTCAATGCTGAAAGGGGGCTTGGAAGAAAGATGGGGACAGAGTTTTTAGTAGGGTCTGTAGCAATAGGACAAGGGGTAATGGCTTCAAACTAAAAGAGGGGAGATTCAGACCAGATAGAAGGAAGAAATGTTTTATGAGGGTGGTGAGGCACTGGGAGAGGTTTCCCAGAGAGGTGGTGGATGCCCCATCCCTGGGAACATTCCAGGTCAGGTTGGACGGGGCTCTGAGCAACCTGATCTAGTGGAAGATGTCCCTGCTCATGGCAGGGGGGTTGGACTGGGTGACCTTCAAAGGTCCCTTCCAACCCAAACTATTCTGTGATTCATGTAATTAGGCAGTGGACTGCTGGTGGGTACTAAGGATTTAAAAAAATGTATCATTTTCCCCACCTGCCCAGCCAAATAATCACAAAAGTGCCTCTAGGAGAAAGGGAAAGGATCCTCATCATAAGCTGGGGATCTGGTAAAACACTCTGTATCACGAGATTCACAGTAAAGTCACGACACTGGTAATGCTAGGCTAAGGATTTTTGCTGGGGCTCATGGTTTCTTTGCCTTGCTCGATAAAATAAAACCTGCCGAAGCGCCGATGGTGAGCTCCCAACTATCTGTCCTCATACTTCCAGCCACTTCTGCTTGAATTATTCATGTTCGGTAAGTGATCTGCAAACAGCTCCTGTGATCTCCCTGTGATCTGTGTGTATGTGAGACTCACCCCTGCTTAGGTCAGGGCATTTTCTTGTTTCCTTCCTCACGGCAGGGAGTCTGCGGGAATCTCCGGATTGCTCACCGCCTCCTTCTGATGAACCGAGCCATATATTTATTATTTACGCAGTATGATTTGTTCGGCTGTCGCAGGCAGGCTGTATTATCACTGGATAAGCGAGAAGACTCCATGCAAACATCTGCAGCTATTGCTTGACAAATCCTATTGTAGAAATAATATCAAGGAGCTGCAGAGGTGCTTGCAGGGCAAATGCCCTTACAAGTGAAGGCAGCTCTGCCAGCTTCTCACCCAGTGTAGGATGCATTTCACCTGAATGTGCGTCTCAATAGAGCTTTACTGGGCTATTTTTCTTTTATATATATATCTATATGTGTGTGTGTTTTATGTGTTTGCTTGTTTTCCACAAGCTCTGCTCTGTGTTTATTTTAATTTTTTATAACATATTCTGATTTGGTCATGGAAAGAGGTTTGTAAAACTAGTGAGAAGGGCAGTTTGTGGTCGGGCAATCGGCAGGTGTCCTGTTTACTCTGCAATCCGTATCATTAGTGAAACAGGCTGTACGCCCACGTCTTCCAGCACACCCACCTCAGGGAGATCTCAGATCTGCCCTTCCAGTGTCATCTACTTCATCCCAGTATACTGCGATAAACCAGTGTGCTTTTTGGGATGAGGACTGGAATGCTTCAGGAACGCATTGCCAAGCAGAGCTGGAGCTGATGCTCTAGGCAAGGCAAGGCTCAGCAGAGAGACAGGGGGCCCCCAGGTCCCCTTCCCCAGCTGAGGGGGTAGCTTTGGGTGAAAAAAGCTCCATTTAGGGTACTTGCTTTTATACAGAACCCCTGAGGAGGGCCTGTACCTTGCCTAGGATATCCCTCACCTACGACATAACTGGAATACAGTAGCGAGTTTGTTAAAATGTCCTGCCTCTCTGCAATCTGGAAAGAAGATTTTCTGTTAAACCTTAGGGAAATTACTGGCCTTGTTAACTAGCATAAAAGTAATGAACCACAGCAGGGTTACTCGAGAGATTTGGGCCCTGGCTTTGTAAGACTGCATTGTTTCTTTAAATGAGAGAAATAATTTAAGCAAACAAACGAACAAAGAATTTCTGGAAATTAAAGTACGGTATGAATGGGATGATTTGCTCATCTTCTGTTTAATAGGAGCAGTGCAGTGAACAATTGCATGGTCGACCTCAGAAATCTATCCATGGTAACTAGTCACAGGAGAGAAAAATAGACAGCCTGCCACCAACTTGGTATTAAAGTTATATTTTCCATTTTTTTCCACGGTTTTGGGCCAGTCGGGGACTTTCCATGAGCAGTCAGCACGGCAGAAATCCCCTTCTGCTTTGTAGCAACCACCACCGCTGAGCAATGAAAGGTCCGATGCTGGTTTTGCACTGGTTTTGGCTTTAGTGGGTTTCAGTCCCAGTTTCCAGTGGGATTGGGCTGGGGCAGACCGTCCTGCTGAATACATCCCGTTGGACCAGGGCTATGGGTGGGTGATGCCCCCTTGTCCCTTCCACACCAAGGCTGAGGCTTGCTTGTGATGGGGTCTGGTGGAGGAACCTCACCTTTGGTTTCATCACCTCTGTGAGGTGCTGGATGTTAAATCCCCGACTGGATTTGGGGTCTGTGCAAACCCTGCATGATCCGTGTGCCTCTGGGCGAGTCCTGCAAGAGCCTGGAGGAAGGACAGAAAGACGCTGCCAGGCTGGAGTTCATCCAAAAATAAAAAAAAAAACAACAGGGATACTGGGCCTTCGGGCTCAATCGTCTGTTCCTCAAAAGACGTTTTTGGAAGGGATCACTCTGCTTTTGTTCTTCCATTAGGCAACTGAGGAGCGAGCATTGTTTTCCTCCCCTCATCCGTTCCCCTTATAGGGGAAGAAGAAGGAGGACTTGGCCACCCTGAGCCGAGCATCTCGGGGGACCTCCCAAAACAAAGGGCTGTATGGAGAAAAGTGCCGTCATCCCGTCCCCGTCATCCTCTTCCCTCCCTTCACCCTGTGCTTGGCACGGCTGTGCCCGCTCGGGGCTGGTGTGCCGCACGTCAGTGCCAACCGGCAGGGAGCACGGAGCAGTGATCCTAGGCTTCCTCCCTGGAAACCCGGCAAACTTCTTCTTATCTCCAGGTTTATCGTTTCCCGTAGACTTGGCAAGGGAACCCTGGAGTTTGTCATCTGCCAGGAAGGCGTGTTAGCTCCGTGACGGTGTTGACAGTGTACGTGTCCACATCTGATGGCTTGGATAAAGCAGTACTCCTGGGGAACATCATTTTGATGTTCCTAGATGTGGACCAAAGCTCTAAGGACACATCCATCCTGGTGTAGTTTCTCTCCCGTGTGCTGCAGGGATCCATCCCTGATCTGCAGAGAATGCCTGTGGCTCGGAGAGCATCTCCACAGCCACGCTCTGCATGACCCTTGCGTTAGCTCCCCATACAGGAATACGGGGCTGGCATGGGGAGCTGGGATGGGGTTTTATTAATTATAGGTTGTATAGGGTTTTTTTACAAAAGACTGGACTAAGACCAACCTATCTTGTTTTGCCCAGGCTCCAAGGCTGACCCTGCTGAGAGCCCCTGAGATACTGAACTCTATGGGAGTGGAGACCACTTGACTGCACTCAGCACCTTTCAGGATCAGGCCCTAGGTAATTATTCTAATTCTCTGCCTGGATGATGGGTGAAATTTGATGTTTTTGCTATGCAGACCATCTGAAATGACATTCCTAGTTGCCTGTCCCATGAATCCGTGGATTCTTTTTCCCCCTGAAGGTTGTCACTCTCTAGATCAGTGGCTTGACGCTACAATAATAACTACTGTTCTCTCAAAAATAAAACAATATATTTCCTTTGTTTCCAGAGGGGGAATCATAGAATGGTTTGGGTGGGAAGGGACCTCTAAAGGTCATCTCGTCCAACACCCCTGCCATAAGCAGGGACATCTTCCACTAGATCAGGTTGCTCAGAGCCCTGTCCAACCTGACCTGCAATGTTCGCAGGGATGGGGCATCTACCACCTCTCTGGGCAATCTGAATTGCTGCATCACCGTTCTGGCAATGGTCACCAGCTCTTCTGCTTGGGAAGTTCTCCTGAAGTTAACTTGCAGAAAGCTGTAAAAACAAACAAACAAACAAAAAATGTTTTTCACTCCCATCAGAAGCAATCAAAGGCTTAAAATTTCAATATTTCTTGGCAAGGATGCTTGTTCAGGTTAGAATTTTAAGAAGGGCTCAAAACCTACAGCTACAGGAGCCTGCTTTTTAAAATAAATCTAGCAACTATTTTCTGCAGAAAGATGAATTGTGAAAATCTTACTTACCTGGGTTCACAGCAGCTGCATTCTCTCCTCCAAACCTGGCGTTCTTGTTGTGCCTTTCAGAAACTTTAAATCTTTACCCCAGGGTCGATAGATGGAAGTCAAAGAGCCTAGGGCCAAGTAGTGCCTTGCTCTGCATCCTCGTGGAGATGCAGTGTCAGCCCAGTGCCTTGCTTGGGAGGGGGGCATCGGCAGGATTTGACCTAAGATTTGTTCTTCCAGCCCAGCAAAGCCAGCTCAAACTCAGAGCGTGAGCTTGAGAAGCGAGGATCTTAGGGGTGAGTTTTAAGAGGAGTAAGAAGGAAGCCAGCAGGATGCTGTGGATGTTACTCTGAAACACTAAGGATGAAGGATTTCCTGTAGGGTTGGCTTCCTGAGCAAGATGATATTCCTTACAGAATTCTCTATGCCGATAAAAGCATCGGTCAACAGAGGGTTATAATTTTTTAACCCGTCTGTTGGATCTTTTTCCCCCAATAAGTCGGTTAATAAAAACCAGCTTCCCACTGATTTCGACAGAGGTTAAAGCCCAGCTCTCAAGATGAGGGTGGTGTGAGGGCAGATTGTGTGTCGCTGGCTGCTCTCCCAGAGCATCCTCTCTCCGTGCGGGAACAGAGAGCTATTCTCCATCCCTTGCAGCTCTGTACAGTGACATTTTCAGGACCCAGGCCTGAGGACTTTGACTGGGTTGTTTCCTGTTTTGACAATCTCCATTTCAAATACTCTATACACAGCATTGTGCAGGGAATTAAAAAAAAAACAACCCGTATCTTTCTCTTTTGAATATTGTGGTGGGTGGTGGGGAGCTAAGCTCATGTTTCCAGTGGGGAAGCAGAAGACGTGGCTGGTGTAACAGGCTCAGAAAGTGAAAGAGGAAAATGAAGAATGAGAAAGAAGAAATATGTTCACCATCAGAGCTGTGGTGTGATATTTTTCCCCATCCAGTCTGAATTTGTGGGGATGGGGTGTTTTCTCGGTGCCAAAGCTCGTACGCTCTGTGTTTAAACTGCTGCTGTCAAAGCTTGGAGACTAACTAAAACAAAAATGTCACAGGTCAAATGGCTGTTTTCCAATTGACCAGAGTGCAACGTAAATCCTGGGGAGAGAAATAACCCGCCAAACATCTACCAGCCCTGTGTCTGCATCCCCCACTCCTGTGCCGGCTGCTGGTGGCAGGTCCCACCAGGACCTGCGACCTGGTGGCAGAGCCAGGTAGGCGGGCAGCTGCCTGCCTCAGCATCTGGAAACTTTCTGCAAGCAGCATCCTCTCCCCACCAAAATTTTTGTGCACATTTAACAGCATCAGATCCAGATTTGATCTAGGTCAGCGATTAGGAGGATCAAGAGGTTGCTTCAGGTGAGCATGGTAGGAGAGAAAACATCTGCCTGTGGAGGAGCCTGGGCTGGAGGCTCATCCTAAGCCCCCTCAACACATCTTCAGCCGAGGGCTGATCTTTGCTGCTCTAAATTCAGAGGATTTGGATAGGCAACACTCCCAGGGAGCGTCAAGGCAAGTGCGTCTCCTCTGCTGCTTTGTGCCGTCCCTCGCAAAGTCCCCCCCGAGCTTTTGGCGTGGCCAATTGCTCTTCGATGTGTTGTAACCTGAAAATAAGGATAGATAAAGGCAAAATGTTCTGGGAGCGATGCCAAGTCAAAGGCACTGAATTATTAAGAGATCTGTATCTGTATAACGGATTTATGCTCTTTAACAACTTTTAAGAGAAAATACGGTGTTTGCAGAATCAGATTGGGATCGTCCTAAGAAATAGTGCTCTCCTTTTTAAATTGTATTGCTTTTATTATTATTATTTTAATAATCATAATATTTCCCTAGTGACGCTGTATATGGGAATATTATTTGCGTAGGAACTGGAAATGAACCTGAAATGATAGGCGTATTTTTTAAAGGCACTTTACAAGTCACTCGGCATTGGAAAAGGTACAACTATCCGTCAAAGCAAGGCTTGGGGATAAAATAATTAGAAATCACACAACCATAGCAAAGGAAGATTAGTGCTAAAATTAGAAGCCATAAAGTTGTTTTTAGATTAGGCTGGAATCCGGGCAGGCTGTTTTATTTTACCGTGTTACTTTAAAAAAATGCAAGGTGAGAGGTGTGAATTGCCTGCATTTGGTTGTGTTGCAATGGAAATGCTATTGCTAATGCTAGGTGGGATGATCTATGAGATGATTTTCAGGGAAATCCTTAGGGAATGGAAGTACAATCCACCGTGAAAGATGACATGCTGCTAAAGGAGCTGGATTCGGTGCTGAGCTACTTCTTCCCACTCCCACGGACGTCCTGTAAGGTTGGTTTGCTCCTAGTTTTGTTTCAGGGTTGTAGTGGCCAAACGCCCACGTTGCATCCAGAAACCTTGGTGGGATGGCTGAGTGCGGAAGGGTCTGCACCCACAAGTGGCGTGGGTGCAAGTTGGAGCTGCTGTGGTCCTGGGACCTGAGCTGGCTTTTTGGGGCCAGATAGCAAGGTTAGATGGGGCATAGCCCATGCAACTTCATCATTTCATGTATCTGCTGGAGCTCCTTGTGCATGAACAGGAATGAATCCTTTAACAGAGGAAGGCCACAAAAATGATCAGAGGACAGGCTGAGAGAGTTGGGGTTGTTCAGCCTGGAGAAGAGAAGGCTCCAGGGAGACCTTATTGTAGCCTTTCAATGCTTAAAGGGGGCTTGGAAGAAAGATGGGGACAGAGTTTTTAGTAGGGCCTGTAGCAATAGGACAAGGGGTAACGGTTTTAAACTAAAAGAGGAGAGGTTCAGACTAGATAGAAGGAAGAAATGTTTTACGATGAGGGTGGTGAGGCACTGGGAGAGGTTTCCCAGAGAGGTGGTGGATGCCCCATCCCTGGGAACATTCCAGGTGAGGTTGGACGGGGCTCTGAGCAACCTGATCTGGTGGAAGATGTCCCTGCTCATGGCAGGACTAGGTGACTTTAAAGGTTCCTGCCAACCCAAACCATTTGATGATTCTGTGATCTGTCATGGAGGCTGTATTATACCTGAAAAGTGTGTAACGTAGTGGGACCCACCTTTACTCTTAGCTGGCATTGGCTTATGGACGAGGTGCATGTCTCCCTAGTGCTGGTCTTCAGCCCCATTACACCATTAGTTTCCAAGGGACCTCCTTTGATTAACACCTGTGCCAGTTAAGCCTATTGCAGGGTGTGTTGTGTTTTGGGGACGGGGACATACCCGTTGTGCCTTGGTTCTTGTGCCGGGGACAGGGCATGGCTGGGGATTTGCTTCTCCCTGCGTGGAGCTGCTGGGAGGAGCTCCTCCTCGCTGCGGTAGGTTGGGATGCAAGCATCTGCCATCACACTGGGCAGTGGCTGGTTTTTTGGGAAAGGAGGAGCCAAAAGTGTGTGCTGTTTGGCGTGCGAGGACTCATGGTGTGACAGGAGTAGGACAGAGAGGGGGACAAGGAGGAATGACATGGGACAGCTTCAGTGTGAAAAGTGGCTGAACAGACTAAGCTGTTCAGTCTGGAGAAGGAGCTGAGGAGGTATCTAAGTGGGGTATATAAGCCCTACGTGGTGTGGAGGTGGACAGGGAAGAGTTATTTGTTGTGTCTCGCAGCTGGAGAAAAACAGTGAAACGATTGGGCAGAGGCCTTAAACAGGAGGACGTGCTTTTTTATAAAACATGTAATTAAACTGTGGATCTCCTTGCCACAGGATGTTGCAGAGGCCAAAAGTATAAATGGCTTCAAAAACCGATTAGAGAAATTTGTGGATGAAGGGTCGATTGAGGGCTGTTAGTGCAGTGCTGCAGGTACAGCCACCGGATTGGGAAGCATCTCAGCTGCTTGCTAGCCATCAGGAGCATATACCTGGAGAAGTAGTCCATGTGTAGACCCCTTGGTCACCCTCAGAGCTGGGATCTTGGGCTGCAGGACCTTGGGTACCTGCCCTGGTGTTGAACCTGTTTCACGCTGGTGGAGGACAAGGATAGCTGCGTCTGCTGTCCCCCTCATCCTTCTCTTGGCAAATGCATGCCCATACCTGAAGATTGGACATCACCAAAGCAGGCCAGCTGGTTATCGTGGGGCGTGATATTCCTGGATATATTGGCAATCCTTCCCCTGCAAGTTGGCTTGCTCCAGCATGCCCAGCCAAGGCAGGAGCACACATCCAGATGGGTTAAGATCGTCCAGTGAAAATGTCCTACCTACCACCAAATTCCTCCTAAGTCCATGTGAGCATCCCAAGAGGGTATGGGGTAGGGAAGAACTGGCATGCTCCATGTATAAATGCCTTCAGGAAAAAATGTCTCGATACTAAGAGGCTTTCTGACACAGTTGGAAAGGTGTAACATGAGCAAGAAGCTGGAGGACGAGGTTGGGAACATCCAGGTGTTTTCACCATGGAAGTGGCCAACTAAAGGTCTCTGTCACCCAGAGAAAGGTGACTTCTTCAGTTCTGGTGCCTTGAAATGGGGAGTGGGGGATTTCTGGGAAGGAAACCTGAACTTTGTGGGATGTGCTGCCTAAATATGGACGCAGCTGGGTGAAGCCCATCTCCTGGTCCCAGCAGAGGTACCAAATGAAAGGGTCTATAGGTTCCCTCCGGGCCGGGAAGCACCAGCCCCCCTGTGACCACCCACAGCATCTTGTCGGCACGTGCATTTCCCGGTGCCTGCAACGGGAGAGTGGAGTTGAGCAGACTGCCTGCTCCCTCCGAAACGCTCCCCGCCGCGCCTCCAGCTCGGTGAAAGCAGGACAACTTCTCATCGACTCTTTGTAGCCTGAGAACAGAGCCTTGGAAAAGTCCGGCCGCAGGAACTTTACTAATTCCAACTAATGACTCCGAAATGCTGACTGAGGGGAACAATTGGGCATCATCAAAAGGCACAGACAAAAGAAATGCACTGTATTGTAATAGCAAACGGAGCTGAATTTGGTCTGATGGAGCACCTTTCATATTCAGAGCATTTCAAAGTGCTTTGCAGAGTAATGAGCTGCATGCTGACGGTGGGGCTGGTGGAGCGGTCTTTATGTGCCCAACAATAGCTGGCACAGCTGGTGGAGGAGGACCTGCTCGTGGTGGGAGAGGGGATGGTGGCTGGGATGCTGGGGTTATCCTGCGCTTTCCTGGTTTTTCAGTGCTGTTAGATCTCTCAGCTAGCATTTGGATGGGCACTGGAGGTGATCAGGCAAGACCTGTTGGCCTTTCAGTACTTAAAGGGGGCTTGGAAGAAAGATGGGGACAGAATTTTTAGTAGGGCCTGTAGCAATAGGACAAGGGGTAACGGTTTTAAACTAAAAGAGGGGAGGTTCAGACTAGATAGAAGGAAGAAATGTTTTACGATGAGGGTGGTGAGGCACTGGGAGAGGTTTCCCAGAGAGGTGGTGGATGCCCCATCCCTGGGAACATTCCAGGTCAGGTTGGACGGGGCTCTGAGCAACCTGATCTAGTGGAAGATGTCCCTGCTCATGGCAGGGGGGGTTGGACTAGGTGACCTTCAAAGGTCCCTGCCAACCCAAACCGTTCAATGATTCCATGAAGACCTGGTTGTGATTCCTCTGTTGTCCTGATGCTTCTGTGTCTGTAGCTGAGATGGGGCCACTGTGTCTGTCTAGCAGCAGTCCATCAGCACTCTGGGCTGGACATGCTGGGGAAATGTGGGGTAAATGGGAGTTGGTTTAGAGGGACAGTCTGTGAGATGGGATTAGTCTTTCCTTCTTGAAACTGTGCAGAAGTCCCTAGGTTTACCTATGGATCTGCTCCTCTTGGCATCACTTAGAGGCACAGTGAGCTTGGCCACTTTTCCCAGAAGGACTGGGAAACCCTCTCCATGCTCTAGCCTCCAAAAGCAATGGAGCTACTTCATCCTCCCAGCAGTGCAGCAATATTGGTGTCTGGTCCTGCCTGTGGATTTACCTGGTCCTGTGGACCTGTAGGTCCTTCACATGTAGGTCTGCACTCTCGGTGGGCTCAGTTTCTCTGCCCTTCTTTTATCTTTGGGGAAACAGAGGTTGAGAAACACGTTGTGACTCACATGAGAATCCCTTGTCACAGCTGGGAATAGACCTTGGCCTCCCAGGTCACCGTCTGGTCCTCTAATCTTGCGGTTTCTGTGACAGTTTCATGAAGGCCCACATACAACTTCAGCTCTTTAATTTTAGCTAAGCCAGAATAGCACTGGCGCAGCTGCGTGAGCAGAGCTCTTAGTCCTGAAACCATCTCTGCGGCAGGGAGGTTACTTGCCCCTTGCAAGGAGAGGAAAAGGTTAATTGCATTTGTTTTTCCTTTTTTTCTTTTTTTTTTTCTTGTTTCTGCTTTTTTTTTTTTTTTTGGAAAAGAGGAAATAAATGTACCTACCCCACCCTAAGGGGACTGCACAAATCTGTCAGCCCTTGGTGGGTGGGGGCAGGCAGCTGGGCTGCATTAAGGAAATAGCCCTTGGGAGGGAAGGGGTTGGGGGCATGGGTGGGGGGCCTTGGCTGCCTGCCTGGAGCTGCAGGCAGGGAGGGGGATGCTCTACCGGGCTATATTTGGAGAGCCCAGGCTGTAACACTGTCTGCAGAGCCATGGGTGCTTGCGATGAGTTTATCTTACCCGGGGTTGGAATAAAAGATCTGCTGCAAAGCCTGGTTTGGGGTTAGGAAATGAGCTCGGGGGTGAGGAAGGAGATCTTAGACCTTCTCCTGTGTGACCTGGGTCCTTCACTACACTAGCTCCCTGCTAACCAAGATAACCAAATTCCAGCAGCCTCCTGTCTTCGCTGGAGGACCGCGCTGGCGTTGGGTTCGCTGCATCTTCCCCATCCCGGCCGAGAAAGGAGAATGGGAAGCAGACCGAGATGTGTCAGAAGCCTGGAGCCACCTCGCTTCTCCATCTGTGTTTCCGTGCCGCCTGCTCTCCAACTGGGTTGGGCTGATGTCATGGCAAGACTTCCTCTTGCAGGCAGCGGTCTCGCATGCTGTCATCCTGCAGTGGGGATTTGATGCTGTGCAGGCGGCTTTGCTGTTTCCCTTCCCGTCTGTCTCGTGCTGAGGCTGCTCGCCGCTGTTTTCCAAGCAGGGATGGCTCAAAGGGCCGGTTGAGCGGCAGCAGTAGCAGAGGCAGGTTCTCCGTGGTGACCCAACCTTGTGTGGGTATTTTGGTACTGCTTCTGAATTAATGCTTAAAGGAATATATAAAGACCCAACATTTTAAGTTTCTTGGGGAGCTGATGGCCATAAAAATATAGTCTCTTGTGGTGAAGCCATAAGGTCAAAGCGAAGAAGCAGGGCTATGTCTTGAAACAACTCAAAGCAACTTTCAAGCTTCTCGTCTTGTTCAGGGCATCTAAATTCAAAGCTGTCATGCGTATATCACACAGAGTGTGCTGTTTGTATAGAGCCTATCCAAGTCTTTCTCGTTTTGCTTTTATATCAGCAGTGGCTGGTGTGAGGAACCTGTACTCATCTTTTGAGCATAGTAGGAGGCAAGTCAACTCTGGGGGCTTGGAGGAGGACCAGGGCTGAAGATGGAGGTGATGTAGGTCCTGGTGGTGTGTTTGAGGTGGATTTACATCCTCATGCTCTTAGCCAGACGGATGCTTTGCCTGTGGTTCTCATTTCAGCTGAACGGTGCAGTAGGGACAGGAGGGAAGATGTTAAGAAGGCAAGAAATGGATTTATAATCCCAAGCCAGCACCGCTTGGTCTAGAAGAGCATCAATGGAGCCTCGCTGGTGTTTTCCAGTAGAGGGACAGACCTGCCGAGCCTGGGCATCCCCGTGGGGGCTGTGGGAAGATGCGGTGCCTGATGGTGAGGCATGGCCCTGGGGTGGAGGGGGCTCTGGCTGCCCCCTCCAGCACAGCTCTGGGGCGAGGGGCTCATCTGGATTTTGCCAAATAGGTTTCCTTGCCTCCTGTCTGGGATTTGCCATGTGTTTGAGCTTTTAATATCACTTCATTCTCCCTCCCTACATCCCACGCCCCTGTCCCAGATGTATTTGTTTAAGTGGCTTTAATTAACTTACATTTTCCTGTGCGTGACAGCTCCTTGAGGTTTTGGTAGCTGTTTTTTGTCCTTCCACAGTTGTCACTGACATGCAGCACTTTCCCTGCCGGCTGGTCTTCAAGCCTACCATGTTTTTTCCCTGCTCTGTGGAATTATTTTAACATACTGGAAGGAAATGGTTTCCATGTGAGGCTTGTTACTCACACTCAATTGATTATTAGGTGCGATTTTCCTGATCCCTGCCGGTATCTACGAGGATTTTGAGTGAGGAAGCCGGAGGGGTGTAGGATGATGGTTTAGGTCAGATAGATTTATCTTCACAAGTGACAAGACTGATAACTCTGGAGTGGCATGGCTACAGGTGTTATCATTTGGGTGTCTCCTCAAGAGTGAAGGTTAATGTCTTGCCACTACTGATCCATCACGGTGTTATCTGTAGGATTTATAGGTCTTCTTGTGCCTTTCCAGCAACAGCGGGTTCACTTTTCCAGAGCTAAGACCTATGTACCTGCTCCCTGGTTTCAGCAGCCGTAGCGGTCACATCAGCAAACCCCTGATCTCCTGGGTTTGTTTGCTTTTAAACCCAATGTTAGGAAGAAATCTCTGCTTGTTATTGTGTAGTTTTGCACTTCCCCAGTGGAGGGAGGTGGGATGGACGGGGACGAGCCCAATGTCTGAGTCCTCTCCCAAGGGAAGGAATCAGGCAGATGAAGGTAAGACAAGACCTGATCCTGCCTTCCCGAGGATCACCCTAAGACATGTGAGCAGGATGATGGTAGGGAGCAAGGAGGGACTCAGATCTTAAAGTAAAATCTCTTAAAAAAAATAAAAAAAGGGCAATAAATCCAACAAATTAAAATAAAAAGGCAACTGACATGAGTGACAATTGTACAGTATCAGATAACACCACATCCTGAATTCCAGTGGGATAGGAAATATGAAGCAAAAATCACTCAGGTGCTTCTAGATAGTGATAAGGAAAGCAATTCCCATTTACTGGTAGAAATAAAATAAGAGGTCCTGATAAACCCTCCATGACTAGACTGGATTAGGGCTCTAGCTGTGAAAATTCATTACGGGCACGCAAAAGAATGCATATCTCACCGAGCTAAACTGACTACAAACACCATTTATCTAAGGAAGAGCCGATTCACACAGAATAAATAGATTTCTTTCAAAGGGAAGCGGGGTGATCTGTCAGAAATCTGTATCCCTGCCTTGTCATTTATTATGCAAATAAGTCTCACCCCTTTCTAAACCATGAAGGATGAGTTTGTGTTGGAAGAGTGATCTTAAGCTGTTCCGTGACTCCAGGGCCAGGCTGGGGTCCCTTGCACAAACTGCCAGGAGCTGCTGATTTCAGGAGGGCTTCTGGTGGTGAGCAGTGCCAGTCCTTGTCAATTAGGGTAATGCAGTTTGGTTGGACATTTTCAGAGTTCCCATAGACGAACCCATTGCTTCACATTATTTTGTATAATTTATTTTATCTTATTTTATGTTATTTTATTTTAGTTTAGTTGCCCGTTCTCTGTAGGAATGACTTTGTATCTGGGTCATATGCAGAAGGGAGCCCGTGGCATATTCTGCTCTGTCCTTGTCTCGAGGTCTCTTCCCTTTGGTATCAGTGCTGGTTAAAGCTGCATCGCTCTGTTGGGTAGGGCTTAGTGGAACGGGACACGTCTGAGCTTCAGTCCGTGGTTGCCTCTGAGGTGGCTGTAGGTGGCTGCAGAAGCACTTAGCGTGGTGTGCAGGGACTGAAACATGATCTAACACCTTTTGTTCTAGCAATTAAATATCTCAGGATGCTAATTTTAGAACTAGAATTGTGCTGGTAGGAGCCACAAATAGTGGATGAAACCTTGATGTTCCCTTAGGTGGAGAGAGTGTTGAGTCAATGTTAAATGAATGGAAAAAAAACCCCAAACCCCCAAACAAACAGAAGAAGATCTCTAGAAGGTTTTTCCTGACAAGGAGGTTTTAGTTTTTGGTCCTGTATTTCAGAAAGGCTCCTGATGAATCATGTAGCCCCAATTCAGTACGTTTGAACAAAGCTCCAGAGGTGGAAGCCTGACCCCACAAACCCACCAAGCTCCCATCTCTGAGGCAGACTCTGAGCATGATTTGGGACAAGTGGGTCTCCTCTCTAAGGCAATGTGAAAGTCAGGGGGATGCTCGGAGAGTAGAGGGATCCTGGTGGGACGTTGTACGTGTTCATAAGCAGATTGTAGGACACATGGAGAACCTGGGTTATAGAAAAGCACATTCAAAGGACTTTCCTAAATGCTTGATCCCAGATTTCTCAGGCACCTTTTCCATCACAGCCAGTAAAGGTATTTGCACTTATTTCTGGCTCTGGTGGTCTTAGGAGACCACATCAGCAGATGGCTTCTGGTGCGGGGGAGAGGGACAGGTCCATCAGTAAGCAGGAGGGACTGACCACCCAGTGTGCGCTGCGGCCGAGGGGGAAGGCAACGCACGTTGGTGTTGGCCATCGCATGAATCTGTCTCACTTCTTCAGGGGCATTTTACACTTGTGTTTTGCCCTCAGCATTTCTGCAGCGCTGGGCTGGCTGGGCTCTTGCAGTGCTCTGGAGTGATTCTGCTAATGGGATCTGACCTGATGGCTTTGCATGTTTTAAGTAAATTAAACACAGCTGCTAGGAAAATCCAGTAACCTTAACAGCACCATGACTCCGTTGTCTGCATTGTAATTACAGCGGCAACCGCCTGGAAGTTCTACTTTCTGGTTTATTTTTAAATAACTTCTGAGCTACCCTTTGATCAACTGCTTCATCCCTGAGTCCTGCCTGTCCTTTTCCTTGTTCTGGGTTTAACCCTTGCTGCTTCTTCAAGCATCTATCTCATTGCAATTTAAGTCAGTCGCAAATGCAAGCGGCTGATTGCAAAAATGACACTCTTCCCTGAATATATCCTGCAATTTTGAGCTGAGGGTGAATCTGGGGAGAATTTTAAGCCAGAGCTTATGGGGTGCATGAATACCACAGGCATTTGGAGAGAAGTGTTTTATGGATGCCGGGGAAGTGCATCTTGAAATATGCAGCTTTTTCTGTTACTTCAACTGAAATCCTTTGTACCTCTTCAGAGAGATGGGCTTTCTGTCACAGTGACAACCCTTTAATCAGAAGCAAAAGGAGTTAGTTTTATGTAGGAAGCAAAACTAGGAGCCTAATTAATTTTCCGTTGTCAACCCATGAGTGGAGCCCATGCCTGCAAGAGCGATCAACTCCCAGCACGGGCATAGCGGCATGCTCCTTCCCTTCATTAAAAGCTCACGCCACCTTCACTGCGGGATCTACATGGGCTTAAATTTCTGGAGGAAACCCAGGTTCAGGGAAATGACTTAGGGTTTTGCAGCAGAGCCTGCAAAAGGGCTCAAAAACCAGCTGAATTTTAAGCGTGTCCCAGTGCAAGGAGGGAGGTTGGCTCAGCATCACGGGAGGCTGGTCCCACCTCGAGGGCACCAGAGCTACAGCTCCCCAACTGCGCTCAAGGTCACATCATATTTGATTATAGAATCATAGAATGGTTTGGGGTGGAAGGATCATTTAAAAGTCATCTAGTCCAACCCCCCTGCCATGAGCAGGGACATCTTCCACTAGATCAGGTTGCTCAGAGCCCTGTCCAACCTGACCTGGAATGTTCCCAGGGATGGGTACTTCCAACAGAGCCGTTTGCCAGCTTGTTTTCCAACCTGACTTCTTTTCTTTTCAACCGGGCTGGCCAGAACAGGCAGATCTCTGCTCTGATGCCCTGGTCTGCTTCTCCATCTGCTGTCTGCAGCATGTCGTCGTATATCCGCGTCAGAGAGCAAAGCGAGTGCCTATGCGTTTGATCTGGGTGAAAGCACTGAGTGAGTGTGATTTGGGTAGTAAAGTTTATGACATTCTGTGTTTTATGGTAAATTTTAAATTGACTTTGCAATCAGGGGACATTAGAGTTTGTAAAGAAAAGTCGGTGTGATGTGTTGCAGAACAGAAGGCGGTAATTTCCCCTCTTATAGTGATGCTATCAACAGTAAAGAATGAAGCAGCTGCTTCTCAGAGGACTGGTTTTTTAACGCATTCGATTGATGTAATTTATAGACTATTATTTATTTTGTGGGGTTTTTCCCCCTTTACTGGCTTTTCCTCTCCCTCCATTACTAGAAGAATGCAGCGCCATCTTATCTACCACTTTTCATCTGTAGATTTCAAAGCCCTTTCTAACCACGGCTGATGTCATTGTTTCCATTTTCACACAGGAAGGGGAAAATTGAGGGCTGGAGATGGGAAAGGATGTCAGCCCAAAGATGCAGCCAGGCCACTCCTCCTCCTGAGCACGATCCACGCACTCATTTCTCCCCGGGTTGGGAGGGATGAGCTCTCTCACGGCATTTTTGGCTGGAAGACACAGTCCCTGGCAAGCCCTGGTCCAGCAAGGAGAGCCCTGTGCCACTACATGGGCACCCCGACATCTACCATGGGTGCTGCCAGCATCCATCCACATGGCCACCATCAAGATCCTATGAGCCAAAGCAGCTTTTATCCACACACCAAAAGGAGTTACTGTTAAAAATGGCAATAATCATCACGCTCTTCTAGGCAATGAAACAACCACATGTGGCAGTGCATGATAGAAGTGCCTTTTCAAAGTACATTTGCCGGGTGGGATTTTCTGCAGGGATGTGGATGATTTGATTCCCTTGACTCCAGTGGGCTTCTCTAGGACACTGCCCTGTTTGAGGCAACACAGACTTTCAGCGAGGCTCAGGCTCTGAAGTTGCTCTGTTAGTTGACAGAAATGGGGTTTTCAGCTGAGCAGAATATTTTCTGGTGAGGTGGGATTCATCTGTCTGCGTTCAGATACCTGGATGGTAGCCACCTCTTCCCTAGTTGCCTGGGCTGCCTTCACCATCGATGGAGAGCAGTAAGCACAATGTCAGTGGTGTGGTTTCTCTTTTCCTAAGGTAGATATCTAGCTGAGATCAGCTGGATCTTGCTGTAGCTTCTCTCCTTTGCTGAGGGACTCTAGCTAACTAGCCCAGTCTAGCTAACTAGCATTTTTCCGCAGGTACACGAGGGGTCTATGACCCTGGGTGTCTCCTTCCCACCACGTATTTCAGTATCTCGACATAAAACTGAATGGCTGGAAGGAGAATTATCCCCAAAAGGCAGTGTGGCATGGGTTTTGCACACCCAGTGTCATGTGCTCTGGTGTTGCACCGTGGCCAGGCTCTGTGGTTGCGCTGCAGGTCCTGATGCACCATGGTCAGACATCTTCTTACCTACCCCCACGCCACTCCAGAAGGGATGGGGCCACCCCGGTCTGCCCACCAGACCAGTGAGTATTGCTAAATGCAGCTGTAGCTTTTTTTTTTTAGATGGCAAAGGGGCCAGTCTGTCATTTCATCACTATCGGGACATCTCAGACGCTCAGGCTGGGATGGGAAGGCAGCACTTCATAGTTTTCTCCTGATCTTCACTGAAGCCAGGGTTCACCCTCATTTCTGTCTGACAACATGGCAGTGTTTGCCTGCAGCTCCGTATTTTGCTTGCCATTATTAAGCCTGCTAGAAAATGGTTCTGGCACCTTCCTGATTCACTAATGTGTCTGGTGAGGTCAAAGGCTCTTGAGAGCATATGAAAGAAATGGGCAGAGTCCTCTGGGAACAGCCTGGGGTCACCCGGGCGTGAGGGGAGATGTGAGATGAGGTCTTCCTCAGGCTTAGGCTCATTCGTTAAACCTGAATCACAGCAAAGGTGTTTTATGATGTTTGGTTTTCAGATATGCCAAAAAGATGAAAAAAACCTGATTGCAAAAGTCCTGGGCATTTTAAAGTAGTATTTGATGGGGATTTATTGAAGATGCTGTAATACAGCCTGTAGCAGCATCTGCTTTCCAGATTAACAGAGGGCTTGCAAACAGCACTTTGGAAGCAACCTCCAAGATTATTTGAAAACTAGAGAGCAAATTCCATGTGGTGAATGATTCATGACATGGGTTTGCATATCAGTTGTTCCTTCTCTTTTCTTTGTCAAATTTATTCTCTTCACTGATATTATGCAGGAGGCACACAAACACCAGAACCATCCTGGAAGTGTTTATGTGCCAGGACTGTGCCACTCATCACAGCAGGGGCCTGAGAGTGCAGAGCTGGAGGGCATCCTCATCTAATGCAAATGGTTTTTATTTTGGAACTGTTGAAACTTGAACCAGGAGCTGGAGGTGGGTTGCAGTGGAAGATAAAAATATGAACCTGGTGCCTAGTCTTCTGTTATAGTTGGTGGATGTTTGGTCAGTGGAGTCTGGAGGGTGTTTCACACCCCAAAATAGATACCGATGTTTGAATAACTAAATGGCTCTCCAGACATCCCAAATCGTGCTGACTGCATCCCCATGGCCTGCGGTAAGAGCTGGGACAGCCACCACATGTGTAGGTCATGATAGACACAAGTGTCTAGTTTTACCCTAAGACATATTGCTTAGTCTCCAGCTGTCAATCAAGAGGGATGCAGGTCCAGGGTCATATCTGGCAAAGCCACGCACAGGTCTTGGATAGCTTAGGGATGGCAATGGGAACCTGCGTTTAGGCAACTAAATCCAGGATTTACATGCGGACACCCCAATGGCATGCCTTAATCTGGAGTTGAATCCTACCTGGCATGTCAGAGACTGGTGCAGATTTATCAGGCTGTCCCCGGCTGTCAGATCAGGGCTACACTGTGCTTCAGGTGTGCTAAATTCTGGCTGCTGGCTGGTCAGGGCTAGAGCATGGATGGACTCTTTGGAGGATGGTCCATTGGGAGTATGTGAGTGCTTGTTCTGTTGAGGGTAGGGTTGTCCCCAGTGTAGACACCTCAGAGAAGGGCTGTTTCTTCATGTGGGATTAACCTCAAGAGCAGGACAGGCA
Organism: Haliaeetus leucocephalus; assembly: GCF_000737465.1. Classification (NCBI taxonomy): domain Eukaryota; kingdom Metazoa; phylum Chordata; class Aves; order Accipitriformes; family Accipitridae; genus Haliaeetus; species Haliaeetus leucocephalus. Next base: position 1,402,176 of record NW_010973302.1, on the reverse strand, counting down.
TGTCCCATCACCAGGCTGCTTGGGAACCATCCTTCCCAGCTCTGCAGCTCACCCCAGCCAGGGGATGGAGAGGTCAGCGTGCTAAAGAGAGGCAGAAACTCCCCTTCTAGAGATGCACGATGAGAGGAACAGACCCGCAAGTGAGCTGATGTGGCATGTTAGTGATGTATTCAAGGAGGGTAATTAGAAACCTTAACGTCATATCCAGGAGGGTGTGTTCGATTCATCTAGAAAAACCACCCCAAGAAGCTAAAAGCGACCTTGTGGCTGAGGGGAAAGCCACAGGCAAGCCTGTTTGCTTTATAGCTCTTCATCCCGCATGTGTTTTGGGAATGGGAGAACAAACCCCGGGCTGCTTTCAGCAATGCCCATCCTATTTTGGAAAATGCTACAAGGGCACCAGGGCATCCTCTCCAGCTCCCTGATAGCTGGCTCAGAGGGTGGACCACGAGTGCAGTTGTTAGAGACACTGTTCTTCAGACCCCTCTTCATGGCAATGGGTTAATGAAACAGTAATTCAGGTGCAGCCTTTGCTTAGCCCAGAAACTCCCATGAGGATTCTCCTGAGCCTCAAACAGTGATTTTTTTAGATGTTGTGTTGCAAGCTGTTGTGTCCCTGAGTTCCCCTTGCCATGGGGAGAAGCTGCAATGCAGGACTATGCCTGTAGAGAGTAGGAGACAACTTTAAGTAGAAGTTAAAGCTGAAGCCCAGCGTCGCTCAAGGGAAATGTGGTGCCAGCCCCTGGCCTGACGCTGGGAGGAGGTTGCGCATCCACCTTAGCAGAGCTGATGAGCTCCGGCATGAAGCCAGGGCACTGCAGGATTTTTGCAGCCTTCCCTGGGAATTTTGCCCAAAATAAAGACAATGGCACTCACCCACGTGGGCATGTTGACAGTGGCCTGCGTTAAGCTCTTTGCCCTCTTGCTGATCACTTTTGGCTGTTGAGCGGCAAACGAGCCATTAGTCCTAGGCGGTTGTGGTTACTCATCAGCTAATGATCTGAACTGGGGCCGGGGCTAAGGAAGGAGGTCGCAGTTAAGTGCATGAGGTCGGAGCAGCTGGATGCTCTCGAAAGCAGATGGACTCATTAGCTGCAGAGAAGTCCCCTTCTTGGGGCTGATCATGGCCCTGGAGCTTGGCCAGCCTGCGCGGCTGCAGTCACTGGGCTGGTCTGCAGCCACCGTGTGCTCTACCAGTCACCTGTGCTCCATGCACTGCTTGCTGCCTAAAAGTCCTCGTACCGATAGTCGTAGAAGCCTGAAAAGGAAAAATACAGGCTATCACAAAGGTTATCCTTTGTGGTTTTTCTCTGTTCCTTGGGCGTGCACGCACAGCAATTATCTCACCAGTTTAATAAAATGGGTAGGGTGGTCAGAGCTCCTTGGTTCCTCGGACCTGGGACAGTCATCCAGGTGTCAACCTGACTTGAAAAATGTTGTTGGCACTTTCCCGTGAGAGAGAATCCCATAAAGGCTGACACAAGATCTGTGCCTCTGTCTAAATGCAGGGAGAGGGCGAGAGAGGGTTCCCAGTTGCTTCCCTGTGTCATAGGTAGCGGGAGCTAGTGCTGGTGGACCCTGCCCCAGTAAACCCATGCCAAGGGCTGCCTGAAGGAAAGGAGGAGATGCTCAGATGATTGATTGATTCAGTCAGGAACTGCTTGGGGACCCTGGGAATTGGAGGCAGCGTCTCCATCTCCAGCTGACCCGTGATAACAAGTGTCTCCTTGCCTTGGTTTCAACCTTGTCACGTAAGATTTACTGAATGGGAATGCACTGCATTGGCTCTGCCCATGTCAAATGTGGCAAATTCAGAGACTGCACACAATAAACCGCAGTTTCCTCACTTTCAGTGACTCCCAGTTGACTGCACGCCACTAAGCCTTGGCCGAGAGATCCCCTTTCCCTTGCAGCTTCCACTAGTTGGTGGGAACCCCTTGACCCTGGCCAAAACTCAGGTACAAACCCAGGTTTAAGGACAGGTGTGAGCTGGCGGTGCCGTTTTGGGGAAAATACAACAGATCATGAGCTCATCGCTTCTTTTGCATGCAAATACCGCTTCTCCAGCTGGCTGCTGAGCTACAGGAGCAATTTCTAGCTATGCAGTCCTATGGCATGTATGCCTAGCTGTCCCTGGTCTTGTAACAGCCACGGTGGTCTTCCTCTCTGCCCTTACCCAAGAGGACACCTGGGCAACCACCCCCAGCTGTACTAGGGTGGCCGTGGACCCCGTTAATTTGATGGTTGCCCACTGATGGGAGTCTCACACCTAGAGGTTGTGCTGAAGCGGAGTCAGGTCCCCCAAAGCACGTTCGTCCTGATCTTCTTCATCAGCCCTCTGAGTCCTGCCCACCTCCAACCTAGCTGCTGGCCACCTTGTCCTTTACCAGCCACCTCGTAGCCTGTGGTAGCAGCCATCAGTGTGTTTCGTTATCTCCTCTGGCACATGCTGGTGACGGTCCTACTCGCCTAACACCTCCTGCGTGGAGGTGTCAGCTCCCTGTTGGGAAAAGCCAGCCCGCTGTCTCCATCATTTGCAAGTGCAAAGTGATGGCCGGGAGCTTCTGTAGAGCTTTGTTTTTCCAAAGTTCTTCCCAAGCTAAGAGGGGCGGAGGACTTGTACCGGCAGAGTTGGGGGGATGCTGGTCGTACGCCTTCCGCCTCTGTACCCTATCAGCTGTGGGACTTGGGTTTGTTGTGGGTGCTACTGCGGGTACCACCAAGGTACCACTGAGCTACGGGTGTAGGAAGACCCGGGAAGTTGATAATCCCAAAGGGACCAAGGCGTAACGTTTAGCTGGGAAGTGGGATGGGTAAAGAGCCAACGCTGCTTTTTGGGATCTGTTTCCGGATTGTTCATCTCCCAGCTGTCACAGGAGATGTGATGCAGCGGGAGGATGGGTTGGGTTTGCACCTCCATGGCACGGTGTTGCTAGGTGATTTTGTGACACAGGCATGAGGAAAAGGTGATGAGCAGAGAAACAGCTGAACTGACTGTGGAAACACGGGTGGTACAGAGCAGGAGCAGGCCTGGTTCAGTCATTTCTCATCATCTCAGCAGGTTTCTCCTTAACCAGCAGCTTAGTTCTGGATCTGATGAAGGGGGGTTTTTTTGGTTTGTTTTTTGTTTTTTTTTTCTCTCCCTTATTCCTTAGGAAATGGTCAGAGGAGCCAAGGGGGCATTGCCGGAGATGTGAAACAAAAACAAGGGTACCGGTGAGTACGCATTCAGGTGTGCTGAGCTGGTGGCTCCTCACAAGCAGGATGCGAGTTGAGGAGTACAAAGTGGCTGTCCTGATGTCTTTCTGGGGTCTTGGGGGTCTGATCCTGCCCTTCAGTTACTGGGGACTCTTGCAGGAGAGGAGGTAGTTTGTTGTGTTGATGGATCAGCACAAATCAGCTTTACCACCACCATAATTCTCTGCTATTGTCAACGACCAAAGCGCTAATTGCGCTTTCTCTGAATCCGTAGAAGATGCTCTCATAAATATGTGCATTCTCCGTACTGCAGTGCTGGAAAGAGCAGGCGGCAGATACGCTGGCAGCTGCACGGGAGTGCACTGAGCAACAATATTTGTTAATGCTTGGAGTGCTTTTGGCTTTTGTTGTGCTTGGCCCCGTTGCAGACCCAGTCACGGGGCTGCGATCTGGGTGACATTTCAAGGTCTGATCCGGACCTGTTTTCTGCAGCTGTCAAGCAGGAGGCTTGGGTGTTTGCCTAGAGGTCTTGAATAGGAAGAAGGGAGCATCCTTTTTTAATTGTCTAAGCTGGTTCAGATACACCAGAGCCAGATCCTGAGTTGACGCTGCTGAACTGAGTTATCTTGCGTTGCAGCAGGTGGGAGGCCGCTCTTTTTACACCATCTTCTCGTGAGCAGCTGCCTGGTTTGCAGTGGCCAAACCCTTAGCAGAGCCGTGCTGGGAGTGCCCACGGATCCCCATCCATCAGGGACCGAATCCCCGTGTCTTCCCTGGTCCCTGCACTGCACGTGTGTTAGGGATGCTGAGGAGCACCTTGGTTCTGGGCTATCATAGAATCACCGAATGGTTTGGGTTGAAAGGGACTTTTAAAGGTCACCTAGTCCAACACACACACCACACCCACACCCCCCAATTAGCAGGGACATCTTCCACTAGATCAGGTTGCTCAGAGCCCCGTCCAACCTGACCTGGAATGTTCCCAGGGATGGAGCAACCTCTTCCAGTGTTTCACCACCCTCGTCATAAAAAATTTCTTCCTTATATCTATTCTTGGGTCTGTGCTGCAGCCTGAACTTCATGGACGTACAGGAGCAGTGGTGGTGGTGGGTGGATTGTGGGGAGATGCGGATTTTAAGACCCACCTCAGCTCCTTTATAGTATAGGTACGAACTTAGATGAAGGGAGGTGACACAGGCAGAGATGAGAAGGGGCTTCGGGAAGGACTCTTCTTCAGACATTGAACAACGTGGAGGCCGTTTATAGTGAGTGAGGGCGTTTTTAGCCCATGTTACATCTGATCTAGTTTGGGCATCCACCCTAGGACGAGCTAGAAGCCTGTCCCTCTCCTCTGGCTGGAAGAGCAGCCCAGGTGAGGGGATGGTGTGTCTGCAGGGTCAACTCCCAGCAAGGCGGGCAGAGAGGGTGCTGAGGCCCTGCTTCTCCTCAGCACCCCTCCCAGCAGAAGAGCCTGAGAAGGGTTGCTTTGTTCCCAGGGTCATTGCTGACTCCAAAGCAGGTGTTAATCAGGGCCCGGAGCAGAGACCAAACTCCCCTCTGGCTCCCACACCTCCCACTCCTTCCTTGCTGCCTCTCTGCAATCAGAAAATAAATTCAGCCTATCTTCCTAGGAGCAGCAACTCCCTCACCTGTAAACAAGGCAGCCTGGAAGGCCACCGGCCACAGGGCTGGGTGCGATCGCCAGCCTGGAGGTGTTGGACCATGTCCCCCCACCCCAGGGAGCCCTCGCACCCATCTGCTCCCAAAATCCAGCTGTGTTTCCACTCCGTGCACCCCAGCCCTTGCACGTCTGGCAGAGACGGCGATAACCATGGGGACCGGAGTGTATCTGAAGCACCGGGTATTTTATAATGCTGCCTTTCCTGATTTACACCAGTGGAGGTTTGGTCCCTCGAGCTCCTACAATCCCGGAGTGATTCAGCTTATTAAACATCTGTTTGCACTGTCCTTAGCATTAAATAATTGGCTCCTCAGCATATTTGAGTTGGAGGGTATCTAGTAATCCTGTGAACTATCTATCAGGCTCCATTATCATCTCTGCACTCCTGCGCCGGCTGCCTCATGTCGACTCTGCCTGGGGTTTACAAATAGATTTAGTTTCTCCTGCAGTTTTGCTGCTTTTTTCTTTCTCTCTCTCTCAAAGGAGCAGTTTCGGGCTCCTTACAATTTGCGCAGACGCTCCCGTTGGCTGCAACAGCGTCTTTCTGTTGGCTGGTGAGCGATGGGTCCCGTCCTTGTCCTGGCTCCACTTCTGCCAGAGTCCCCAAGCAAAAACTCTCATTTGCCACAAAGGAATAGAATCGTTATCTTGATTGAAAGAATTTCCTTTTCCAACCTACGAACTGATAAACCATCACATTGTTGAAGTTTCCTTATCAGCTCAGAGAATTTGTAGGACACACAATAATGACCTGTCAGCTCCCCTCTTGCAGACCAGCACTGCACCACTCACACGTAGGGCAAAAATCCTGACTGTCTTGATGGTGTTTTAATAAGGATGCTTAAGAGGGGTCCTAAAAATCCTCCTAACCAGGTGGGTAGTGTGAGAGCTGAGACTTTCTCATGTTATTTTTGGTACCTGGTGCTGCCACCGCCGTACCAGCGATGGCAGAGATGCTCAGCGTCTCTGGAAATCGGGCTTGTGCTCGCCTCCTCGGGTCTGCAGCATCCTGGAGGAGGTGGATGGGATGGGAGATCATATCCCTGCGGATCAGATTTGCTTTTAGAGCTAATCCCGCTGGAATCACACACACCAGAGCCAGGGGCTGCAGTTGCACATCTCCCTCTTTGCAGGCTCTGGAGCTGCTGCTGGATGTTTTGGCAATGTCAGGAGAGACATATCCAGGTTTTGCTCATGCAAAATCAGCTTTTTCTTTTTTTGTACAGGCTAAGAAACGGTCTTCTTGGTGAAATGTTGTGGTTATCAAGGCTCTGATGTATGTTTTCGGCTGACAGGCTGGGATTGCAGGCATACCGGGGTGTAGCACTGGGGCAGGCAAGGGGAGCCATAAAAAAAGGACCCATCTCTCTTACAAACATCTCCCCATATAGTCTGGACACTCCTTTTCTGACTCGTCCTAGAGACATCTTTTGCTCCTAAGGTATAAGACATGCAAGGCAAATTCAAGCAGCTTCAACCCATTTAGGAGCTCTTCAGCACTTATATTGAATTTTACCCCTGCATTTCAAGATTGCCCTTTAAAAAATCTTTCCTAGTTCTAACCTGTCAAGAAGAGATTGATAAGAGGAGATTAATATCCTAAAATAGCAGCCTGGTACTTTTGTAAAAACATGTCAGTGCAATTGTCTAAAGGACAAAAACATTTAATTTTGTACTGAAACGCGTTTGCTTTTGCAAGTGTAAGTTTCACTTTACCTCCTTGTCCTGGGTCCTGTGTATTATTGGGCAGGAGATGTCTCTAAACTAGCGAGCTTGCAGTGTAAACAGAAAAAAACAGGTGAATTATTATGGAACAAGAGCTATTAATTCTGGTTAACACATGGAGGAGACTGATGCTGGATGGTGTAAAGTGACACACCAAAGTTCTACCTTTAGCAGAGGCAGAGACCTGGTTATGTGAGATGTTTGCAATGTCTTAAAAGCTACAAATTTTACTTCTCCAGAAGATGTGACAGTGCTCCCACGTAACCGTAAGACAAAAACCTCACTGATTTCTGTGCCTGTGCCCTAATGTCATTACTTTCCCTCTTTTGCAGATCCACATAATGACATTCATGGTCACACACACACAAAAAATACTTTATATAAAGAAAACGAATCTGGCTTCAACCGGCTCTTGCCTCCTGCTGCGGTTACCTCCAGACCCCAGCTCGCCCAGGGTGAAATGAAAAGGAGAGTTAATGTAGCGGGGTCATTTCTCACTGCTGAATTGGTCAGCCATCTACGGAGCCAATTTCTGCAGCTTTTCAGTGGCGTGGCAGACCCCTGGGTAATATTTGCCTGAATAGCACCATAAGTGTTTAAGCTGTATTGCTAGGAATGGCTGTTTTATCCTATGCATCTGAGATTTCAACCCATCAGACATGAAGCAGGTCAAGACTCTCATGCCATTGTGTGCATTATAGCGAACAGAACAGAATATGCTTGATAAAAGAGAGGACTTAAAAGAAATTCTTCTTTAGACTTGCAACTTTCAAGTCCCACAATGCATCAAAGACCCCTCATATAGACTTTGAAAGGGGCGAAAGGCATTACCTAATATTTGGAGGAAATGAATAATAAAGCATCCCAAGTGCCTGGAAACTAATTTAGGAGTGTACATTGCACTGTATTGCCTCTGCTGGATTTGCTCCCTGGACGAGTTGCTAACAAAAGATTTAAAAAAAAAAAAAAAAAATTACATTTGGAGACCAACTTTTCTGCCTTGAAATGCCCCCTTTTTTGTGATGTTTCCTGGTAAGAGTTACTTATGAAAAGATGAAATGCAGCCTGTGCTGCAAACACCAGGTCTCAAATGAAGCTTGGGAGCCTGTAAAGTTTCCCACCGTTCTCCTCCCCACCGCAGCCTTTTGCTCCTTCATGTTGAAAGCATTGCTTGCAGGATGCTTGCATGATGCTGAGGCACTACCTCCTCATGGACCTTAGTGATGTCTCAGGAAAAAAAAATCAGCCTATTTGTGTGGCCTTTGCTTTTGTTCCAGCAAAACCACCTTTGGGTAGAGTCGGGACCGCTCTGTTGATGGCCTGTTGTTGCTGTGAGTCTGGTGCCGTGCTGAAGGTACCAGTTATGTTTCTGGTATCACCATGGATGCTGAAGGTGTTGGTTGGAGCCTGAGATACTTCTTGCCATCACTTGGTTTCTTAGATGCAGTGGTTCCTCATGCAGTGGTCTCCACAACCAGCAAGGCTCCCGTGGGACTTGGGAGCCGCAGAGCAGTTGAGTTGTGGGCTCAGCTTCTGCTACGTATCATGAGATGTGGGGTCAGGTCCAAGCGTGGCTGTAGGGAGGTGCGTCCCGTTGGGACTGGGGGGATTGGAGTGACCTGGGATGGCTCTGGGAATGTGGGACTCAGCAGAGGGGAGGTTTTCCTTGCTGGCGTAACCTGCTCCAGAGCAGGGGTTTCCCCTGAGTATCAAACCCCGTGGCATGGCAGATTTCTCCAAATCCCACAAAGCGATGGGAAGTGAGGACAGCTGGGCATCCACGAGGATGTCTGGGCAAGAAGGGCTCTGCTCTCCTCCTCGCCTTGCCCGTCCCCGCTGCCCACGCTTGTCACATCAAACTCCATTTTTACCATCTGCAGAGATCGGTTAAATTTGAGTGCTTTCTTACCTGCTTCTCCCCCAGGCCACAATTAATTGAGGCCAGGAGGGCAGGCAGGAGTGCTCGGGCAATATTTACAAGAAGAAGGGGATGTTAATGGGTCACCGGGGCCGGACAGGGGTGGGGATGGAGATGATGGGCAGTGGGGAGGCTGTGTATCCTCCCCCCGGCCCTGGGGGTGATTAAAACCTCAGCTTTGCATCCAAATGAATCAAAACTGGCCTTTGCCCACCCCACTCAACTCCTGGTGCTGTGGCTGCTGTTTCAGTGGGACCTTCTGGGGTGGGAGAGGATGCCTTTGAGTTATCAGTCTCTGTAAGGCTGGAGGATGGAGAGCTTTTAAGAAAATGGTGTTTTCCCTCATTAGAGCTCAGACCAGTAGTCCTGTTAGGCTGGGCCTAGTTATTTAGCATTTCTCCACTGCATCCTTCATCAAGGTGTGCTCCGTTGCTGGGTCAGGATGCTGATGGTCTCAGCCACAAAGCCCAGTTAGAAGATGAGGCACAAAAAGTGGTGTACAGGGGATGACACACCAGTTCCCAGCCTTTCCGCTGCCTTTTTCCCTAACGCTGGAGAACATCGCCTGCTGGAGAGCCAGGTGATGAAAGCAATCAGAAAAGAGGATAATTTCCTGTGGAAAGGGGATTTGGCAGCACTGCAAGGGGAGGTTCATGCCCTGCCTTAACGATACATCAGCGTCCTGGGACTTTTTAGTCTTGTGCTTGGGTTTTATGATCCGTATTACTTCTCTTTTAATTTTTATTGCTTCACTTTAGTTTTTGATACAGTGCTGGAAGCACCTCGGTGGTCAGAGACGGCTCCGCTAGCGCTAACTGTCACCTTGTGGCTTGACCTACATTTAAGCGAGGGGCAGAGAGGAGACGGACATGGGCTCGCCAGCCCTTTAGCGTGGTGACACCCCTGCCTGCATCAGCATTGGTGCGGGCAGCCTTTGCCTGCTTGCCCACTGCTGCGAGCTGAGAAGTTGGTCTTGCTGGTCTCCCATGCCAATGCCGTGGTGCCAAGGGCAGCTACATCTGGCTTGGTGACCCCCCGGACAACCTCTTAAACTTGAGCTTGGGCAAGGAGTCACCCTGAAAGGTGTGCACCAGCAGAGCCGGCAGGAGGAGCTCGGTCTGGGTCTTCTCTTGAGATGAGGCTACACAAAACTGGTGGCTGTTGGGCTCCTGGTGCTCTTTGCTCCCAGCCCTGTGCTGGGCTGTGCTGTTCTTTCCTGGTCTTCAAGCAGAGCGTGGCAGGACATGATCTTTTCCTCTGCAAGACGTTTCATGCAGGGCGTCTCTGGTCCACGCTTGGGTTCCTAAGACATCGCTAAGCCAGGTAAGCAGGCAAGGATTGCTGCTGGCTGGCCCTGGTTTCTTCTTCCCAGAAGATGAGATGATGTTTGCTTCTCTTCTGTGCATGTTGTCTTTGCTGTAGTCCTGTTTCTGGTTTGCTACCCGTTGTGGAGAGAAATAAAATCTCCCCTAATGTCACCCTGATATATAAAGGTAGTAAAATGTGGAAAACTATGAGGTTCCTCTGGGAAACTTTAACATCTCAGAAGCATAGGGAGTCATCCACGCTCTTCTGAGCTGGAGCCCTAAAGCCCAGTCCCCACAGGTCCACTGGTGACTCTTGTCTCAGAATAGCTCTCAATAAGATGTGCTGTCAGAGGAAGCAAAGGGAAGGGATTTATTCAGCTTGACTGGGAAGCTGACACTTTCTTAGCTGTATGGTCATTGGGTGACTTCTGTTAAGGAGACAGTCAGACTGGACTGGTTGGCACATCAGTGCGAAGGGACACCTGCCCTGGGTGTCTCCTGGGGCTCACTCCACGCCTGCTGATAACCCATGTCATTTAGGAGAGGTTTTGCTCCTTGCTGCTCTGCATTTCTGCCCGGTGCTCCGGGACAGATCCAAACCCCACTGGTGTCAGGAGAGCTTTTTCTCTGACTTCAGCTGGCTTCATCCTCCCAGAAAGAAGATGTGACACAACCTCTATGTAATGGTTTATTCAGGGTGACAAGTGCACCTTCCCCGGTGACCTTTCACACCGCCGAACAGAGGGAACGGGGTGCCGGTCCCCTCCCAGGCAGCCCGAGAGCAGGGCTGTCAGAGCCGGGGAGCTTGCACGCCGTTAAGAGAAATCCTCCCCGCGGTACCCAAGGGACCTGAGTGCTGGTTCAAAAGGTTGCGAAGCACTGTCAGCTCCTGTTTGGGACTGCGGCGCTGAAGGGAGATCCTGCCAAGAAGGTCATAGGCTGAAGCAAGCTGAATTTGAAGCGATAGTAGTTTGAAATGATCTTTCAGGTTTGTCAGCTCCGTCAGAATTTAACTCACGTAAGGGCAGCCAGGAGCCTGGGGTGCGTCGGGTTGGGCAACCAGCCAGCCAAGGATGGGTGTCCTTGTAGGTGACACAGCTGGGTCCCATGCTTTCTCCAGTAAGGCGGTGCTCCAGTTTGTCTGCAGCAAGGGAGAAAGTGCGGGTGGCCACAGGAAAAGAAGGAACAAGGAGATCAGCCTCAGCGTTGAGTTTGTCATGGTGTGTGCTGAAGTCCTTCTGGCAGCAGCAGAACAGTAGGGATCCATCCTTTCTTTCATCCATCCATCCATCCCTGTGTCTATCTATCTACTCAGTTTCCAGACCATGGGCATCCTTCCCTGTGTGTGTGGGTACATCCCTTTCCCCTTTTCTCAACAGATCTGACCTTTGCTCATGTCAACGGTAGACCCTCCGTTGACTTCCATGGTGCAGGGTGAAGCTTGCTGTGCTTGTCTTCCAACAGCATTTCATTTCAAATGTAACCAGCTCATGAGTACTCTTGCTCCAGGTTTCTTTATCAGATCACTTGGTAAAGAAAATCAGAATACCAAAAGCAACAGAGCCTGCAAAAAAGGGGGGAATGTTTCTTGGCATGGAAGAATATCCGCAACAAACCAAAAGCCAATTTATTCTGGTGGAGCAAAGACAATCCAACAACCTCCCTTTTGTTTTGCAGTTCACAGATATTGTTATATTCGCACCTGAAATCTTTTACTGAAAATTTGGCATCATTTCTTCCCCTTTTGCCCAGGGAACTGGTAGATTTGAAGTGGCTTCATCCTTTCTGGTTCTATAAGAACTGATTACCGCAGAACAGGTAGCATCAGTGGGTTGGGAACTGCAGCCTGTATTTCATCACCTACCAGCAGTCCCATCCGTCAGTGGGAGCTGAATAGTTCTCCTCTGCTAACAAAATTATTTATTTTGACCTGTCATTAAGGATATTCATGCAGCAGGGTGAAAGGTGGGAATGATTTATGCTTTGTGAGTTTTACAAGCCCATTTTGTATTTGTCTTGGTGGTAGAGGAGCGGTAAAGAGCTCTGTGCTCATGCCTGTTATGATAAGTGAGTTTTGGAAGAGGTTTTCTGTCTGATAGTCCATCTAAAACTGTGGGGAAATGCCATTCTAAAGGCTGTTAAAACACAATTGCTCGCTGATTTACACAGTCAAGGAGTGCCTCTTTAGTAGGAGATATATGCTGAATAAAAGCAGTTCAAGTGGTGCTTTTAATAAATAGATAATGGAATGGCATTTTATCTTCTGCTTTAATCCGTTATGTTAGCGTAAGGTAGCATATCCCTCTGATAGATTTTGAGATAGCAGAAACCGAAAGTCAAACCACTTTCTTTGTATCTCTCTGAAGCCAAATCGCGCGCTGGTGAAGGGCACTGGGTTTGCAGCGCTTGCGAACTGGGATTTTTTTTGCTGTTGAGCAATGGTGGATGGGTTTAGTTGGGTCCCACAGGGCTGGTGTGCTGGGCACTGATCATAGAATCATAGAATATCTCAAGTTGGAAGGGACCCACAAGGGTCATCGAGCCCAACTCCCTGCTCCTAGCAGGACTACCTAAAACTAAATCATATGACATACGGCTTCGTTCCATGATACCTTGGCTTTGGCCATGGGGTTGTCACCTTGCTGGGTGACAATGCTCATGCTTCACATCCCCAGTGCCATATGGGGTCCCCTCCAGCCCCCGGGTCCCATGGGTTTGGGTGGGAAGGGTGCAGAGCCACGGGGAAGGAGGTGGCTCTGTGGAAAGCTCTTCTCCAAGCCCTTGGGCTTCCCTGGAAGCTCCAGGTTGCTGGGGCTGAGTGCCGTGGAGCTCAACGAGCAGTTGGCTGCCAGGTTAGGAAAGAAACAGGACACTTTGGGAGGCAGGAAAAAGGTCATTTAGCCTGTCGCTGCTCGTCCTTGCTAATTCATTGTTTCCGTTGAAAACCCAGCACTTAGCTGCTTCATGAATGAACCTAGTGTTTGTGCCTCCAAAAACAACTTGGTCTGGTGAAAAATAAGAGCTGCTTTCACCTCCTGTCTGGTCTGCCGTGCTTTTTTCCCCCCCTTGTTTTCTTCTGCTCGCATCCCTCCTGCCTGGGTGGCAGTCCGGGTTGTCCCTGTGGAGCGGGGTTGGAACCAGGGGGCTGGAATAATCATCGAATGGTTTGGATTGGAAGGGACCTTTAAAGGTCATCTCATCCAACCCCGCTGCCATAAGCAGGGACATCTTCCACTAGATCAGGTTGCTCAGAGCCCCGTCCAACCTGACCTGGAATGTTCCCAGGGATGGGGCATCCACCGCCTCTCTGGGCAACCTCTTCCAGTGCCTCACCACCCTCATCGTAAAACATTTCAGCCCGGGGGCTGCTCTGTGAGCACAGAGGACCCCTCTGTGGATAAGGTTTGCTGGGCTGGGACTGCAGAGGCTTTCACAGGCCAAAAGGGGATGGGAAAGCTTGAAGGAGAGGTTTGAAGAGGGCTAAGTGACTCAGTTGCACGGCGGGAGGGACATCAAGGAGGAGGAAGGCTGGGTGAGGAGATCCAGATAGACCTGGGAGGCTTTGGGTGAGGGGCAGTGGGGCTTGAGGGTGACCCAGCTGCTGTGATGGGACCGAGAGGTTGCCCAGTCATGGAGGCTCTGGTGAGCAAACCCTCTTCCAGCGATGGCCTGGGTGTGAAAGGGCAGATGGAGTGGAGGAGCGGTCTCTGCTGAGTGCTAGCTCGTCTCCTAATACAGTTTAGCAGCTGGGATTGAGGAGAGCTGGCACCACGTCAATAGCGAGCTCTCCGAGGACCATCTGTGAGTGAAGGGCAATGAGAACAATTACCAGCCAGAGGAAAAAATCACCGAGAGAGAGGCTGGAAAAAGCTGGGGGTGAGGCATATAGCCAAGCAGAGGCAGAGAAAAGGGGATCTCTAAGCTAATGAGTGGCCAGAGAAAGTACGTTGGATGTTTCTGATCTCCCTGTCTCGTAACACAAGGTCTGTTTAAGGAAGCAGCCGTGTCCATGGGAAAATGCTCTCCCATCGGGTTGGGTCTGTGAAACTCGCTGGCGCAGGATGCCTCCAAAGCTGGGAACTTAACACTCAAATAAGGCTTGGATGTTGTTTGGGAATGGCAAAAAACCCAAGAGCTATAAATTAGCAGGAAGACATGAGATTTGGAAGAGGGATTAGACCTCCTTATTCAGGGTTTAAAACAATCTTGAGCTGGTTGGGGTTGAGAGAGCACCTTCCTGGAGGCACAGCTGAGGTTTGATGCATCAGCCTGTCGGTGTTGGGCTGTTTAGGGCAATTGGTGGATCCTGGATTTGACCTAACGCCGTAATGCCAGGTTGCTTGGGCTCTTCAGATCGTTGCTGGCCTTGTCCACAAAGCTTTGCTCCTGGGAATCCTGCCAGCAGGGAGAGCGGCTTTGAAGCTCTTCCCAGGGTAGGGAAGAAACCAAGAAAAGAGTAGATATTTCCTAAGAGTAATCTGGCTGGTCCATTTGGTACTCCCAAAAAGACTGGTGAGATGGCACAGCACCGAGGAGGGCTGTGAAAGAGGGAAGTGGAGTAATTGAAGTAGAAGGTGATTAAAACCCAAGTAAGATAGCAGCAAGGATGGTCTTAAGGGAGGGAGAAGTCTGGCAGGGCTCCATAGGGGAGGGTTAGCAAAGGGAGGCTGGAAATTAAAACAGGGCAATAATGAAGGTCAAGCGTATCTCCAAGGCTTTGGGAACTAGGAGTCACACTAACTCTGAGCTGCAGTGGCTGCTGCTCCAGGGAAGGAGGATGGGAGGGAAACGTTGATTTGTTAAATGGGTAGAAATAAATTGGTGTATAAACCTGTGACATTTGTTTCCCTGGTCTGAAGGCGAGAGCTGCCGATGAGCCTGGTTAGGCTGATGTTAACAAGGTTTGCTGAGGTTTTGCAGTTTTTGAAGCCAGCCTTTCTTTCGGGTAGTCCCGCTTATAAACTCTCCTTCTCTATGATGTCTCCCAGTGAAATGAAAGGTGGTCTGGAGGGAGGTGCTGCTTTTCTGACCTCTCAGTTCTTTGATGCCTCTTTTCTCCTTCAGCCCTGGAGGGCTGGGGAGGGAGAGGGTATCTGAAAGGGATTAGATAGCACAGCAGAGATGGACCGATTGGGTCACCTTATTCCAGATAATCTCCAGTTCATCAATATCGCCCCAACCCTGACCTGATTTAGGCTGCAAGCCCCCCCCCAGAACCTGTTATCCTCCCAGGGCCACCGCGCTGTCCCCACCACGAGCAGGAGCACGTGGAGGGATATGCGCTGTCATCACCACCTGATGGGGTTTGGAGGCAGGCGAGGGAAGGTGCTGCCCCAGCTTTCGGTTCCCACTCCTCCGCTCAGCTTTCTAGAGCGTTTTCACCGCACCCACCAGCTTTCTAGCTGGAGCAGGCTCCAGGAGTAGGTTGGGTAGGTGCGATTCGGTGCTTAAACGGGTCAGATTTTGTGTTGAAATGGCTTGGAAGTGCCCTCACGCCTGGCTGTGGTTGTGGCTGATGGGGGGGCAGCTCTGGATCCGCGCAGGTTTGCTACAGGATTGGAGCCCTGCTGCCCTTCCCTGGGGACCCACCACAGCCAGGACCACCACCTTAGCCCAGAGCAGCCAAAATTTGGGTGCAGGGTATAAATCCCAGCTAACCTGGCCAAGCCAGCCCACCACCAACACAGTGGTTGCAAGGGCTGAGCTGCCATCTCTTCCACGGCACGCTGAGCATGACCCAAGTGGAGGAAACCTTAGCAAGTCCAAGCGCTGCAAAATAGCTTTTTGACTGCATCTTTCATGATTACACTCCCCAAAGTGACTTCTTCTCATTTACAGTATCTTGACCTGAAGACTTGTCCCAGCAGGAGAAGATCAGGTGGAAATCATGGTGCTCCCCTGCTTCTGTAAAGCTCCTGATTGCCTTTTTGTTTCTTTGCTGACTTTCTCTTTTCCCATTATCTCATGATGGGGGAGTTTTTTAAATACGTAGGTTTGGGAACAGCAAGGCCGTGGAGATAAAAGCCGTCTCCTGCGCGCAGAGATTCATTACCTGCTCCCATCTAAGCCAGGAGAGAAGCGAGCCTGCTTTTCTTTTTCTTAATAAAAATATGACACTGGGAATTTTTTTAAAATCAAATTAAAGCACGGGAGGACTTGAGAAAGTATGGGGGCTACAAACTAGTGCTGGAGCAAAAAGGACTCATTAAAATACAAATTATTTAGGAGAACAAACTGGAATGCCATTACACAAAGTGTTACCGACTCATTTTCATCTTACTGAGTCCAGCCTGGGGTTTGGCTACACATGATAAATGAGTCCGTCCTACTCCTCCTTCTCCTTTTTTTTTTTCTAATATGGGGGGAAATATGCAATTACAATGTCAACCTGTTGAAAAAAATCAGGTCCAACTGGAGTAGTCATAGCCAAATCTTTCGGGAGCGCTTGGCGGGACACAGATCCCTGCCTGCTGGGATTTGGGGTGCAGCTGTAGTGAGCTGGAACCTCATGGGGCCAAATCCTGTCCCTCTTGGGTGAGTGATCTGATTCCACAGCAGCACCCGGGTCTTACACATCTCCCTAAACGTGAAATCTTTGCTCCCACCCATCTGCTTAAAACTGGGCACCTGGGTGAGCATTCGGGGTCCCTGTTGCTGAATTTGAGAGGGTGCTGCAACAGGGTGCCCGGATCAACCCTGACACAGCCCCTGCTTACGCAGCAACACCTGATCGTGGTGCCAACCTGCCCGATGCGCCAGCTGAGTAAGGGTTTTAAGACAAGAAGCCTTTGTCCTCTGCGGTTATTTAATTTTTTTTTTCCCCCCCCCCTCTCTTCTAAATAATTTTCTCTGACTGCGCCGTCTCAGGCTCGGCTGGAGCCGGGGAGGGGGGGGGGGAGGATGTTCTGCCTCGTCAAGCGTTAATTGCAGCAGAGGAAAAACACGCTAGCCGAGCAGGGAGCTGGGGTGGAGGCAAGGAGGAAGGTGGGAGTGGAGGTAATATCTTTTTTGGAGGGATGGACTGCTTGCGGTTGCATTACACTCCTCGCCCCGGCTGCTCCCGGATGCGGAGCCAGGGAGGAAGAGGAGGTGGGAGGCAGGCAAGGCAGCGGGCAGCGCAGGGCGTTCCCTGGCAGGGCTCTCACCCACCAAGGACTTTGTGCAAAGCATGGATATTTAAAGGCACATTCGGGAGCGATGCCACAAAGATCCTGCCTCCTCTTTAGTGCAGGAATACGGGAGCAAAGTGCTCCAGAGCAGCCACAGAGGTTTGGGTGCTGCCAGTTTTGGTGCATCCTTTCTGATAAATGCAGGTGGGAGACAAGAGGCAACCAAAATCAGTGGCTTTTTGGGGAGATGGGGTCTTCTGCGAGCTGCCAGCAGCTTGGGTGATGGGAGTCACAACTGGGAAGAGAGATGATCCCGGGTTCAAAGACTGTGGCTGGTACCTGCTGCATCTTCCAGTAGCATTTGTAGATGAGACCCCAGACTGTCTTTTTTTAAACATCACCAAATTTTTACCTTGCATGTGGGCAGCCTAATAAGGTGGCTGCAGCTTCCTTGAAGGTGGCTCCACCATCAGTATGGATCACCTCACCAAAACTGTGTGTGGTGGGATTCGGTGATTTTAAGCCAAACTGCCTTTTTTTTTTTTGCCCAAGTTTGAAAGATTTTGTAATGTCTAGCATTAGTTAAGACTTTGATTTAATGCCTTATCTCTTGAATTCACCTTCAGCAATAACAATGTATTCTAATCCTCTGTTCAGGTGTTGATGGATGGGGCCTGTTTGGGTTAAACATCTGGGATTTGAATTGTTGACCCCTTTCTGTCCCTGAAGCAAGAGCAGTCGAAGGAGCCCTTGAGGAATGTTGTGAGCAGCAAGTTCTCCATCACTGGTTAGTGGCAAAATCAAATGGAAACACGAGGCCAGGGGCATAGGGTACCCTTAGCCAGACTTCATCTCCAGCTCCCATGGTGAACTCTGAAGGTTCATATGCAGTGGTAAGAAGCCCTCTGCAAATCCTGGCAGATGGAAAATAATAGGCTGGGGGCTAAATTCTTCCCTGAGTGGGTTTCAGGAGGACAAAAAGACATGAGGACAAAAAAATTCTTGCTTTTCTGTAAGGCTTTTTCCCAGAGACCGTAGCCCACCTCTGCTAGGTTGGTGCATCTGGAGCTGAGTAAGCCTTTGGGCTTGGCTCAGGCTGGGATTAGGGAGCAAACCTCCCAGGTCACTCTCCAGGGGCCCAGTGGGGTCCTCTCTGGGAGATGCCACAGAATCAGTCCTGCGTGAGACCCTCCTCTCCATCCTCGCTGCCCCAAGGCCCTGTGCGCTCCCCCTGTGCCAAGGGCTGGGAGAGCAGGGAGAGAGCAGCAGCCCCAGGGACCTCCTTGAGGTCCCATGAGGTTGCCTAAACCTTCATATGCCTGGTGTGGTCATGAGATTGCTCAGGGCTTTCTTGGTTCTTGAGATAGAGAGGTTTCCCCTCATCTTTTGCATGATTGAGCAGGTCTGGTCCCTTCCAAGGCATCTGCAGAAGCAGCACAAGAAGGGCAGATACCAAACTGTCCTTCCAGGCCCAGGAGAAGACACAAAGGAAGGTTGGGCAGGGAGCCCCACTCCTGTGACCTGGCTTGGTGTGTCCAAATCACTAAGGGACCTGTTCCTTGCCCTTTGGTACCCTGAAGACAAAAGACACGGACCTACCCTTGGGATCTGAGAGTGAGGAGCACATATCATGCGATGGCCGTGCACCCTCCTCTCCCCTGCAGGGCCCTCTTCTGCTCAGAACCTGGAGAAAAGCGGTCTCCCATGAATTTGCTGAGCCCCACATCTTATCTCCAACGTCCACCCAAGCAAGGGATGGATGTTGGCTGGCCATGCCCAGGACGAGCAGTTCTTCCCACGCACCGTGTGCCCCTTGCCCTCCTCCTTCACCCACCTTGCGCGGGCATCTTTGCACCGGCTGCCCGTCACTCAGCCTTCCTCCTCCTTTGGTACCTCGCAGGTACCGCATCAACTGCCTGGTCCATCAGGCAGGGCTGCCTTTGCTGAATTAACTTCTGTTTTTCTAAAAGGGGAGAGTAGAAGCAAAACACAATAAAATTGAAGACATGGTAACGCATGACTTCAGCGGGAGCTGGATGATGCCTCAGAAAAAAAGGTGGTACCTGTTCAGGGAGAAAAGAAATGGTGATGCTAAGGGGACGCTAGGGATAGTGTGTTACTGGTATAACAGGGATGAAGTGAAGCTGCTTCATGTTTAAGCATTTCCATTTTCTCTTGCTAAAGGTTTCTAAAAACCTTTTCTTTCAGCTGCTAGGTCTCTGGTTTTGGAGCAGCAGACAAGACCTAGATGTCCAAGTCTGCGGGGCTGCCCGCAGGGATGCTCACTTCTGTGCCTGGCACCCCTGCGCTTGCCTTCGAGGTGTCGCTGAGGTGTTCGCCCATGCATTAAGTGTTGTGTTTTCCCAAGGGGCAGCTAAGTCTCAGGAATAAGAAAGGCCAGATGGAAGTATTCCTGTTACAAAAAAGCTGGATCAAGGTTTAATTGATTTCCTTGGGGTCACAAAGGTCAGCGTCAGCATTAAGCCCCGCGAGGAGCACAGAAAGGGCTGGTTGGGGTCACGCGTCCTCTCGTAGGCAATGGCCAACTCTGGGTGCTGCAAAATCCTGCAGTATGGAGGCTCCAATTTACCTCCTGATACCCATTCCAAGTATTCTTCCTCGGAGATGTTGGGGTGTGCATAGCATCCAACCCTCTGCCCTCCTGCCGGGCCAGGCATCTGCATCTCTCTGCGGGGATGTGGTCCCCCCCCACCTGCCACGGTGTTACCTCCCAGTTTCTGCATCAATTCTGAGCATCCCACCTCTGTTTTTTCACTGCCTGTCCCCTTCTTCTCATCCTCTGAGGTGGGAGTGATGACCCCAGCCAGATGCTTGGCTGCCAGCATCTCCGCTCTGCTCAGATCGCTTGGCCTCTCCTATTTGTGTAGCACATAGCTGATTTATCAGCAGTGATGTTATATTTGCTTCCAGATAAGAAAACGCTGAATATTGGGGCTGGGATTGAGCCTTGTGAAACCCCCCTGGAAACAGTCCAATTCCCCTCTGACAGCAATTTGTTGAGATCAGCTCCGAATCCTCTGCACATGTGCTTTATTCTTATAATACAGCGCTCATTTTTTAATCAGCATGTCATGTCGTAGTAAATCAAACGCCGTACAAAAGCCTATGTATATTATCTCTAGGCAATTATCTTTATTAACCAAACTTGTAATCTCCTCAAAGAACAAAATCAGCTTTGTTTGATGTGATGTGTTTGCCACAGAACCTCTCTGACGAGCATTAACTGTATTCCCGTCCTTTAATTCCTCTTCTGGTTGACTCTCAGGAGGGTTCCCATTATTTTACCCATGATTGATGGCAGACAAGGCAACCTGTTCATCAGGCCATCCCACTTGCCCCTTTTGCAGATCAGTGCAGCATTTGCATGCTTCCAGCCGTCTAGATCTTCCCTGGTATTCCAAGATTTATTAAAAATTAACATCAGCGGTCCAGAGAGCTTCTCAGCCAGCTGTTGGAGGGCTCTTGGGAGCAAGTTATCCAGGCCTGCTGATTTAAAATTGTTTATCGCTAGTAGATGCTGTTTAACAACCTCCTTGGTTACTAATGGACTGGAAAGTACTTCATCCTCCTCATGTGATACAAGCATCTCATCCTGCTTCTTTCCAAATGCAGACCAGAAATATTGATTGAACACTTCTGCCTTTTCTGCATCATTACTTTTCTCCCCATCTGAGGCTGCGCTACTGATTTATACAAAGGCATTATAATATTTCCAGGATTACTCGCCGTCCCTTTCCATATGCAGCTGAACATCTTGTTAGCTTTGTGGCTGCGGCTCTGCACAGAGCAGAGGTCTCTGCCGTGCTGTCTCTGTTGCTGGGAGGTCCCTTCCTTGGTGTGACACAATTTAGGACCCTGGAAGGTGCTTGAGGAGCAGAAATTCCTCTCCCTGCCCTGCATCGCTTTGCATTTATTAAGGAGGAGTTATTAATTTGCTGCACTGTTGCCCACCCATTTGGGTTGCTGAGCAGTTGGGCCACCCCCAAGAGCTCCAAAACCATCAGACCCCCCCAGCCCTTCCACAAAGGATGAGATTTGCCCCCAAACCCCTCAGATTTTTTTAAGTCATGAACATTCTGCCTCTTAACATATCTGTTAGCCCCACCGTCTCCATGTTGCCATGTTAATTTTAGGTTAGTCATCCATGGATGTACAAGCCCTCATATCTCTTTAGCAGTTTGTGACTGTTTGCTCTCTCCCCTGACCTAGAAGAGAGCTGCTATTTCTTTCTCCCATCTTGTCTTTGCCCTTTGCCTTTCCTTCCATTTCCCCAGCTCCCTCCTGCTCCAACCACAACCCACGTTCACCGATTCCCCTCCGTTTGCCATTTTGCTCGCACCTTCGAGCAGTTCTGCGAGACGAGGACAACATCAGTTTTCCTGTGTGCAGGTTGCATTGGCCGAACCAGAAATGGTGTTTTTCTACAGTGATGCTCTTATCCCCTTGGTTGCTACTGATTCAGCAAGGTGGGAGGCAATGAGGGGGCTCTGACCTGCAGTTACTGCACATACTCTGGGGCAGCACCCGAGGATGGGACAGCCCATCCACAGCATGGCAACATCATTTGGGGCTGTTAATATTTTTGGCTGATATGAATTTCTTCTTGTGTTGTCCCCGTTCATACCACTCCTGTTAGCAAGCGTGTCGCAGGACCACATGTAGCTGTCATCATTTCATCTGTACTAAAGAGTTTGTCGGATAAATACCTTTTCTCCCACTAAGTCCAATCTCATGCTCTTCAAAGCACAATCCCAGTTACACATGGTGGGCTTGAGATAGGAGGATCATGTTTGGGGTTTGGTGGTTTTTTTTTCCTGGGTCTGCTGTATTTTGCTTTTTTCTTGATTGAGTGTAGGAAGGTGGGGTCTGGGGGTGAAGTCTGGGGGTACGGAGGGTGGGCATGGACAACGGGTGTGTTTTGTTGCCCCATGTTGTCCTTGTGGCAGGCTCCAGCCTGTTGAGCTGGGAGGATGGTGGGCAGATGGCCTCTTTCTCTCTCCTCCTTAGGAGAAGATGGGGCCGTGCCAACTCCTCCTGAGCGTCACTTGCTGCTGGCATTTCCCCCCTCCAGCTTTCCCCAGCATGGGAAGAGGGCAAACTCGGGGCTGAGGGGTTCCACGGGTGCGGAGAGACCACAGGGTCCAGGTTTTAATCTGTGCAAGGCTCCACCCACCTATCCATAGCTTTTTTCCAGAGCAATCTCCATCTCTGGTCGAGCTCTC
Source organism: Haliaeetus leucocephalus (assembly GCF_000737465.1). NCBI lineage: Eukaryota > Metazoa > Chordata > Aves > Accipitriformes > Accipitridae > Haliaeetus > Haliaeetus leucocephalus. The sequence continues at coordinate 1,379,995 of NW_010973302.1, read as the reverse complement.
TGCAACCACATCCGTTGCCGGCAGAGGTGTGTAGCACCGCAGTGAGATGCTGTAGAAGGGAGATATTCACAGCTCTCATCCTTGCTCATGGGATCCTAACCTTCAAGTCCCCACTTTGGGAAGAGAGCCACACTGTTTTCTTTAGTGTAGCAGAAAAAGGCTTTGTGTGATGAGGTGCTCGGAAGCTAGAGCTGGGCACGTCCAGGCAAAAAAAAAGGAAAAACATGCAAATTTTTTAATACGGAGACTAATAAACTACTAGAAACACTTGCCAAGGATCAGGGCAAAGCCTCCTTGTTTTGAAATCTTTCAGCCAAGATTGCCTCTGCTTCTAAATGCTGGAGGGCTGGTGGGAACTAAGGCCTTGCTGCAGAAATTACCGAGTGAAGTATTTTATTTTGTATGAAGCTGGAGGGCATAATACATGATCATAACGGTCCTTGTTGCTTGAAAATACCGGTACGAAATAAACCTTTGTTTTGTAGCCTAAATTTCCTATGAATTGTGGTCTGAAATCCATGAATAGAGTTAGCAGGGATGTTAAAATCTTGAATATTACAAGGAATAGGCAAAAAATGTTCTGCTGTAAAGTTTGGGACAGCAAGGGATGAGGATGCTTGGGGAGCAAAGATGCAAGCTGTGAAGGAAAATACTCTTGCACCCACTAAAAGGGAGATTGATCGGTTGTGTTCAATATTGTATGTAGCTCAGGTCCTCCCTCCCAAGTGCGGCGTGAAAGCAGAGGAAATAAAAGCTTGGCTTTTGCTAAGGAAAAGAATGACCCACAATGTCAATTTTTCTGTGGGAAGAACGGCTGAATTCAGTGTTTTCCTTTCTCGCTCCATCCTGCTGCAACGCTTTGCTGTGCGGCTGGGCAGGCCGGCGAGCAGATAATGAATCTGCCGAAATGTGGTTATTGATATAGCTGAGATCATTATACCTAAGGGTCTTGTGAGCTTTCCCATCTACAGGGGCATTTTTCAGAAGGTTGCGGTCATGACATAAACAGTCTCATTTCGTATGAGATCTCAGCTGGCGAAGTCCTCAGCCTGGGAGCATTTTTTAAATACGTTATCAGGAAGGTAAATCAGGTCAGCCACATTTTTTTTTCAGCTAGGTGAAGTAAAATGGTTCATTTGCCTCTCACTATTAATGTGATATTCTGCAAGGAGCTGTGGCCTGATCCACAGCTTCTGAAAGCAAATGAGGTTGTTTCCACCTACATCAGGGAGCTTCTGCTAAATTTCTTATTCCTGGGTAAGGATAACTTTCTAGATTGTGGAAGTGAAAGCAAGTGGTCTGGCCAGAGGGTTATCAACGCCCAGAGGCCGGCACGCTGGTTACGATGGGCAATTTGCTTGGTCATCCTTAGCCCATCCACAGGTGGGACAGTGCGAACAGATCCAGCAAGGAGTCATTGCTCATTTTGTGCAAGAGCAAAGCAAAAATAACCCATTGAGAAATTATGAGGCAGGGAATGCGTATCAAAAGCTGCGCAGAGCAATTGCGTTGGAGCCGTGAATTGTGTGAGGAGGTTTAAAGTGACTGCAGTGGAAGTCAGGCTGAAGTCTGCAGCCATCACTAGGGTCTGGGTCTTTGCAGATGCTCTCCACCGCCTCCCTTTCATCCCCCAGCAGACTGTATTTGTGTCACTTAGGGGTTTTACCACCCATCTCAAGTTTGTTCTGGGGTGCTGGGAAGGTTTTTTTGGCATCGGGGGGGTGGTGACGCGTTTAAAGTAGATGTTCAGAAGCCCCATGTGGTCTGGACCTCCCTGGAGGTCTGCATCTCACCCAGCTTCAGCTGCCCTGGGGAGGGAGAGGTACGTCCAGTAAAACTCTGCGCCAACCCATCAAGCTCCGCAAAGTGGCTCTTTGATCCACATCTTGCCTTTTATTATTAACACCCACTTGTGTTTAGAATTCATCCTATGATCATTTATTTTTAGTAGCCCTCGCCCAGTCCCAGCCCTGCACAAACACAAGCTGAAGCGGACTTGAGAATCTTTCCCGATAAAGACAAAGGGAGGACTGAAGCATTAAAACTAAGCAAAGTGACCCGGCTACTGCCTTCAGACATGTGTCATCTAACCAAGTAATCAAGCGATACATCAAGTATTTATATAGGCATGGGTTCAAGGAGGAAGATGTGCGTGCACTGGGGAGCGGGAGCTGGTGTCGTTCCCACCTCGCTGGTGGCTTCAGGGACGAGACGAGGTTCCTGGCCCCTGATCTTCGTCTCTGAGAATGGCCATTATCTCAGATGAGCTGGCTACGGCTTCATTTCAGGAGATGGAGGGGGATTTAATGCATTTAGCCTTACAGCACCTCTCCGGTGCCATGCCACCAAGCCTTCCGTGTCCTAATCTGTCACCCTTGGAGATTATCTTTCTCTCCCACCGAGCAAGAGATTGCACAGGCAACAGCTTTGTCCGGCTTCGTCTTCTTTCATTAGACTGAGAATAAGACCCAGTGGAGAAAGTTAAATGTTTTCCAAGCAAAATACAGGTTTAATTCAAAGTTTGTTTTGCCATGTTCTTGCTAACGTGGGATCATTCTCATGCCCTTGTGGCACAGTGAAGCTGCAGGGGAGCAAGAAGGACTGGGAGCTATAGGGCCAGCTTCACCCAGAGGTGACTGCACTTCCAGAGCTGGTACCAGTCCCTGCTGGAGCAGATATACTGGGGGAAGAGGGGACGTGAGGGTGCAGCTCTTCCTCTGAGAGCTTCCCAGTGAAACCATACGATGTAGCAAAATCCCATCATATAGCTACACATACAGTGTGTATATATACACGTACACCCTGTACACTTAAACAATATCATCTTGGCTGCATCCAGCCCTGTTCCCTCCATAGAAATCAAACTGTGTATTCATCTCTTGAGGAAATCTCTGGGTACCATAAATGACCCTATTTCCATTGAAGACATTGGAGCCTCATTGAGTTCCACCATCCATCCACGTTAGGCAAAGCACTGGAGATCCCTTAGGATCAATCTGGATTATGGCCATTAAGGTTTCAAATATGAAATCACTGCAACTCTGGCTCGATTGTTTTAGCAGAGCATTTAATCAACACTGGTTTTCACTGATTTGCTTTAGAGCTTTTTTTTTTTTTGGGGGGGGATAAGAATATTGTGACAGCAGCTTTGCGTGTACACATAGCCTGGACCAGCGAATCTGCCCCGTCCATGGCATGAGGTAACCGGTAATTCAGCCTCCCGCTGGAAACTGCTTCTCGTCTGCAGAGCGTGGGGCTACTAGCAAGGAAATCCCTTCCAGGACTCACTCATTCACCCTTTCCCAATGTCCACAACTACCTTTTAAAGATGAAAAACCAGCAGCTCTAACCCAAGCCACGAGCTCAGAGACCTTCTTAAACCAGATGGGTTGTTGCCCCATCACCCTTCCTCCTGACCTGGCGGTACCCCAGCAATAAGGGTGCGCAGCAAGGTTGTGGGCTCACATCTCTTCCTTCCACTTACTCTATCACCTCTAAAATAAGGCCAACATTTGGAAGCACTTAGGCAAGGCTTAACTTTATTGCCTGGAGAGCAGTGTTGAAGTTAACGGGGATATGCACCATAACAAACAGAAACACGTGTGGGTGGGTGGGATAGACACCTTGGAGGAAACTTCGTCAGGCTTTTCCAAGTTTCCCATTTGCAAGCAGTTTCTGTGAGATTTGGGGGGAAAATATGTTGCTGGGGTTTATTTCTTAGCAAAATTAATCTGCAAAAAAAATCCTCTTTTTTTTTACCTACAGGTTTTGGCAGTAAAATAGGGATGTTTGAGGAAGAAAATAATTTTTTCTTGAAAAATGTGATTGGTGCAGCAAATCTTGCTGCAGAAAATATCTTCCTCTGGCTTTCAGGGAGCTGGATTCACTGAGGTTGATTATTGGGCTCCAACTAGCCGACTAGCCAACTTTTTCAGGACCCCGTGGGTCCTGAAAAACTCAGATTTGAAAGGAAAAATTGCAAAAATTCACAAAACACTTGTGCCAGTTTATTATCTAAAAAAAAGCAGTACAAAGCAAAACTGTGTCAAAATTAATTTTGCACAGGAAAATCTTCAAATTTGATGATCATTTATTTTTCTGATTGGACAGGCATCCTTTAAGTACTCTTTTCTGGAAAGCTTGCAATTCAGTGTACCTGTGATTAGAGCTTTACTGACCTGGGATAAGCAATCATTACAACCTTTTCTATTATTTTTTTAACTAGGTGTTTCCTGTTGTGCTTGTGAACCAAGGTGGGGTCTAGCACAACCCTTTCTTGTCTTCTTTCTCCTGTTATTCTTATTTCACACCCTGTTAGAAGTAGTTTAGCGTCTCTTCCTTTCTAGTCTAGAGACCTGTTCATCCCTCTGTTAACAGCAATCAAAAACTGGGAATCAATTTCACATGGGAAATGGGAAATAATTTCCAGGGTTCAGTGGAGACCTATTGGTCTGCAGTGGTTTCAGACTCAAAGTCATTGCTGAGATGTTTCATTTGTCACTGTCCCCTGCCCCAAGTATTCTTCTGTATGAAAATGTTGGGTTTGGATTGCAGGAATTTGGGAACGTTTTTAATCATAGAATCATTTAGGTTGGAAAAGACTTTTAAGATCATGGAGTCCAACCATTAACCTAGCACTGCCACGTCCACCACTAAACCACGTCCCTAAGTGCTACATCTACAGGTCTTTTAAATACCTCCAGGGACGGTGACTCCACCACTTCCCTGGGCAGCCTGGTCCAATGCTTGACAACCCTTTCGGTGAAGATATTTTTCCTAATATCCCATCTAAACCTCCTCTGGTGCAACTTGAGGCCATTTCCTCTCATCCTGTCGCTTGTTACCTGGGAGAAGAGACCAGCACCCACCTCACTCCAACCTCCTTTCAGGTAGCTGTAGAGGGCAATGAGGTCTCCCCTCAGCCTCCTTTTCTCCAGGCTAAACAACCCCAGTTCCCTCAGCCGCTCCTCAGAAGACTTGTGCTCCAGACCCTTCACCAGCTTCGCTGCCCTTCTCTGGACACGCTCCAGCACCTCAAGGGTACTGGGGACATTTCCATAAAACCAGCCTGGGAAACAGCACCACGAACAATGCACTTCATTAGCATGGGATGGAAGTAATTGTTTCTTCAACTGGTTAGCTTTGGTGGATTGATGGGAGCAATGTCATTTTGATAGAAAAAAAAAGGCAGTTTTTGTGGGAAATGAAGTTGCCTGGTTTTTGTGCTTCGGGTGCGTGTGGGTGGTGGATGGGTGCTCCCGTCCCACAGGGGATGCAGGCTGGGGGAGTACCAGGAAAGCAGTGAGTGGCAATTGGTGTTCCTCTCCACACCAGCTTGGCAGTTGCTGGATGCTGCCCAAGTTTTGCTTTACTCTTATCTGGGGCCAGACATATTGTTCGCACCGACTTCATTTACTGATTTACCCAGACACTCCTTAGAAACCCAGTAGTCAGAGGAATTGCAGATAGTGGTTTGGGTGTGGGGATGGAAGCAGTATATTTTTTTTCCTACAGACCAAGAAAGCATGTACTAAAAGTTTCAAAAGTAACCGTGCTCCGAGCACGGAGCTCTTCCAAGCTGTGTCTGGGAGTGCCAGGTTGCCCCAGGCTATCTTACACTTGATTTTGCCTCCTGCTTCAGAAAGATTTCCCTTGTATAAACAATTTTGGTTGTGATTTGGGTTTTTTTTAATGTGCTTCTTTAAAGGAAAACCAGCAGAAAGGCATGTAACATGGAACTCGGTGTCCAGCTGCTCTCATCGGATTTACTGTATTAACAAAAAATCTGTATTTCCTTGTTGTCGTAATACCAGTGCCAGAAAGGAACTAGTATTTTATGAAATGCAGTGTTTAACTTAATGCTCGGAGATGTGGCTGCTAAATTTGGGACAGAATCTGAAGAATGAGCTGATCCCTAGGGCACCCAGTGAGGAGGAGGGACCTGTTACTTATCACTCAACACGATGGCCAACCCTTTGAGGTTGCGCACATGCCGGCAAGCCGGGCTTAGCCAGGTTGGGCTGCTCACGGCGGTGGAGGCGGCACATTCTGCTGAGCGGGGCTCCGGCAGGGTGACTCCTCTGCTGGGGATGTCCTCGTGGACGGGGACCGCAGGAGATGGGTGCTGGATGGGGTTGTTGGCCCCATGGGTCCAGCTGAGGTGGCCAGGAGGTGGCTTCCAAATCTGGCTGCCAGGGGGGCTTTGAAGCCCCACACTGGGCACTTGGGAAGGGTTTTCAAAGTCACTCACTCATTCTTTGGATTGGGCACCCAATTTGGGGTCTTGTCAGCTGTGGAACACGGCGACGGGGGACTTGGGTAAGCAAACCTCCCTTTTGAAGATGCTTTGCCTCCATCTTCTTGCTCACATGGGTCATTCATGCGCAAATCTGATTTTTTAGTTAAATTATATCCAGTTCTTTTTAAAAGAGAAGGTTTTCATCCCCCCCCCCCCCCCCCCCCCGATTTACCTTGTCTCAGCCAGATGGGTGCACGGTTTGCAGGGGAAGCAGAGCAGATCAGTAAGAAAGTCACCCACGGCGTTACCTCTGTGGGGGCAAACCAGCACGTGGTCAGGGCTCACCAGTTACACCAGGGAAGGGCTTGGCCCACCGAGTGGCTAACAAAAAGAATGCGATAAATCTGCTTCAAGAAAAATGAGGTTTGGGAAAAAAAAACCCCACCAAAACCCACAACAACCCCCCCAAGTTTTTCTTTCCAAAGAACTTCGTGTGCTTGTTTAAAAAGGAAACATGAAAAGATCCCGGTAAAATCAGCCCATGTCCCGCGTGTTGTTTAGACCTTAATAGTACAGGTGGATGAGGAGGGCTCCGTGCCAAATACTTTTGGTTTAGAGGGAGTGGTGGGAGTGAATTCTCCTAACCGCTCCTAGAAAGGCTTAACTTTCCGCACACAAATCAATGACAATCTCCGCTCGGCTGCAGACACTTGGGGAGCGACGCTGCCGGATTCCCCGTGCAGCTGGCGAGGGGAGGACGAGGGTCGGCACCCGGAGCGGGAAGGTGGGTCGGATGCTGTACTTTCGACTTCCAAACTACGTGGGTTTAAAATTTTTTTTTTTCCCCCTTTTAAGGCTTTTGCGGTTTCTTGAGGGGAGGGGGAGGTGCTTGAATTTCATGCTCGGAGGCTAATTGTGTTCGTGTTAGAAATCTTCGGCGCGTCGTAGCGATCCTCTGTACTAATCTATCGCCATTTACATGCATTTTTAATTGCTGTTTGAACTCAAACCTGTGATTCTCCAATTTCTTTGCTTGGTATCTTGAATCTTTACCAAGCCTGGAGATTTTGGCTGTGTATCAACACCTGTACGATACAAACTCAATTTGAGGGTTGGGGTTTTTTTTGTAAGTCCGGCTTAGTTATTTGTTTGTTTGTTTTAGATAGAAAATATCAGTGTGAAAACACATCTGCTAACATCCCCTGCTGGGTAGGCAGAAGGGCTCTGATGGGGCAGATGATTAATTCTGTTCTATTCTATTCTGTTCTGTTCTCTTCTATTCTATTCTATTCTATTCTATTCTGTTCTACTCTATTCTATATTTTTAACACTTATTTATTAATATTTGTTTTAAAGTCATTTTTGTTTCGGTTGTTCTTTGCAGAAAACTTGCGGGAAAAAACCCACTCTCCTCTTAAATAGTTAAAACATCTCAGCAGATTTAACACTGGCTGCGCTGCCCGAGCTGCAAGTAGGGATTGCATGGGGAAACCAGAGGTGCTTTATCTGGAAAGCCCCTACCTGGAGTTTGGGTTTCATTCTCAGTCTACCTCCAGAACTTTTTGCTTCTTTACTAGCAAACTGGACACAGCAGGACAGGATGTTATACCCGGTTAAGCTTTAATATTTTTAACAGCTCCTTCTTGAGATTAAATGCTGTTTCAGCAGCACAAACCCCCTCTCCAGCTCCCCCGGCCCCACGTAGGTAATTCCCAGAGCCGCTCTGCCGATAAAAACAACAGCCGTGGTTTTGTTTAAGGTTGGGCTGAATGAAAACAGGAGGGGAGGAATGTGCTCAGCAGAGGAGGAACCGGCGCTTGGCCATTCCGGCGTTGCTTTCCGGAGCGCGTCGGATGGACGGAAATACTTGGTGCGGTCGTGCGGGGACCTGCAGTTTGTTCTGCCCTCGAAAAGGAGATGTGGCAGTCACCTTCCAGTTCACCCAGGTACAATATTTGGGGGAATGAGACCGAGTGGGACTTTCCCCTCCTTTCTGCTTAGTGGAAGTGGAATCGGATGGAGGTTTCTCCTCCTGGGAGGATTTGGAGGTTGGGAGCAGCAAAGGCAGCCAGGTCTGTCTGAGCCTTCAGCATCTCCAACACCCCACACTGGAGAGCAAACCTTTTTTGCAGGCTTCTCGGGATATATCCTGGTATATCCACCCCAGGCCAGCCCAGCAAATAACTCCTGGAAAGGTAGATGAGATGCTCTGCTGTCTTTCCCTGTCTTCCAATGCCTTCTATCACTCCCACCACCGCAAAAAGGACATTTCAAACCCGTGCTCTGAAGCAGGCAGCGTTTAACACCCACTTTACGCTTGTGCTTGATGCCGTTTACTTCAGGTGCCAGGCAATGAGGAGTCAAACCCGGCGTGTTTGAGCACTGAGCAAGCATTAGCCATACAAACTTGGGATTTTCCAGCGAGCCCGGGGCTGTCCGGCACCTAACTCCCTTAGCCTCGCTTTGAAATTCCCCCTCTAATTAATAAATAAGTGGCAAGTTTCACTGACATAATTTCAGAACTATTGCTCTTAATTAAATAGCAAGTTATTAAAATAGTTTCAAAACACTGAAATCTTGCCTCCCCAGTTCATAGTCCTGGTCTTATTCCCATTAAGTGTCGCCGGTGGAATGGTTTTATAAACTTGGAAGCAATTAGAAAAGGTGAACGATCTCGGACCGCATCAAAATGTGATATTATCGAGTGTGTGTGGATGATCCTAGCAAAGCAGGCAGCAATGGGAAGGCTCATCCCTGCCCACGCTCCTGCCCGTGCCCCTGCCCCTGCCCTCCTGGCAGGATGGGGATAGGAAGGCAGCATCACGCCACATATAATGTATATATTTATCTATAAATATAATATCTATGTTATAAATGTGCATACAGTATAGATATTTGTATAATGTATGTATATTATACACTATTATATTAGCATGTCATGGTGCAGAAGGGGCAGCTGGCACCCAGCTACACCACGCTGCGGGTCAGGTCAGCGAGGTAGCTGCACGGTTTATTTTCCTTTGGCTGAGAGCTTTAGCGATGAATAGAGGGAGGGGATCCGGGGCTGGGATGCTTCTGCCAAGAATGATTTGGAGGCCTCTTTATATTAGTCAGAGCTTTTTTATTCCTTACTGGAAGCCTGAGAGGAGCCGCACACCCGATGGCAACGTTGCTCACAGGTCTGCATAATTTTCAAGTATCGCTCATGTGAGCAGCTTGCCTTAATTATAGATTTATTTCTCGCTGCTGTTGGATTGCTTTGTTCCTCGACCCTCAAAAAGATGTCCTTGCCCCTAAGGAATGGGTGCGTGGTGGTCGTGAGTGCTTTTTTGGGTCGGAGGGGGGAAGGATGCCACATCCCAGCTGGTGGTTTTGCAAGGGGCTCGATGTGCTCAGCAGCTGCAGAAGAGGAGGAGGAGGAGGAGGGGATGTCCCACACCGTGAAGGCTCTGCGCCCTCTCCGTGTGGGTCGGGGCAGGCACGTGGATGTTAGGACCATCAAATGACTTCCACCTCCCGGGGAGCGGGAAGATGCAGCAGCCCGGTGTTGCCGTCCCCCACCCTGCCCTGCCTAGCAGGGAACCAGTTTGGGAAGTGCCTCCGTGTTGCCCGCGGATGAGCCAGCCCAGGAGGAGGTAGGAGACCACTTTGGATTGAGATCCTGGCACTGCTGGGAGGAGGCAGGGTGGAGGGATGGAGACCAGCCAGCTTCCTAACTATGCAAACAACCCACACCCATGTTCGGTGTTTATCCCCGCCGAGCCCGTCACCATGGTATCTGGGCACCTTTTGCCAAGGTGAGTTGAAGCTGATGGAGCAGATCCTCTGCCAAACCCCAGGCTCTCTAGGCATGTGTCTGGGAGGTCTCCTAGATCAGCTCGATCTTTCGGAGTTCCTGCTGCTGGGATAATCCCAATCCCTGCCGCTGCCTGGCCAGCTCCTGTCTGCCATGAGCTCCTCAAAGCGGGTGCATCCTCACCTCTGCCATGGGGTTTCCTTACGCCGTGTCGCACCACGGTGCCGGGCAGGCAGCCGGAGAGGTGGTTTCACAGCCCCCTGTGCTGGGACTGCTGCCTTGATGCAAAATTTGGGCTTTTCTCCCCCACCTGGCTGTGGCTCTGAGTTGCTGGGGAGCGATCCAGAGGCTGGTGGTGCCTCCAGGAACACATGGGGTCTGGGCACATCACTGGGTGACCAGCCGGTGATCTATCACGTTCTCCTCACTGTTCGTGTTCTCGGTCACTGTTCTGCTGTGGTTTGGGGAAAGTTGTTCCATCTGCTACCAGCAAAATAGAGGTGAGGTTTGACAGCCTCCTGGGAGGAAATTGGAGAGGAGAGGAGAAAAGAGAGGAGAGGAGAAGAGAGGAGAGGACAGGAGAGGCGAGGCTGGAAAAAGAAAACAGCAAAGAGGAAAGAAAAGCAAGAGCATATTTTTTCTGCAAGGTATTCGGCTGAAAAAAAAAAAAAAGAACGTTTTTATTATCAGTATTGAGCAGTTTCAAAATGGGAAATTTCCCCTCCTGCCCTACTGGCAAGTCGTTGCCCTGGCCGCTCGCTGGTGGTGTGCAAGAGATGAGTCCCATCAGCTGATCCCTGTGACTCCCGTGTCCCTTCCAGACCTTCTCCCCAGCCTTGCAGGGATGCAGATTTTGGGTGCAGCTGCTTTTCTTGCACAGAAATAATCAGGGGATGAAACTCGAGGCAGCCTCAGATGCATTTGGCAGCTTCTCGTTTCCCAGCGGCTGCCCAGCGATTGCGTTACGGCTGCTTTTATACTCTGCGCCGAGAGACTGAACGCCGGCTGAAACGGGACTCTGAAAGTCCACCTCAGCCGGGATTAATACCTCTGTGCCACGGCTAGATGCTGGAAATACTAGAAGGGGACAGATTGCAAAAGAAATAGGTCAGATTAGCTTTTCTTTATCATCAGGTCCTTGTGCCGTGAGCGGGTCTCACTGCCTCTGTCTTTAGGGAGGTGTTGGATGAGACAACCTTCTCCATGGACAGGTCCCAACCCCTTCAAGGTGCTAGGTGGCTTTGGGAGCTCCAGGGGAACTTCTCAGCATCCCAGGGCAGAGAAAAAGGTTGTGATTTACATCCAGGCCCCAAGCTTGGTTCATTTCTGGCAACTTCTGCCCTCTTAAGTCCTGGCTGAAGAGAAATTAAAGAGATTAGGTCCTCTGTGCCTTAATTTCCCTGGGTGTAAAATAAGTCAGTAGTCGCCTTCCGTGGGTCTTGGTCTGGTTTTGAGAGAACTTGGAGATGCTCTGGATGTAGGGTGGTAAAATGAATGCCAAGCCTTATATCAAAAGAGGATCAGAGATTTTACGCTTGTGGCTGCAGAGGAGCAGGCAGGTTGCAATATTCCAGCCTTTCCACCATGCACATGCACTTTCCAGTTTTGTTGCAATTAATTACAGTGTAATTAAAGCAGAACGACAGTGCTAACTAAGGGCAAAATCTTGTGAAACAAATAGTGTTTGGGCTGATTTTGTAATTGCTCCAGGTTCCCCAGATACAAATTACACTGTCAGGGCTCCTGATTTATGGCAGAGCGATATATGCACAGATAACTCAAGGCAAGAGCTGCCTGCCTGGGTTGCAGGTGTGGAGGTCCATGGCCCATCAGTTTTCCTTTTGGGTCACCCATGAAATTTGGGTTCTTCTTGAAGTATCCCATGGCTAGCAGGACACAGGTGGCACTGCCTCTTTCCCTCTGCCCCATCCCCAAGGCTTCTCATGGAAGTTTTCTCACCAAGGAGGTGGCAGACGCTCCCCTGGGTGCAACTCCATCCTGGGCAGAGGGACACAGCTGGTGACAAGCCACCGACGGGGACACGGTGGGCAGAGGGATCTCATTCATCCATGCTGGTCCAGGCTATGGGACGACATGGCTGATGAAGCAATTTAGCCCTTGGCTCCCAAATCTTTCATGCTTGCAGAAAGTCTCCATGTGGGTGAGCAGGCAAGGCTTGGCTTTGCTAAATCGCAGGCAGATTTTGCTGCCTGATCCTTCTCGGGCTGTCTGGTGGGGCTGTGATAAATCATGCTGGAGCATGGTGACTCAGCTGGGGAAGGTGACCTGCAAAGGGAATACAAAATGTTGTGCCCTTACCTGCTTCTCTGAGGGGGACCGGGCATTTTGTTTTATAGATTTGTTTCCTCCGCTTCTGTTGCCAGCCGTACTGGGAATATCGTGCTTTGTTTTCATGCAGGAAGTCCCTTTCCAGATTAGAGAACTGGAGTGGGTGTTTTCTCACCTTTAATTAAAAGGAGTGAAGCTGTGACTTTTTAGCAAAGAAATCCTGCCTTGCAAGCATTTGGAGGTCACTTGAGTTAATGCATTTCAAGAAATGCAAACAAAAACCCTGAAGTACCCAGACACCGTTGCCTGGAGTTTAAAAATAAGTGAGGTACGCTTCTGAAAAAGTCACAAGATCAAGTGAAAAACAAGGAGATGAGCTAAAAGCGTCAATTCTTACAATTAAACCCCTCTGTGTTCATTTTTTATCACTGAACGCTGGGGTTTGGGCCGTGAGTCGCTGTCTGCTGGTGTCCCAGTGCCGGCGTGAGCCCGCTCGGTCACACCAAGGGCTCCGTGCGGGATTCAGCCACGGAGGTATAATCTCTCCACCAGCCACCACAAAATCCCGTGGTGCTCGTGAACATCCTTTGCTGTGGGTCACGGGTGGCTTCCCGGTGTACCTGGAAAGGTGTGGTGGTTCCCACCACCATCCCAGCTGCGGCTCGCGGTTGAGCATCTTCCCCCGACAGGTTTTGGCGTTGGGTACCAGTGCCCCCTCCCAGCACATCCCGCCAGCAGCCGGGCTCCTGCTCTGAATACTAAATCCTGAGACAGAGAGAAGGTGCCCGTACGCTGATTAATTTGAGCCCGTGCTGCTCTTATCCCGGTTTCAAAGTAATTGTCTCTCCTGTCCACAATTTTCTCTCCTTACATTTCACTGCATATTTATTAGGTTTTTGTGAGGCTATCTGCAGCCACATTAAACCAATTTACTCCTTGAAATGTCTGACCTTTGATCTGCCAGCCACTGCCTTTCGGAGCCAGAAAAAGAGCCTTTAATAATGTGTCACATGAAAGGCTCGCCGCAGAGCCTGTCACTTGCACACCCGAACTCCAGTTAATAAAGTATCGGATGAATCAATTATTGCCTAATAATTGTTACCTATATTTTTGTGCTAAACAAGGAGAATATTTTTCCCCTCTTTTCCTGGTCGCTTTATAATCTCCCACTAGAGAAAACTGATAAGGCAAATACATGTACACAGCTATAACTAATATTTCTCAAGCAACATCTTCAACCTTTGTAGCCAGTTCTGATCCTGGCAGACTCAGGGTTTTTTGCAGAGGCATTAGACTATCTGAGTGCATCTCATTTTAGGAGTCCCTGCAGCATCCCTGTGTGCTCTGCTGTGTGCTGTGTCTCCTGAGGCCCACCAGCCATCCTCCACAGCAGGCATAGGAAAGGAGAGGGGGGTTAGTAGGTTGCAAAGTGCTTTGCTGGGGATTATTCGGCTGTTTTCCAGGCAAGGGCAGTGAGGCAGGGGGATGCCATGACTTGTCCATCACAGCAAGGTTGGAAGCAGCCACCCCAAGGACCACGCTCCTCACCGGCACCTCCCAGCACCCTCGGCACCTCCCGGTGTTCTTATACATCAGGGCTGGATGCTCCTGTATCATCGCGTCCTGCTCCAGGGGCAATGCCTCACCTCCTAACCCATGGAAAGGACAAAGTGGGGAGAAGACCCCTTCCAGTGGGCTGCTGGCACTACTGGCACAGCCGGCTCTTCGTGCCACGAGACTGGGCAGCTCATATCACGGTCGTGGCTGCATCCAGCCACGCTGGGTACCTTTTATTTTACATTCTTATTATGTATTTGAAGTGACCAATGTGTTATCTCTTACTGCTACGGAGCCGTTGAGCTCTCAGGGGTTTGCCGAGAAAAATAGAGGCAGATGTGGCCAAGCTGCTGTTGAAATCAGGACGCAGGGACAGAGCCGGTGGGATGCAGCATAGCTCCCTTGGGGTCTCTGCAGCCTCTGGGCACAAGACGCCGCTGCCCTGAACCCCAAGAAGTCACCTGTAGCATCTCACCCTGGGTCTCAGACTCTTTTTTTTGTCAGGGTGCTGGCTCTCTGCGCCTGGTCTGGACTGCTTTTGGGGATGATGGAGAACATTGTTCAGATCCTTGTGGAAGCCAGAGCATCCCCGAGTCCCCAGGGGTACAGGACCCTCTGCTCAGGCAGCCGGGCTTTGCTCGTGCGTTGGGGAGAGGTCTCCCTGGCGCTCCCAACCTCTCCCCTGGTAGGAACATCAATCCTGCTTCTGCTGAAATCAGCAGCGAAGCTGGATTTCACGGGGGTGAAATGGGCCGGTGAAGTTTAATCACAGCAATTACAGTTTCTGTCACCTGCAAGGTTCTCCGATGCATCACTCTGAAACAACATCTTGCCCAGGAGCTCCATTTCACTCCCAGTGACATCTCTGCAGGGCAGGAGCGGGCAGCCGTCCGGAGAGGAGCATGCCTGGGTACAGATCCATTCTGGAGGTGGCCTTGGCAACACACTTAGGCATTTATGTATTATTTATTTTCCCCAACGCTTTTCATCTCTTACGTAGTTGCTTAACAGCACCAGGCTTTCACAAAGTGAGGGAGAAGGCTGAAAAATGCAGGAGGCAACCCAGGTCTCCTCTCTCTGCTTTAATCTTCCCGGGATGACTTCTCGCTTGCCATATGGGGAGGGACGTGCTCCTGACATCCCTAGCCTGCAAAACACCGCAGTGTCAAGCAGAAGCAAAGTCTCAAGTTTCAAGGGAAGGAGAAACCATCTGCATCGCTCTCTAGCACATCTGTGCTGATTTGGCTCTGTGAGAACTTGGTTGCAAGCCTGTAGGATTCATCTTCAGAAAGGCTGGTATTAATTGCCGTTGAAATGGGAAGCGTTAAAAGCTGGGTGAAGAAGAGGTGAAAAAAAACGGGGAAGCTTGGAAATACTATGGGCTGATAATTCTTTCTGTCACTCTTGAGTGTATTAACAACGTTGATGGTTAAAATTGTTACTGTAGGAGGCCATCTGCTAGGCTTTGCCTACCATGAATCGGGAGGCGAGGTGGAAGTGAACATCCCTGGGCAAGTTTCAAACCAAATCCCAAATTTGAGACAAGATTCAGATGGTCCTGAAGACCTTCATAAACCTGCATTTCTTACCTGCATTAAAAAATAAATGTACCAAACCAGATCTCATTCTCTGTATTGTCAACTGCATTTTGGATGGAGGCACCTGATATACCTTCCAGCTTTAACACAGGCTCATGCCTTGTGCCTTCATCTCTGCTTACCCAATGAAAAAAGTCATGATCAGGGGCACATTTCATCCAGGACTGTTTCCAAGTTGAGCTTTGGAGGGGAAGTTAGCCTGGACGAAGACAGGGATGGGGAGAGGGACCTGTGTGAGTCCTGGCCATGGAAAGCCATGCTACTGTATTGACCTGGAAGTCCTATCCTGGAAGAGCCCCCCCGGAGACTTTCACCTTGTCCTTGGGTTTCTCAGAAATCAGCACTTTGCTTTCACACCTTCCAGCAAGGAGAGCCCTGGCATCATGGGTTGATTCTCCTTAAAATGATGCTGTCACTTTTACCTTCTTCTTTTACATTCGACATCCCACAGCACCCAAGCAGGAGCATCGCAGCTGACATGCTCCATGTTATTTTCCAGCCTTAAATCCATGGATGCTCAGCTGGTGGCCCCCGCCATACCCCATCGGTGCGGGCAGGGTGAAATTCAAGCCTTTTTGACCTTCCAGTTTTCATCCTTGGGAGATGAAATTAATACTCCCTGCCATACGTTGCAGGGATGCGGCTGGGATGAATTAGTTAATAGACCAAATCTCACTCGCCTGCCTCCGCGAGGGCAATCGCCACGTGGCTGAGTCTAATATTCGCTTTTCCGATGACCACAGGGGACTTTGGGTCAGGACGGCTGGGATTTTGCCACGACTTGGGTGGGACCATCCCGTGGACCCCACCGGGATCCAGCCCTTGGGTGGCGAAGGGCAGAAGCTATTGCAGAGATGCCACAGATGCCTCCCTGTAGCCCTGCACCGCATAATTTCCAGGCTCGCAGTGCTGTCTCTGCAAAGGTAGATTTGGTTTCTATTAATAAGGGGATAATAGCACGGGAAACCTGGCTACAGGATGGCCCATACCCAATTACTGCGGTCGCTGGGCTACAGCAGCCGCTTTTCCCTGCAATTATCCCACCGCTCGCTGGTGTAGCACAGCCCTCTGCATTTTATTCTTAGTAACAGAGCCCCGGGCAAGGTCAGGGGGGTCCCTGCAGCCGAAAGTCCCCGGCTGAGGGATGCAGGAGCTGAGATAGGGACAGCGGAGCCACCTTGGTGTCACCCACCCATGGAGGAGTCAGTGGGGGCAACATAGGAGCGATGTCCCCCCAGCCCCAGCGGATGCAGCCACAAGGCTGGCTGCAAGGCAATGCCCTGTTCTGTCCTTGTCCCAAGCGAAGTGGTGCAGGGGGGTCCTGGTGACCTCCATGGGGCACGTCGGCCACTTTGGGGTCCGTAGCAATCAGCCTCGTTTTTTGGGGGGGGCACAAAATCCCCGATCCAGTCAAGACATGGTTAGTGGTGGACTTGGTAGTGTTAGGTTTACGGTTGGACTCGGTGATCTTTTCCAATCTAAATGATTCTATGAATTAAGACTGGACGTGATGCTTGGTCTTGCTCCCAGTATAAAACAGGTTGTATGGAAGCTCAGCTGGTTTGCACCCACTGGGATTTGGCCCGTCCAGCTTAGCGAGCCAACGTGGGAATCACAGAGGCAGG
Organism: Haliaeetus leucocephalus; assembly: GCF_000737465.1. Lineage (NCBI taxonomy): Eukaryota > Metazoa > Chordata > Aves > Accipitriformes > Accipitridae > Haliaeetus > Haliaeetus leucocephalus. The sequence goes on along the minus strand of NW_010973302.1, from coordinate 1,362,892 downwards.
AGGAGCAGGGGGTGGTCTGAGGATTGAGATTTGGGGAATCCAGGGTGAGTTTCTTTTCCAGCACATTCCCTATGCATCTGTAGGAAGCCACTTTGCTTCTTTATCCCTCAGCTGGGTATCCGTAAACACAGATAATAGCCTGACAGAGGGATGCAGCAAGAAGAAATACATTACAGTCAGGGAGATGCTCAAAGGCAAGCTACCCAAATCACTCTAAAAACACGGAAGACCCTTCTTAAACCTGTGTTGGTTGTGGGAAAGCAGTGAATGGAAAATATATGTCAAGGATGAAAAGTGATGCTTAAAGGGCAGGAATAAAGCCTTTCTCGTGAGAAAACCCCAGCTCTAGTCTGTGCTGTTTCAAATTGAGTTTTCAGTTTCCTAAAGGCAGCAGACAATGCTTCACTCAATTCTCTCCCCACTGTCATTAAAACTCGAGTGTGTTGTCTGGATATAGTATTTTGCCCTACCTTAAGAGCTCTAATCTTTTTAGGACCATTTCTTGCCGCTATCTGCAGACACTCGAAAGCCTTCTCGACCACGGAGTGAAATACAATCCCTGTCTTGGGGAGCTTTACCTCCCCTTTGTCTTCTGCAAAGACAGAGGGAAAATAACCACTTAACAAATCTGCCAGGTCTGAATTTTCTCCCCCCTTCCATCTCCCCTTTTGCAGCTATCATTTGTCGTGGGTTGCTTTCTCCCAGTGCCACCTGCCTGTTGCAGGGAGATGGCGAGGAGCCTTTTATTGTTTGCTGAACAATTCCCTGCAATTTGCTGTTCGCTATTTCTTTTGGGCTCCTTTAATCCTTTTTTCACTTGCTGCTGCTTATTTTTAGCTTGTGTGCCGTTCTCGTTTCTTCCCCAAAACTGTTTGTGTTTTGAAAAGCCCCACTTTGCTGCTGATGGTACCTTTTTTTGAGCATCCCTGGCTGCCTGCAAAGCCCTCCCTGCTCTCTCCTTCCCCCAGCGCCCTGCCAGGCTGGGTGTTGGATGCAACGAGCTGCCATTCTCTGCTTTCCCAACTTTCCCTGGTTTTCCCTTGGGAGGTCTCCTCCAGCCCTCCCTTGGAAACCCACTTTCCCTTCGTGCCCAAATCCTTTTGCTTTTGTTCAGTGAAAAACCCAGGAATGCTGAGCTCCCAGCAATGCCACCAGCCCAGACCCTGCCACCCCAGCTCCTTCGGGTGATTTACGCTGTCCCGGTACAAACCAAAATCCTCTGGCTTTGCCGGGTGCCAAAAGACTGCCGGCGATGGTGCCACCGACCACGAGGTGTGGGCACGAGGTTCGGCACGTGGCAACCACGTGGCGTGGGAAGCGTCCGTGGTGGCCCCGATGTGGAGCCCCTCTGAGCTTCAGGCTGCCTCTAGTCTTAGGATAAAGCTGAGCCTTAGGCGGGAGCTAGCTCAGGCCGATAGTCTAGCTAAAGTGGTGAGTTGGGATTTGGATGAGCTAACTCCAAATTTTGGCTCTACCGTGGGCTTCCTCCATGGCCTTGGGCAAATCACCAAGTCTCTCTGCTCCTTATCTCTGCAAACCAAGTCATCTCTTTTTTCTCCCACTGTTTATTCGGAGCACAAGCATTTAGGGATGGATTGCTCCTTCTTTGGTCTTGCTTGTACAGTGTCTATAAGGGGATGAGCATCCCCCTTGTAGCTATAAGACACTGATGCAGTATAAATGATCACTGCAATTAGTAATAGTAAATGATAATAATAATAAACCCTGCACCTTGCACAGTAGAAACTTAGTCTGCTCTGAAGATGCTCCAAGCTATCATCAGCAAACAACAGTAGTGGATATTTTTATTTCCTTGCCTGTACGTGTGCTGGTAGGGCTATGCTTCATTCCTGTTACTCAGATCTACAGCTGGAGAATTATAATCCATCCCTTCTCCTGCCCACAATCAGGATTCAGAAATTCAAGCAGGACTTTCTTATCCCTACAAACTTCTCCCGATCTGCCCAATTGACTGCCCTGAAGGCAAATAGCAATGTCCAGTTATGTTCTTGAGTTATCCAAACTGTCCCCGCTGTGTCAGCCAGGAAGATATATTTCATTTCTCCCTGGCGGTCCTGTCTCCTCCCTCGTTAATATTGCAACAAGCATTCCTCCTCGGGAGCACCGCCTGTCCTTCAGGAAGGCTTTGAGCCTCCCTGTTTCAGGCAGGTATATGGCAACTCTGCTAGCTCCATCTTTCACACAGACACAAAGCCGGTAGCATCGGCTCTGCCTTTTTCCTGGGATCACCCAGAAGGTAGATTTATCATCATCTTCACCGCTCCTTGCCATTGTGGGTTTGTTTTATTTTAAATGAACTGGTGAATTTATGTTGGAAAAGCAACTTGAATTTCCTGACCTCAGAAATGATTAGGAATAGGTCTGGAGACACTCTCAATTTGGTGCTTTTTTGTTTTTCCTCTAAGATATGCTGGCGGCTGGAGGTGCAAGCCCAAAGCTGCATCTTTAATTGCTGTTTTCATGAACATCACGGCAACTGCACTGTGGTCTAGGAAAAAGAAAGTGGGATCTCTGTTAATAACCAACTGGTCTCGCTGCTGCTATCTTGGACCGGCAAAAAAGTTATTTCTGCTATCTCCTAATAACAAACTGATTTTCTCTGTTGTCTTTCAACATCGGATGAGCTCTTGCTCCCATTTCCCTTTAATAAGTGCTATTTTGTTTCTATTATTGCTCAACAGTAAAATCTTTTCCCGGCAACTTTACCAGAAGTAGATTTATGGCTATGAAAATAAACTTGGGCGTGATGAGATCTTGTCATTTGGTTATCTATAAAGCACCTCACAAGACTTTGTAGTTATCAAAATGTAATTATACATTTAGATTTTTCCATCATCTCTGTTTGTTGGGATTTTTTTTAAGAGGGAAATGATGAAAACTCTGAAATCCATGCTTAAATATAACTCAAAATATAACCGCTATTGACTTTACTCTGGCTTCTTCCAGAAGAAGGGCAGAAAATAATCACCGTGTGCTGCGATGGTGCCGATCTGCCCAGAGTGATGTTCATGTTAAGACACATCTTTCGGGGTTTTTTTTCATGCACGCAGAAAAGGTCGACGTTTCCTGGTTTGAGATACGGTATTTACCGATTCTTACGCGGGGCTGGATGTTAATTGTCGTCAGAGGCTCTGGGTGTGGGTGAATCATTGTATAATGCCCACACCCTTCGGGTGGCTTAGGGTGCGGTGTTGTCTTTGCCTCACCGTGCAGTTTTCAGATGTATTATTACCCAAAAGTAACACACCCTTCCGTGCTTCGTTGTTTTTATTAGGGATCGCTCTGAACCAGCGCTCCAAGCACCTGGCAAAGCTGCCGTTGGATGTAGAGCTCGTAACTTAGGCTTGCCTGGGCTTCCCGCTGGGATTCCCTGCGGAGGAGCTCTCACCGCTGACGCTTTGCGTTGGGAGCAGGTCAACTGGGGCATCTCAATGGGCACGTTGGCATGCCAGTGTTGGCACGGTTAGAGACCACCAGGGACTTGGGCTGATCTTACCTAGGCTGAGCTCCTAGACGGAGCTTACCTAGATGGAGTTTTCCGTGATGAGTAGCGGCCGGAGATGGAGAGGTGGGAAAAGCAGGTATTTCTGTTGGGACTGGACAGGGCAGGAGAGAATTATCCCTTTGCAGAGGACTTCTAGCCTGACCCCTGTTTTAGGGGCTTTGGTTGGACTTGCCCCAAGGGCCTTTGATTTTGTGTGCTGTCCCGCCTCAGTTTCCCACATCTCTGTGAGATGAGGATCATGATAACTACCCAACTGCTTTCTCCATGTAGTGCAGGCTCCTGATGGTGGCCAATATAACCGACTCTTTCTCCAGATGAAGCCTTTTCTTGCAAACTGTTTAGGAAAGAGGTCCCATCAAAAAGCCCACTTCATACATCTCATATAGCCTTTTGCACAAGCACACCAGATGTCACATCTTCTCCACCCTGCCACAGCTACCATGGTGGCTCTTCCACCATCTCCATCTGGCCAGCCCTCAGGAGCATCCGTGGTGTCAGTGGTGACCTCCCCATCCATGGTGACCCCTTTGTTCACCTCTAGGTCGCCACCACCTTCTCCAACCACCCAGTTCTCCTTCTGTGGAGGGTTTTATTACTTTTTCTTGCTTGAAATAGGGGGCTGTATTTAAATGAAACACATGCAAGGCAAACTCGCAGAGAAGTCTCACCTTTCCCCGTGCCACATGATTGAATAGGGGGGCAAAGATGCAACCCCCTTATTAGAGTAATATAATTTTCTATCTCAAATAGGAACCAGGGATGTTTTAATGATTGGGCTCATTAGATGGACTTTCCACTTAAAGTGTCTGTCTGGCAATTAAGGCTGGGAAAAGCATGACTGATGACCACACCTTCTGTGACTTAATGGGGAGTCTGAAGGCTGATCTTATTATCACACTGATACAGTCTGTGATAAAAAAGAATTTAAGATACTCTCCAGAGATTTATTTGCCCATTAGGAAGCTGCCAGGAGAAGGTTAAGGGAACTTGTAAGGTCAAAGCTGAACAGAGAAAAGTACTAAACGCTTGGGATCCGGGTGGGCAGAAACCGGAGGACACGGTTTCTGCTCTTTGCTCCGCTACTGACCTGTTACATGGCCTTCACCAAGTCACTTTGTTTCTGGTTTTTTTTCCGATGTGGCTGGTCATCACCTTGTTGGGCACCGTGGTAGCCCTGCAGATGCTTGACAGAACAGCACCATGGCTTTGCCTCGGTGGCACAAGTCCCTGCTGCCATCCGCGGCCAGAGATGCCCATGGGAAAAAATGGTGTTGAGTGGAAGGAAGCATCTACAGTCGGGAGGAAAATGATGGTGTTTAGAGCAGGGAGCTGACAAAGGGTCTGGCAACTTTTCCCTTCTCCTCCAAGAGCATCCTCATGGGTCTTCAGTGATTCCCTAACCTATTCTGTCCGCTTTAAAACGTGACCCGCTGTAATATTTTACTTAAGCTTGGTGTTTAATGGACTGGAACTTATTGTAGAGCTCACTGTGCTGGCTTCAAACCTCCTGTTGGGTACCATTTTACTGACATTAGCTTGCCATAGCTTGTCAGTGATTTTAACTGTGCTGATGGGTTGAACGCCCCAGGATACAGGAGCCGGCTCTTTCAGCTTTGTACTTTGCTTTAGCTTCCTTAAGTACAGCTGGGAGAGATAATTCAGCTAAATATGTTTTAGTACAAAGTGAAGTTTTTGATGACAAAAAAACTACCATGCATGTGGGTCAAGTTTTGTCAGATTAATGGAGGAATTGTGAAAAACGGAAGCGTTTCATTTCAGCATCTTCAAAGTGAAAGTCTCGACTTTCACAGGCAGCGTGATTTGTTTGCCTCAGCATTTCCTGTGTTTTTAATTAAACAGATGCCCAGAATTTAGGGAAAACATTTTGTTTCAGGCCGAGCACGTCACTTTTCAACATTTTTCAGTTCCAGAAAGGAGAAGCCCTGCTCACTCGCACTCTCCCGCTCCTGAAAAGCCTCCTCTCCTTTGCTCCGCATCCTTTCCAAGGGGGTAGCGCCGACTCCAGCCCCATCTGGTCCATTAGGAAAACAGAGAGTCCCAGATTTCTCTCATCGTCCCTCCACTTCGTCTTCCCTTTGTGCCAAATAGAGTGTTGGGAGGTGAAAAAAAACTCCATATATTACTTAGATTTGTGTGAAAACTAAATAATTGAATATGAAGACACTGGCTTTATGTCTTTTAAGGAATCCTTTTGAAGTTTGACTCTTTTGACCTTCGAGGCCCTGCATAATTTTTTCTTCTCCTCTCTCCTCCTCTTTGTTGTTCCTTGCACTCCTGTAATCTTCTCTCCTGCCTGCTTCCTTCATCTCCTCCCACCCTGCTCCGCGACTCCACTTATCTGTGCCCCGCGTTTGAAGCGCTCGGTGGCTTGTGCAGCCGGCAGCCTCCTCTCCCCCCGCAAGGAGCCTCTCCTACCCACCCTGTTTTCTCCAGCTGGCGTTTTACCTGCGCTCTTTCTACCCCCTGAATTGCTTTTTTCCTCCCTTCCATTGGGAAATGTTAAATTAGGGGACCTGCCTTAATCTTCTGGCTGGCCAAGTGCAATACGTCCACCCACAGCTTTCAGCAGGGGATGGGCTCTCTTCCCTCTCTCCAGACAGAAGTAGGACTCCACCCTCCCAGGCTAATAGTGTAATGACTGTGTGAGCTTCCCGAGCTGAATCCACATCATGTCCAACCCCACTGGCTTCTCTGTTGGCCTCGTCGTCTCCCCAGGGGTGGTCGTTGGGGATGGATGTTCCTACACCGTCCAGCACGGAGTGGGATCCCAGCATCCCATCAGGAGGCTCTAGCAATGCTCTAAAGTCAGAGTTTGGAATAATTCAATAAAAGAAGTTTCAGACAGTGAAAAAGATCATTTAGGTAGTATATAAAAATTGCTAGAGAGTTTCTGTTTGACCAGTTCAGGAAAAGGTTTTCTCTGTTTACCAGGAGTCGTAGCTTCGCTGGGCTGAATGGGAGGACTCAGCTGACTTATCACAAAATCGCAGAATGGTTTGGGTGGGAAGGGACCTTTAAAGGTCACCTCGTCCAAGCCCCCTGCCAGGAGCAGGGACATCTTCCACTAGATCAGGTTGCTCAGAGCCCCGTCCAACCTGACCTGGAATATTTCCAGGGATGGGGCATCTACCACCTCTCTGGGAAACCTCTTCCAGTGTCTCACCACTCTTGTCGTAAAAAATTTCTTCCTTCTTTCTGACTTCAATGGGACAAGCAGTCTTCTTTCTAAAGATTAAATTAGCTCTGAATAAAGGATGGGTACATGCACATGCACATGCATGTTTCATGGAGGTATTTAGGCATAAGAGTGCTGGTATTGGAGGGGAAGCAAAACTCTCACCCTGCATTTACCTGGGCAAGGTTTTTGTGCTTGTTCCCCGGGAGGGAGAAACATGGATTTGCTCCTGATGCAGGTAAATATTCATAGTGATTTCACAAGGACTTGAATTCCTCCTGCAGCAAATGTGGGAGTTGAGAAAGGGCAGCAGTGGTTAGTTTTATGAAGAACTGCTCTCCTTTCTTGCCAGGGTACAGAGTTCATTTTTCCACTGACGCATCTCTGACAAACACCCAACGAGAGCGTGGCACAGGGAGCCAAGTGATTGTGTTGTCATGGCAAAGACTAGTGAAAGAAGAGCAAGATTTATATCATGGCTGCTCAGAGGGTTGGAGAAAAATGGCCCAAAGCCAGAAGTCATGCAGGCATGGCTGATACAGTCTTCAGTTTTTGCCAAGTGTGGGCTGGTTGGTGGCTTATGTGAAATGGGCTGCATAGTCTTGGTCCAAGTCTTGGTGGGCATGATTCCACATCACAGAAACCAGCCGTACAATTGACACTTTTGCTGACAGTCTTAGCAGAAAGATGAGTTGCTGAATTGGCCCTGAAGATGAAAAAAAAAAAAAAAAGAATAATTTTGCAGCTAGAGAAGCACTACCTTCTACCAGGGAAGCAAGAAGAGCAGGTGACCCCAGAAAGCCCAGCACACACACACACAACTATGGTGACGTGTTTAATTTACCCAAAAGCAATGAGGGAAGGGCTTTAGGTTGCTTTCTGGAGATGTGGCCTCAGGTGCAGGTCCCCTGCATGCCTGTGGTTGTATTATTTCATCTCCTTTGTGCCGCAGCTCCCTATCTGCAAAACCAGAGCACGGAGTCAGAGAATGGTTTTGGTGACAGGGACCTTTGGAGGCTCCTGGTTCCACTTCCCACTCTAGGTCAGGCTCATGCCTTTGTGTGGGTGAGTTTTGAGTATCTCCAAGGATACAAATCCCAACGTCTCTTTGGCTTCATGGTTCAAAGCTTGACCAGCCTCTTAGTAAAAAATGTTTTTTTCTTACATCTGATCTAAACCTCCTTGGCTGCAACTTCTATCTGTAACTTCTTGTGCTCCGAGAGGAGTCTGACTCCATCTTCTCTATATTTATGCATCAGCTAGGTAGATGAAAAAATTAGATTCCCCCTTCATGGCCTCTTCTCTGGGCTGAACAAACCTCTTTTCTTACCTTGTGTGCTCCAACTCCCTAACCATCTTGGCGCACCTCCACAATGACAATGTCTTGTCTGGAGAGCCCAAACTGGACAGAGCGCTCCAGCTGTGGTCTCACAAGTGACGAACGGAGGGGAAGGATCACTTCCCTTGACCTCTGGGCAGCACTTTTGCTAATGAAACTCGGTGTGTGTCTGGCCATCTTCACTGCAAGGACATGCTGCTGGCTCCTGGGCACCTTGTTGGCCACCAGGACCATCAGGTCTTTTTCTCCAAGGTGGCTTGCTAGCCAAACACAGGTGGTTCTTGCTTCCTACCAAGGTGACATGGATGGGAGGTGTCGGGGTCTTGGCAGAGCTCAAAGGGTGAGGAGCAGACTGTCCCTGGGAATGCACGGTCTGGAGGATCAGATAGGGTGTGAGCTTGGCCAGGTTGTGTTGCCGGCTACAGCGATAACCCACCAAGGCTTGACCTTCTTGTTTGAAAGTGTGAAGACTGTTAACAGCCGAGAGGTGAGATGGCTGTAGGAGCAGGAAAGCACTGTAGAAAGCCTGAGGATACACTGAAGCACTTTTTTTTGGTCTCGGGATTGTTCTTGTTCAGAGGAGGTGCAGCTCATGTAGCCGCTGCGGTTGCTGATGCGGTACCTGCCCTGTGAATATAAAAGGAAGATTTCTGTCTCCACCGCTGCCCATCCATCACCTTTCACAAGCCTGGAAGCAAAGGAAGAATAAAAGGAATAACAAGAAAATAAAGAAACATTGCAGCCAGAAAGCTATCCTCTGTGTTTCACAATTCTATAAATTATGCCCTTCCCTTCCTCTTTAATCGCCAGGCATATAAAATATGCTTGCAGCAGAATCATATTCTTCCCATTAAAGTTTCAGAAGAGAAATACAGGTCCCATCTGCCTGTTTAGCAAAGCAGGGCAGTGCACAACCATTTCTTTTTTTTTCTCAAAATCTGCTTTATGGCAGGAGTTTTCTCTTTTAGGACTGGCCATTTATTTCATTTTCTCATGTCAGCGTGTGTTTTCACAAGCAGTCTCCTCTTTATTCTCACATGGGGCTTTCTCCAATGCCTTCAAACTCAAGTGCACCTAAAGAGCAGAGGTATAACCTGCCCTTGCTGAAGGTCAAAGAAAAATGAAGGTCATTTAGGACTTCAGCAGGGTTGCTAGAGGTGGGTGTCTGCTCTGCAGACAGGACAGACACTGTCTGAACAGCAAGAGTTGGCAATAATGAGAAATTAATAAACTGGCTTCTGGAGGCACCCACGTGCTTCACTGCCATCCATCCCTGCTTGCCTCCAAGGATATTTGTATTTATTTGGTGTTGGTCTGGAGTCGGGATGGGCATGAGATCTTAGGGATGGGTTGCCTGCATGGTGGAGGAGTAAGCGTGGCGTCGTCCCCTGCCGTACAACAACTGTCCCCACGACTCACCCCTGCAAAAGGCAGGTAGGGGAGGCTACATCTGTGTGCATAGTTCCTCGGTGTATAGGGTCGGGTGGCAGGGTGGGTGCGTATACGTCCAGGCGGACCTATGCCGTCTCTGGTTGTGCATGTGAACGGGGAAGGCTTATAGCTTTTGGAAAGCAGGGATGAAATGAGAGTGCACCACAGCCTCTGCTTCTAATTCAGCCCACCAGGTCTTCTAAGAATCATGGAATCACAGAATGGTTTGGGTTGGAAGGGACCATTAAAGGTCACCTCGTCCAACCCCCCTGCCACGAGCAGGACATCTTCCACTAGATCAGGTTGCTCAGAGCCCCGTCCAACCTGACCTGGAATGTTCCCAGGGATGGGGCATCCACCACCTCTCTGGGAAACCTCCTCCAGTGTCTCACCACCCTCATGGTAAAACATTTCCTCCTTCTATCTAGTCTGAATGTCCCCTCTTTTAGTTTAAAACCATTACCCCTTGTCCTATTGCTTCAGGCCCTACTAAAAACTCTGTCCCCATCTTTCTTCCAAGCCCCCTTTAAGTACTGGAAGGCTGCTCTAAGTTCTCCCCAGAGCCTTCTCTTCTCCAGGCTGAACAACCCCAACTCTCTCAGGCTGTCCTCACAGGAGAGGTGCTCCATCCTTCCGATCATTTCTGTGGTCTTCTCGATACCTGTTCTGTGGCTTATCACGGGTTACGTGAGATACATGCAAAATGGCTTGAATGATAATCTATAGTGCTGCGCTCTTAGAAATCCCTCCTATCCAGCAGAAGGACATGTCCCTCTTTTTTACCATAAAGCCTCATTCTTATTCAGCGGCATTCAGAGCAGAGAGAATTCAGAGGACCGGGGCTATGTGGCTGCTTTTTCTGTGCCTGGAGATTTACACCCGCGCTCCTGCTGCCGTTAAAGTTGCCCTGCTCTAAGTATAAATCAGACCGTGCTCTATTAGATGCCTTACACATTTCTGAGAAGTCATGTGTGATGGTAGAGAGGATCCACTGCAAATTTTGCACTGGCTTTTGGGGGCTGAATGGTGCTGGGGGTATACAACCACAGGGGGGGACTAATATTCCCCTTTCCTGATGGGTTCACCACAGAAGAGGCTTTTTTTTTTTTACCACCTTGGGCAAGAAGCTGTTTGGTTTGATATAGGTTCAAATTTTATTTTTAAGCAAAATATGAGAAATGCAGGAGAGGAAACCGCACTGTGTTCCTTAAAATAAATGGAAGAAAAGACAGGGCTAGAAAAATATTCTCTGATGCACGCACTTTGTGAGCATGTACCTTGACATACTCAGCATCGAGGAGCTCTGGATGTTTAATTGGATTGTATCTTTTCCTCTATAAGGAGCTTTTTATAAGGGCCTGGTCGAGCTCTTGGGCTTGCAAAGTCCTATAGCCCATCTCTGTGTGTAAAATGCCAGCAAGTCCCATTGAGCTCTGACTCTGGAATACCATTTGGAAGAGGGAGTGGAAACCAAACCTAGCTCATGACCTACCTAAGTGAGCCTGTCACCAAGGCCATGACTCAGGGAAAGGGAAGGGGGCAAGATTTGGGTATTTTGGCCACCCATCTACCCTTAAAAGCCCTTCTGTTGCTCCTAGCCCGGTGAGGCAGACGTCTCTCCTGGCTTTTTTTTATTCTCCATGCTTTGCATCCCCTATGCACGTGTCCGATTCGCTGCTAAGCCTTCAACAGCCACGGAGGGAGACTTCAAATCCCCGCTTTCACCATCCGCAAAGGCTGGAGCCACCAGCATCCACCTGGGCAAGGGGAGCAGCCCTGCTCGTAGCCTCCCTCACCCACATCTGCGCTCCACTCGCGAGCACACCCACAGCACCATTACCTTATAATTAAGTCTCTTTTTCCCCATCTGGAAGGATTCTGCTATAAACAAGGGTTTTCTCTAACCATAATTGCGCTCGGCGGAGGGCAAAGCTCTGCAATAACTCAGGGCTTTGTTCTGTGTGCAGGGAGCGAGTCCCTCTGCCTATCCTCAGGTATGCCAACAATGCGAGCGTAACTCCCCTCGACCTGACATGAATCTCAGGGCAGGGTTTGCAAATAGAGGCAGTGGTCGAAATGGGACTTAAGTGCATTTATAAATATTTTGAAGTACCGACTTGGAAAAGGAAAGTCCCCGGCGTGCTGCGGCGCTGGTGTTTCATCGAGCGCTGGTGTGCGGCTTTGAAGCGCGGCGTTGGCAAGCTCCTGGGTTCCTGCCCATTCCTAAGAAGGGCTGAATGGATATGTATCTGCATATAAAAACCCACGTAAAATTTAAGACGTGGTGTTTAGGCTCCTTTTTGGCAAGTGTCTTCACGGACAAACGGGGAGAAGAAATTCAAATGCTGCAAGGGGTATTTTGCTAATGTGATGCATATATGGAACAACATAATGTGGATTAGAAATGCCAGAGATGGGAGACGAGGTGGGTGGACGGAGAGGTGGATGTTTCCATATGTCTGCTTTTATTGTGGCCCCTTAACTAATGAATTTTCCTCTCCTAGAGAGAATTCACTGTAATACATTTAACCAGAGACTGACGTATTTGTGCTGTGAAAGGACATGCAAAATACAGTGAAATGATGGGGAAAGTGGGGTGAAATGCTGATGTTTTCCCACCCAGGACAAAAAGTATGTCCTGAAATGGTGTGAGTGACTCTATGTATCTGCTGGTGCTCTTCAGGACATTCCCCAACACACACAGCCAGAGCATCCTCCAGTCCTTTGCTCAGGAGGTGGATCAAACCTGCACCCCGGTGAGAATACGCAGAAGCAGCCATGTGCTCCCCACGCACGTGCGATGCCCTTCTCCATCACACAGATACTTGGGATTGCTGTTGTGTTAGATGCCTGCATTTCTTTTTTTGTCTAAGAGAGCAAGAGCAAAGCAGCTGCTCCGTAAGATACTCTCTCTAGGAGCTGAGAGCCAAAACCTCTGTAGGTATGGTGACCGCGAGGTTGATCTGTAACATCCCATAGGTTTGCCTGGAAGTTGTAGCACTTTAACTAGACTGGCCTGGTTATACTTGTACCGTTCCCCCTAGGCAGAATATATCAGAGCTGTACAGATGTTGCCTTATGCATCCAGGTGTGCCAATGGGAGATGATGCCTTCCTCCTGGAGGTTCCTGCCTCTATCGCTGTGCTGCTGGAACCATCCAAGGTCCCTTCACCCAGCTGCCCGTAGCAGTTGGAAGAAACTTGGTTGCTACTTTTTCCCAGCAAAAATAGGGATTTTCCTAAGAACAGCCTCAAAGGCAGAGCTGTGAGGAGGAGTTACCTCTGGCCTGATAGTGGATGAGGACCTGGGGGTCATTTTTTATGCCTCTGGCACATCTTGGACCAGGAGAGAGAATCTGTCCTCAGTCTTCACGTGCTGTATAGGGCCATATGTAGTCCTCTGTGTGAAAGGGAATCAGCCACCTTGACATCAGCTGCTTTTGCCATGGTATAGCTGTCCCTGTTCTAGCTCTTGGGACCATGCAGCTCTTTCTGTAAGTCACAAACCAGCTGAAAATCCCATGCCAACGTCCTCATGGTGGCACCAGCTCAGAAGCTCACTGTAGGGTGGTGCAATTCCGATCCCTCTGCAAGACTGTCCCGCAGACCGCTGTAACATCCTCGTCCTCTTTGCACTGGTGCGAATCCAGAATAGCATCAGTTAAATCCCTGGAGTCAATCCATAGTTACACCAGGTTAAATAGGAATACGCTTTACTGGGCAAAGCCTGAAAAAAGTGTAAAATCCATCTGTTCAGCTCCAGCAAGGCCAAGTTCTGGCTGTAGCCAGTGCCCTGTAATTCAAAGACTCCTTTGGACATCCCCTTTGAGTCCGGACATGTGAGCAGCTTCCCTTGAAAATGTTTCCTTGTAAAGCCTTTGTGAACTTGTGCATGCATTGATGTTATGGTTATCGCACATGTAATTACATCTGACATTGTAATGACAGCATGGGGAGTTCAAAATGTAACAGTAAATATAGTTGTTAGGGAGAAAAAAAAAAATCCCAGCCCATCATCCTGAATGCCTCTTCACGTCATGGGAGAGATGCAGACAGACTCCAAACACCATCAGCATTTCTGGGTTCCAGTTGGAAACTGCCTGGAGTTCAGGATACGCCAAAACAAACAGGCGAGACTGTCTCTCTTTACATGGCAGGGCTGCATTCTCTCCTCCTTTTCCCTATTTTTTTTCTTTTTGAAGGGTCACCCCTCTAAAATCCCTAAGAGGGGAGAGGCTGGGATTTCTCCCTGCTTGCTTGGGCTGTTTTTGTAGCCAGTGGCGTGATGCACCCCTGATCCTGCACTCACACCCAGCCAAGAGCTGAATCCTGACTCCAGCCCCGGTTATTTTTGAATGCTGTCGGTTTGCAATGCTGTGTTGAAGGGTCATTTGCCAATTCCATTATAAGCCTCATTTACAACTCAGCTGTTTTAAATCAAATCAGACTGTGAGTTGGCGTGCCTGTGTAGTCAGCTGGGACGTAGGACTTCCTTGCTCGGGGGCCCGATCCTGCAAACCCCCTCCTTGCTTGCAGAAGCATCGGTTGAAAATTAATCCTATTGATTTTCAATTTTTTTTTCCATGTGTTTGAGCTGAACCATTTAAGCAGGAGATATTTTTCTTTTCCTTCTTCCAGGTTATATCTTGGGGAGAGCTCAGACCTTTTTTTTCTGTTGGTCCTCCATCAGCTTTGACTATATTTACCAAGCTGGGCATGGGTGGGCCCCACCAAATCGCACAGATTGCTCGGGCGGGTGAGGCTTTGCAGGATCAGGACTGAGCTAACGACTCAAATACTGTTTAGCTTTCTAGCAGGTTGGCAGAGAAGCCAGGGGCTTTGCTCACAGAAGGAGTTGAGATACAAATGAGATCTGAATCTGACCCCTGATCTTCAATTAAATTGCTCCGTAACCTTGAGAGCTGGATTAAATCGTCCCCTGAAGATGGGGAGTTGCCTCTGGATATTCGCTGCTTGGGCCACACTGTAAGGTTATGCTCATATATTACCTGTGGTCTTCAGAGAGCTCATTAGTTGGTTGGTTTACGTACAAGAAGCCTGGATGAAAGTCTCATCCCCCTTCCCTGAGTGTCCTCCGCCGAAGCCTAGCACTATTTCCTCTAGAAACGCCCAGCTCAGGGGTTAGAGACGTGATGCACCTTGCTGGGGTTTCAGCGTGGTTGGGACGTGTGATTCAGAGAAGCGTTGGCTTGCAGAAAAATGATCATAGAATCATCAAATGGCTTGGGTTGGAAGGGACCTCTAAAGGTCATCTCGTCCAGCCCCCCTGCCACGAGCAGGGACATCTTCCACTAGATCAGGTTGCTCAGAGCCCCGTCCAACCCGACCTGGAATGTTCCCAGGGATGGGGCATCCATGATTCTCCTCCTCAGGTCAGCAAAGGATGGAGAAATGCAATATTCACCCCTCTGCGATGGAGCTGGGGCTGTAGGTGACTCTGAGGAGACACTCATATGGGTAAAAACTGGGTGCATTGGGTCCCCTCTCTGAAGCCAGGGACTTGAATTTCCATCCTGTGTTGGGGTTGACTGTGGCAGCACGGCCCAAGCCCAGGACTAGACTTCTGCCCGTGGTAGAGATGATGGGGTTGTGGTGCTGGAGGGGCCGTGTCTTTGCAGGCTGGATTGCTGTCACAGGACGAGATGCTCTGCAGAGGCACCTTCCATGAACACGTCTCTCCGAAAGCCACTTTATGTCCACGTGGGAGCTATTCTGGCCCGGCTGTAGCAGGGGAGCTCATGTGCTTAGAGCTCCAGGACTTAAATGGCAATTAAAAATGAATGAGGCTGCAAAGGCTCTCGTGAGACCCAAGCAGAAAATAACATTTTGGGTGATGCCGGAGGAAAATAGACCTATATAGCTGCGGTACAGCTCTCGTAAATACCCGTGGGACTGCGAGCCTAAGGAACGCCAACGCGGTGTAAGCAGTGGAGGGCATGGTTGGAGGTGAAAGGTGAGGCTGAGCTTGCGTTATGGGCTTGGTCCAAAGCCAGCTGGGTTTTAGAGTCGTGCTAGCTCCTGGGGTTGTCCTTGTGAGAGGTAGGATGAGGCTCCTGCCGCCGCCTTGGCCACGTGCGGGGTCCGGTGGTGGGCACGTCTTGGCCAACGCGTGGGGCTGGGGGCTCCTCTTGGAGGGATGACGTTTGGAGAGATGGTGGGGGCCAGCAAGAAACTCCCCCAAACAGGGATGTGCATGGCTGGGGATGCCCGGCGATGCGGTGGGGGGGAGCCCGGGGAGGGTCCAGAGGAGCAGCCCTTCCCGGGCAGGGGAGTGAAACGCGGCCGCTGCCAATGCCACCATCAAGCTGAGCCTCCCACCCCGCTGCTTCTGGAGCCTGCCCATACCTGCTCCCAAGCCGATATTAAGCCTGCTCAAACACTGCACCGCCTTCTCCTCGCATTGTTTTCTGTACCCCACACCCAGCACCAAAATAGCGATAACCCCCCCCCTTCCCCACCCTCCCGCGGTGACTCAGGCTGGCGAGCAGGCACACATCTGCTTCTGATTTAACGTGCTAGCGCTCTGACCCTTTTATTTTTTATTCCCAAAGTCCTCCCGTCAGTGGCTTTCTCTCTGGGGGCAAGGGAAAGAAAAGAAGAGGGAGCTGGATCCCCATCCTTTGCCCCCTGCTTTTTTGGGGGCACCCAAAAATGTATTTTATTTTATTTTGGAGCCGTGCTTTCATGCAGGCTGGTGACAGCCTTACCCAGATCCGCGTCCAAGTCCCTCGCAATCCTGTCCACTCCGGAGGGACGCCAGCCAAACCAGTTTTCCATGGTTAAGCTGGGCACATTTTTCCCCCCGGGGTTTTTTTTTTTTTTTTTTTTTTTTTTGTCAGGAAGCAAACCCACCCAGTGTGTGCGCGCCGTTCAATAGGAGCCTTTTTTTAATTTCTTTTCCTTTTTCTGGCTCTGAAGAAGAGCAGAACCGAGAGGGAGCAAAGGGGCCTGCCTGTTCTCCCAGGAGAGTTCAGAATGGGAGGAAATGGCTTTTTTTTTGCTATTTTTAAGGCCGTGCTGGAAGGAGATACCCACCACCGATGGGCTCCTGGTGTTGTAATGTCGTGCGCTCATAGGGATGTATCCTCTCTCTCTATATATATCCTATATATTCCCCTATAGCAGTGGCTGAGCAGCTTGCACAAGGGGGAAGGTGGTGTTGGAGGAGAGCGGCTGCAAAAACATGGGCAGAAATGCCACCACCAGTGTCACGTACCTTGTGGACCTTCATCCAGGTCACATCTGAGATGCTGGAGGGACCAGCAACCTGATGTTCAGCCGGACCAGCTCTGGCGTGGGTGCATCACTGGTGGGGATTTTCCTCTCGCTCTCTTCTTTTTTCCTCTTTTTTTTTTTTTTTTTTCGCAGAACACGGCGTGGGAGGGGGGACGCATCACTTGAAGTGTGAGTGAGTTTCCATGAGAGTGGGGTGGTTGCACAGGATGACTGGAAACTCTTCTGTTTCCCCCTCCCACAGGATTTCTATCCACACAGACACACACACATATGTGTATGTATGTGTGTGCATATAGATAAATAGGAAGGGGAGATACTCAGCAAGGATCATTTCCCGTACCAGTGACACCACATTTAAAAGTCCCCTAAATGCTGGCGCATGGCCAGGAGACCATCAAGGCTAACACGGAGTCATGTAGAGAGGGACCGCTGAGGGTTTCCAAGAAAAAAAAAACCCATAACTAACTGGATATTGAGAACCTCCAGCCTTGCAGCATCTCCCGAAACTTCAGCAGAGAGGAGCAGAAGGGAACTGATCTCCTCGAGCACCATGTCCTTGAGGTCCAGACCTCCAAGGAGCTGCTTGGAGGAGGGGGTACAAGGCTACGAGAAAACACTGTGGTCAGATGTGACCACCCTATGAAGTCCCCTCCCACAATACCTGCCTAGACACTGTGATTAATTAATTTGCCCCTGCTTTGTGCGTAGATGTAGCCCTCAAAACACCATCTGGAGCCAGGCTGTGCCTTCCATGTAGCTTCACTAATTGTTTATGTTTATATGACCATTTATCACTGGGATCCCCTTCGCCAAAACCCGCTCAGCACATCAGATGGGACTTGCCATGCGGCACGCAGACTTAATCAAGCTGCTACCCAGAAGTGACCCAGAGCTCCAGATTTTGGAGATTTATATAAACTCTGAAATTGGGAAGCGCGCTGGGTAATTTAAAGAAGCCGGAAGGAAGAAACCAAAGTGAAAACATGGCCCTTCAATTATAGGAGGCATTGAATTCTACTCTGGCCCTGCCAGAGCTCCTGTTTGCATTTATCTGGGGCCCAAGAACTGGTTTCAAGGAAACAGGAGAGTGATGGGGCTTGGTCCTGGTGGTGTGATGGCATCTTCCTAGCATTAGTCCTGCAGCATGCAGAGCTGCAGGATGGCAGGTCCCTACAGGCTTGCCCAGAGGCAACGTGTTGATCCACCAAACACACCAGAGTCTGGGAGCTCATTATAAAACAATGCTCAGGTCAGGCCAGGGTGGGAGACCTTGGGGTAGATCTGAGGGGATACTGGGGCTTTTCGGATAGCTGGTGCCTGCCGTGATGAGTGACAAAGAAGAGAAGAAAGGAGCTCAAACTGTTCATCATCACGTGCCGATGGAGGGGCCAACTTGAGCAACAAGCCCATAGAGGAGCTGAGGCCAGGAAAAATGGCCTTAACTTAAATACCCCATGGACTGGGCTTGGGTGCTGGTGGTCACGGAGCAGTGGCAAATTCCCATTACAACAAGTAGCACCCGACCATTCAGCTCATTGGGGGAGGATTTGATTAGTATTTTGCAATTTCGCCGGATTGTATCTGTACATAAAGTTGTTGAAGTACAGGGTGCCCTGTGTAGGCTCTTGGTAGCTGGAGCTAACCTGCAGGAATAGATTTGTTGAACGATGCATAATATTTGCTGCAATGTATAACTAGCCTTTGAAAATTCTCAAGGATGGGTACACAAAGGGCACAGGAGACTCTTGTGCTCTCCAACACCTTTTATTTTGGATTCCCTGATGGGACTTC
Organism: Haliaeetus leucocephalus; assembly: GCF_000737465.1. NCBI lineage: Eukaryota > Metazoa > Chordata > Aves > Accipitriformes > Accipitridae > Haliaeetus > Haliaeetus leucocephalus. Next base: position 1,344,353 of record NW_010973302.1, on the reverse strand, counting down.
AGGTAAAGATGGCTTTCTGGTGGCCTGCTGAGAGAAAACTAGTAGTTCCAGTCCAAAAAAGTCAGTTTCATATAGTGTGTGTAAATATATGTGGTTCACATGGCCTCAACTTGCCAGCCAGATGTTGATAAGGATGAATCCTTGTATGCCCAAGGATTTTGTTCAGAGATTAGTATTAATATTGAAAAGTCCAGTAGGTAATGGAGAAATACCAGGCTGAAGGTCACCTATGTGATCTCAATCCCTGACGCATAACCACTTTAATTATGTGATCAAACCATGCTCGGCTTCTGGGGCTCTTCCTTCGGGTAGGAGCCATCTCATCCTTGGCTCCGTGGAGGCTGGCCAAAAAGGGTTGGGCTGTCCCCCTGGGGCTCCTTGGCCATCCTTCTCCTCCCAGCATCAGTGGGAGGTCTCCATCCGTCTCGGCGTTGCTGGGGCTCTTGTTGGCCGCTATAGGCAGCCTTTGAACCGGCGTCCTATGGAGCATCCCCTTAAATTTTACTGACCTGCTCCATTTATGGAGCTGCTCCCTTGCCAGGAGCCACATGGGGTGATGCCACCTCTGTACCCCTATGGGATTTCCTCCCCATCCTTGCTCCAAGTGAGCATCTTCCACGGCGAATGTGACCCTCTTTGCATCCTTCCTTGCCAAAGCATCGCTGTGGAAACCTCTGCCCTTTTCTACTTTGTCCAGATCTAAGCAAAATCCAGGGTTGGTTGGTTGGGTTTTTTTGAGGAGGGATCTTCAGGTTTGGGTGGATGAGCTTATTATGTACCTCTCAAAAAACCAAACACCCCCAACTTTCCCAGCTCAACCCCGTACTCCCCAAGCAAGACTGGTCCCAAGGCGAAGGCTGGTCTCAGTTATTAAAGACTGGGGCCGGTACTCAGCTCAGCAGTAAACTTCTGGTGTGCTATTGCTAATGAGCCAGTTCCCTCCCACAGTATCATCTTTGGGTCTGCAAAGCGACTCATCTCCTTTAAAAACCTGATGATTTCCTTGCGAGGGAGGCAGGGGTTGGTGTCACCGCGTTTTCCTCATCGTTTCGGGCATCTCGCAGGGAAGTGATTGAAAGGCGAGGAGCGCGCTCTGCCCCACCTTCCTGCCGGAGGGGAGAAACGCTAGGTACTGGGGTGGGTGGTTAAATAACACGTTCTTCTGGAGACAAGATGTTCAGAGGGGAGGTGTGCTTAAGGAAATATTTGCCTTTTTTTAGGTTTTACATTTTCCTTTTTTTCTTTTTTTAAATAAAAAAAAATTTTAAAAAGCCCACTACACCTCTCTGCCTGCCTTTCACATAGGCTTTGAGGGATCCTAACTCCTTCTTGGTAGGAAAGAGGTTTCTTCCAAATTGGAGTCAAGTGCTTGGCCAAGGCAACGGTGTCATCCCCGTGGAGCTGGCTTCGGGTGGGGTGTCAATGTGGGTGGCTCCGCTCAGGGACATTTGCACAAGGGCCTTGCTCAAGGTCATGGAGCAATCGGCAGATGTGGGAACAGACCCCCAGCATCCCTATACCCCCAAAATAACAACACAGCTACGGAGCGGGACCTATCGATCACTGGTCAGCGTATCCCATAGAATGTAGCTGTAATATTTTGACAGATTAGGGTAATCTCACATGCACATCTTAATTGCCTCATTATAACGAGGCACAAATAAATCTGAAAAAAAAATCCAAACCACATATATTTATGGGCTGTTGGATGTAGCAGGCAGATCTACGTACACGGGACCATGGGTAGATGCAGAGGGATTGCAGCCAGCCCACCCTGGGTGCTGCCTCTGCTCCCTCAGCCTGGAGCGGAGATTGGGAAAGAGGAACAGGTAGGAGAGCAGCAGAGCCAAAGCGTCTGTCCCTCGGGGTGCCGAGAGCCCCGGGCAGGGGAGGGAAGGAGTTAGTGGTAGAAAATAAATCAAGATGGGGAAAGCTGTTGAGACCTCCTGCTGAGTCCCTCTCCTGCGGCAGGCAGGAGGCTGGGGTGGCCGGGGATGCTCAGCACCCCGAATCCAGGTCCAGACACCTCTGGGATATTTTTCTGGATGGCCTCGTGCTTCAGATGTAGAGCTGGAATCCCTCCTGGGGTTTTGTGCCTGCAGGGACCGAGCGTGAGGGATGCTGTGTTGGGGTGGCAGGATCCGGCCAGGGTAGGGAGCGATAGTTGGGGATGCTCAACCCCAAGCTTTGAACCTGAGCTTGCACCCCAAACCCCGCTCTGTGCGCAGGCTGGGTGAAGGGAAGAATTGGAGACACCGTTATTTTGCCTGGAAGAATGTCATTTTGACACCGGTAGCGGGCAGAGATCAGCTGGAGCCTCAGGCTCCTTCCCCTGCTGTGCCATATGCAGAATGAGCACGGCCTGGGGGAGGCAACCGCTTTGCGCTCCCCAGCTTACCCCGGGGAACCCCCATATCTTCGGGTTGGCCTTCCTGGGGAGAGGGAATATAGGCACACCGAAAAGAAATGTAGTCAGGAGCCAGCACCTTCCTGCGGGGAAAATCATAACAAAGAGAAGGCCAAGCAATGCACGTTTTAAGAGGAGATGCTCCGAGAATCTCTATACAAAGATCAAAATATAGAAATATAAAAATAAATATATACGTAAAGTATAAAAATATAAATATATAAAATATACAGATATACAAATATAAAAACATACACATATAAAAATATTAAAATAATTAAATGCTACATGTTTTAGTAATGACGTTACATGCCAGCATGCAATTAAAGCCCAAAATTGCCATCTCCCAGCTAAGACCTGGGTTGGGAAGCGTTGTCCCCACGGATGGAGCTGATGGGAAGGGGCCATCCCTTAGCCCTGAACCAGGAGCCACACGTTACACGAGCCTTGGCTCTTCCTGGCAGCCTTTATCTCCTCCAAGGGCCCGGCTTTTGCGGGGTGTTGTCGCCGGAGATGAGGAAGAAGATGGGACATGGAAATGCTGATGAGAAGCCCTCAGAGGTGACAGGTCTCCTGCTCCTGGCTTTGAGCAATACTGAGACCCGGGGGCAGGATCCTGTCCCACCTCGGGGCTGGCACATCTTGCCCAGGGCTCCTCCAAGCTGCGGCAGTCCTCCATTTCCACTTATACAAATGAATATAGGCAATATTAGTTTCCTTTATTTTCTAGACATATATATCTATAATCTATTGAGTATACTTCTATTTTTCACTTAGCACAATGCTAAATGAGCATTTTGCCTCTCTTTCTAATATTTCAGTTTTATATGATCGGTTTTCAGAGGCTGTATTATACTAAAGGATTCCTAAAGCTAAAAGCAGACGTGAGAATAAAGCAACCAAAAAATAAAAATAAAAAACAGAACGGGCTTTTGAGCAGCAGAGTGCCCTGGATGAGCTTTGGGTCACCCAGGGAGCGCGTATAGCAGTCGATTTATGATATTGCTGCAGTCCCTGGCTTGTATCTGGGTTGTATCACCCACGTTCAGGCAGGCAGCGAGGTTATGACTCCTGCCTGCATCTGCCTACATCTGCCCACATATCTCCATCGCCCTGGTGCAGCGGTCATTACTCTGAGCCGGCAAAGCACCATCCTTCCCAAAACCAGAAGGTTTTTCACCCAGAAAGGGGCAAAGCTCAGCTCTCCCCAATCCCCCTTTTCTCCTGTTGCAGCCTCAGGTGCTCGCCGTGTGCCCGCGGGCAGCGCGGGGGGAAGCGGTCCTGTATCCGAATAGCATCTCCCAGGATCATTCTTTTATAAATGGGGCTTTTCATGGCAAGAAAGTAATGAATGAGTTTTAAGCATGCCCATAAATGCAATGTTTCGAGATGTCATCTGCAGAATACATTTATTTTCGGTGCCCTCCACCCCCCCCCCCCCCCCCGCCACAAACCCCAGTTTATTTTAACAATGCTGTAATTTTCTATCATAAAATGGGATTTTTTCTGTTTAACTCCATGCGGGCCGTTCAGCATTTGCATGTGTGTGTGCATGCACTGGTGACATTTGTCACCATCAGATGCTATTTTTAGGCCTGTTATTCTTGAGCACCCCACCCTTGGCTTGGGGAGGGGAAGGGGGGAGCACAGGAGGAGGGAGAGGAGGGAGGGGGAGGAAGGAAAACGTCAGCCTCAGCACACTTCCAGCCTCTGGCCATCAACCTCCCCTGGGGCATGGGAACCATAAGGTCATTTCTCAGGCTCGCTGAGCTCCGGAGCTGTCAAACCACCCTGCGAGTTAAAAAAATGCAAATGTATGCAAATGAATGGGCTGTTTCTCCCCCCACCCCCCCCATTTAAATGACATGAATCACCTTCAGTTTTGCCAGCATCCTGTTATCGGCTTGCCTAAGTGCTTTGGTTAACAGAATCGCATCTCGAGAGGACCAGGAGGGGAAAAGAACAGAAAAGGAGTCCATTTCCACCAAAAGGAGCTGTACATCATTTTAGTTTACTCCCTGATCTCCTAATTCTGTTTTTTCGTGCTTTCTCGCTGCTGAGTGAATAATCCACAAATTAGGGAGGATGGAGTTTAGTGTCCGGAAAAAACCTCCATAAAAACAATTGTCAGGGTAGTCTAATATTGTGCTTTTCTGATCTTTTGCACTTCGGGTGATCTGGCAATAAAAGATCAAAATAGATTAGTAGGAAAACACGTTCCTTCGTGCAAGGAGCTCCTTTAACACTAATGCTCCTTCAAAGCAAAAATAAATGAGTTCAGGATAAATACAGCAATGGAAATTTAATTGCTCTTGCTTATTATTAAGGATACAAAGCCCTAAAAAGGAAGTTGTCTTTTCCTCCCTGGCTCAGGGGTTATTTATTATCTTACATTCCACTTGAAGAATACATTGGATTTACTTTCATTTATCAGCGATTTTCAAGGAAGATTTGATACGGAGCTGATCGGGCTGGTAGAGGAGCGTAGCTAGTTAACATGGTTAAGCGCAGCACACTGTAATGAATCAATTTGTTTCAGACAACAGGCATAATTAGCGTGGAGCTAACAGGCATACCACGGGATGCGGGGCTGGAGCATCGTCCCTCGGCCGAAAATGTCGGTGGCTGGACCTGAGGGGGGGTCAGAGGGGTCTAATTCCCCGTTCCCTTCCCCACCTCTGGACACGGAGAGGTGGCTGGAGAGGGCTTCCCGTGGTGGGGGTTGTCCTCCAGCCCCCCCCCAAGGTTTCACTAGCTCAGGGATGGCTTGTCCTCCATCCCGGCGTTGCTCCCATCAGGCTGGTGGTCCGTAACCCTTCGGCAGGGTGTTCTCCCTCTGTCTGGGTTGCACCGTCTTCCCAAGGCCTTCGCTCGCCGGCTCCCACGCAGCGAGTGTTTGGCAGCGCTGATTAGGTGTGGGGGAGATATCTGCAAGGTCTCGGCTGGAGATTGACCCTGCGGAGGGAGGAGAAGGGAGATGGCATTCCTCTTTCCATGGGAACGTTTGCTGCAGAGTCCGATCCCCTCTACGGCTCCCCAGCCTCCCCCAAGAGTCACTGGCTTGTCAACCAAGGTGAAGCAAGGATTTCCCTGGACAACCTCCATCAGATCGGGCTCTTTCCATCCCCAAAAGATGGAGGCAGGTGGTAGGGTGGGAGCTAGCCCCTCACCGTGAGGTGGACCAGGTCCCCACAGCTGGCGGGAAGGAAGTTTGGAGTCAGCGCGGCCAGAAACCAAGCAGGGAAGGACACCTGGGACATGGCTGTGGATCCCGGGAGAGATGTAGAGGTGGGGTGGGATGGGATCGGGAACCTGCCAGAGGTGCAGAGGGTGGGATTGGGAACCTGCCTGATGGTCTCAGCCTTGCGAAAGGGGCCAAAGTGGGGCTGGAGTTTTACTTACATGTACCCTGGGCTTTCTCGGAGATTAACGGCTCGGCTGTGAACTGAGTGTCTACCTGTAGCGGGGCCACGAGCTGGGGCTCATGGAGGTGACACTGCATGAACACATGCTCTGTGTCCTGGGAGTTTCCAAGGGGTTAGTGTAGTCAAAGTTATTCTGGCTGTTTGATGTATTCTGTGTGTGATGGGATTAATGTATTCGTCGCCTGCTGGAGGAAGTCACTCTCCTTTCCTGGGATTTCTCATGTGGAAGGGCTGCTGGAGCCATGTGAAAGAGGAAACATCTTACAGATAAAAAAAATGGCAAAAAAATCAGGTTTTCCTTTTGGGTGTGGGCTTTTTGCTTCCGAATTTCCCTTTGAAGCTGAAGCTGCTCTAGCAGGGGAAGGTGTCTGCCAGATCAACAGGGCATTTGACACCATGCTAAAAAGTCCAAGCAGGATTGGGAATGGAGCAAGCTCAGCTCGTGGGTGAAGATAGCAGCCAGCCATCTGCCTCTGGCCAGGCCCTTGCTCCCTGGTTGTCTTTCTCTGAGCGTTCAGGTACGCTGTGACACACAACTCCTCGCTTGCCTCCTCCATTCCCAGATCCCTCGGGAAGACATCCCACATGCTGAGGTGACGTGGGACAGCTTCCAGGCATGAAGTAGCAGGAGGACACAGAACTGGAGACCTCCTGCCCCATAAGGAGGGCTCTCCTGCTGCAGCAAACAGCCACGACCAGCAGTCCCTCCTATTTGGGATGTCCAGTTGTACCAGTCCCAAAAACAATTGCGTAGAGGAGACGGGCGCTCCCTGGCTCATCTTCTTTAAGTGGTGTAGGTGCTGGCACTTGGCAGCATGCAGCAATGTAGCATCATCCTTTCCCCACATAGCTCCTGACAGGGAAAATCCAACGTGGGCCTGGAAAGATGTTGGCTCTGGGAGGATGTGGAAGAAACGTGATGGGGTGGGAGTCATTACACAAGGTTCCTGGGGAAGGGATGGGAAAGAGAAGAGGGAGCTTGTGATGGTTACGAAAAGGAGAATAGGTAGGAACGGAGAAGAGATGGATGGAGACAAAGAAGGAGACAAAGTGATGTGGAGGGAAGCAGAGGTTAAATCACAGAGGACCTGGAAGGAGTTAAAAGTGACATGGAGATGCACTGGGGCAGTGCACAGAGGTCCAAGTGGGATAGGGGGAAGGAGGACATTGAGAGAAGGCAGGGTCATTTTGGTGTTACTGGTTGGGAACTCCCTGCTAATTCCCTACTGTCTGTGTTTTGTCCTAGGGCGCTAAATGAGAATATGGCCAATGGCATTGAGGATCTTATCGGGATCCCATTCCCGAACCACAGCAGTGAAGTCTTATGTGGTTTAAATGAGCAGCGGCATGATGGTCTCCTCTGCGATGTCATCCTCATTGTACAGGACCAGGAGTACCGGACCCATCGGTCCGTCCTTGCTGCCTGCAGCAAGTACTTCAAAAAACTCTTCACTACCGGCACTTTAACAGACCAGCCCTATGTTTACGAGATTGACTTTGTCAAGCCTGAAGCACTTTCTGCCATCCTCGAGTTTGCCTACACCTCAACCCTCACCATCACCACCTCAAATGTCAAGCACATCCTCAGCGCTGCCAAGATGCTGGAGATCCAGTGCATTATCAATGTATGCCTTGAAATCATGGAGCCCGACAGAGAGGCAGAAGAGGAAGATGACAAAGAGGACGAAGATGATGACGAAGACGAAGACGAAGATGAGGAGGAAGAGGAGGAGGAGGAAGAAGTGGAAGATTTTGTCAATCAGGAGAACCTAACCGATGTCCAAGAAGTAAGCTGTCACCAAAGCCCTTCTAAGTCTGATCTTACCGAAGAAGCATATACAGAAGCACCTAAAGACTTTCCAAATCACTACCCAGCCAATAACTCCTCTGGACACTTGGGTGTGATACGAGACTTCTCCATCGAGTCCTTGCTAAGGGAGAACTTGTACCCTAAGGCAAACATCCCAGAAAGGAGGCCAGCTCTCTCTCCTTTCGCCCCTACCTTCTTCCCCCATCTATGGAACGGTGATTTTAGCTCCTTCTCCCAGCTCGAGGAGCCACAAGTAGACAATGGCCCCTTGGATCTGGTGATCAAAAAGAGGAAGATCAAGGAAGAGGAGGAGAAGGAAGACCTGCCTCCGCCTCCTTTCCCTAATGACTTCTTCAAGGACATGTTTACCAACACCCCAGCAGCTCCCTTAGGGCATATTAAGGCAGAGACTGACTATAGCGCTTATCTCAATTTCCTAAGCGCTACCCAGTTTGGAGGAGTTTTTCCTCCGTGGCCCCTGGAGGAAGAGAGGAAGATAAAGCCCAAGGCATCCCAGCAATGTCCCATCTGTAACAAAGTCATCATGGGAGCCGGCAAACTGCCCAGGCACATGAGGACCCACACGGGAGAGAAGCCGTATATGTGCAATATCTGTGAAGTCCGCTTTACCAGGTGTGCATTGGTTACCTCTGCCATGCGTGGCTGCGTGGGGGGGGGTGGCTGGAGGGACCATGTCGTGACCCATGGCTGATTCCTAAGCTATACGTCTCTTTTTCTCCCCAAAAGTAGCAAAGAATGCAGGGCAAGATCTCTATCCCTTTGGAAAAAACAGGGAGGAAGGGAGGGTGGAGGAAGAAAACAAACCTACTGATTTTGGTGGGTTGTGGATCACATCCACAACTCACTGGATCCATCCCCTCACTGGACAAAAGCTTAAATAAGTAACAGGATATTTTCAACCCCACCATAGTTCACCACAGTTGGACCAGAGGCAGCTGGAAAACAGATGGTCAAACAGCCAAGGAGGCTTCATCTCTAATGTGCTGGGACATGCGTTGAGTTGGGAGGGCCATTTAGCTGCGGGATGTAATTAGTTTGGGTTTGCACATTTTGGCATCTGTGTAGACCACAACCAAGTTGCACATGTTTAGACATGACAGTGTCTGGGCTTTCTGAGGCTGGAGCGGTCCTAATTATTATACGTTAGTAATGAGGTGGGTGTCAGTCCCTTTTCCCAGGTAACAAATGATAGGATGAGAGGGAACAGCCTCAAGTTGCACCAGGGGAGGTTTAGATTGGATGTTAGGAAAAATTTCTTCACCAAAAAGGTTGTCAAGCATTGGACCAGGCTGCCCAGGGAAGTGGCGGAGTCCCCATCCCTGGAGGTATTTAAGACATGTAGACGTGGCGCTTAGGGACGTGGTTTAGCGGTGGACGTGGCAGTGTTTGGTTAACGGTTGGATTCGATGATCTTAAAGGTCTTTTCCAACCTAAATGATTCTATGATTCATCGCCCCGAATGTTGGCCGCCCAAGAACCTGGCACCTCGACTCCCTCCGTGGTCAGTGGAAAGAGATCAGCACCCTCAGAGAGGTAGATGAGAAAGGCGTGAGCGAAGGTGTCATCCCTGACCACAAAGACAACTGGCGGGGCTTAGCTAAGGCAACGTAACTTTTAGGTATCTCAAGTTAGGTAAGACCAGCCCCAACATGGGCTGCTCCAAGGCAGGCATGACCGGCCAGATCCAGCCCTCGTACCAATTCCCAGCCTTTGCACCTTTCTTCACCCCAGCAGACCCCTCAACGGTAATAAATTGGAGCAGGCTACGCAAATCTAATGATACAGCTTGCAACCTTTGTCTGAAAAGCCGGGCAAATTTAATCGGTGAGCAGAGACAAATAGATTCCTGGACCTGCTCTTGCTGGGTATAATTAATATCTAATGAGTACAATCTTTACCATAATAATAAAGCTTTCTGACAAGAGCATGGTATTTCAGCTCCTGGCTGCGTGTGAGGGAGCGAGCCCTATTAGGCTGGAGCGAGGAAACCAGAGGAAAATAATATGCACAGTAGGCAAAGGCGAGCTCCTGACAATGGCCGGACACCTGGGGTGCTCCCGCATTCAGCCTGTCTTTTCTTCTCCCGTCCCTGTGATAATATTCAAGTGGAAGTTATGCAGATGATGAGGATTTGACCTGAAAATAAATTTCCATGCTCCCCTCCATTAACGCAGCAGACACCGTATTATAATGCGGGGAGCATCAAGCCTGGGGCGGGTGTATGTGACGTGAGCCGGCTCACCCTGCGTATTTGCAGGGGAAAGGCCACTGCCTGGTGCTAATTCCTGCCTGCAGGAATTTGGATCCGGCTCCTGCCGGTGCTGCATCCCCAGGTTAGCGCTGGGTCGTCACCTCCGGACGCGCAGGCTCTACTGGGAGGAGCGGGGTGGGTTCAGCCCCGGTGCGTGTGGCTGCATCCCGGGCTGGAGGAACCACCTGGCCAGTCCCATCCTCTGGTCCCCATCGCTCTCCAGGGTGTGATGCTGCGGATGTTAATTGCTGACGAGGAAATAGCTTGGCTTGACCTGTCACTGGCACCTTCCCTGTCATGGGAATAATAGAGCTGAGCCCTCCCAGAGGGCTCCCAAAGTTCCTTTACAAGCAAGGGCAGCGTTGTTGGCTTCATTTGGGGAAACTGAGGCACGGAGAGATGTTGGTACTGACTCACAGTCATTGCGAGGTCAGTAGGGGGGTTCAGGTGGGAATTCAGGTATCCTGACCCCTAATCCGGACAGGTTAAATCAGCATCTTGGAGATTAAAAGCTCCAGGCAGAGATGGTCTAGCGTGGCCCATTACTAATGCAGGGTTAAACCCAGCAGCTTCTACATCCCCCCATATGCTCAACAGCTTCTAAATACAAAGCACAGAGGTAGGAGGACTTTAACCCAAGAAAATAATCACAAAGAAAAGTGGGACTAGCCCAGCAGTGCAGTCTCCCATCATCATTCACGAAAATGAAGCTGTTCGTTTTGGTCACCCTGCACAGAGCTGAAGGCTGGAGAGTTTTTTCCTTCTTTAACACCCTGAGCGAAGTGGAAATTTCAAAACATCGGTTTATTTTTATATGTATTTGGAAGTATTTTGAATAGCATGCTGCTGTTTGGTTTTGTTTGGGGTTTTTTTAGCCGTCTTCAGCATTACTCTAATGTGAGAGCTCTCCTTTAGGGGAAAGTATTTAAGCAAAGTGGAGTGATTGAGATGTAGAAAGAGATTTCTGCCAGGATTTCCTGAACGCTGCCACTTGGATTACGTGTTTTGCTCTCGGGGGGAGTCTCATGCTTCCTGAAAGCATCGGACTCGCACCCACGGCAGTGAGGGTTGCCTTTGTCGGGGAGATGCAAGCCCACCCTGGGAATGAGGGTGCAGGAAAGCAGAGGTTCCCAAATGAGATTTCTAAATTAATCAGTCCTTTGCATTATTTCTGCGCTCGAGGAACTGTGGAGGAGCAAATTTACTGGGGAAAACAGAGAAAATTTATTTTCCTGGGTGGGGAGTCCCTCAACCTCCCCATCAGATCCATTCCCCTTCACATCAGTGGGATCCCGCATCCCATGGCAAGGACCCCACATCCACCTGGATCTGCCACTCCCGACTCCCACGGACATCTGATCGCAGGAAGCAGGACTTCATTTAATAGCTCATTAATTTTTTCCTTAAACAAAGGCTGCTCAGCTTCTAGTCTGCTGTTTTACCCTGCTAAAATGCTGGAGAAAACTGCAAATACTTCAGCTTTTCCACCAAGACAACCCCGGAGTGCTCAAGGAGAAACTGTTCCAACCAGAAAGGTTAACATTATTTGTTCCTATTATTTGTGTTGTGACAGCTCGCAGAGCCCTAATCGCTCTCCTAATGCAATTGCATTAAGGTTATTCACACACACGGAGCGCGGTTCTCCTTCGGAGAGCCTGCGAGCTGAGCTCCCATCTCGCAGAGCCTGTGTTTCCCATGCCGCATCCTCCCCTGGGCTCTTCACCGCAGCCGGAGCATCTCACCCGCCCAGCCTCTGAGCTTCTCCAGGTAGAGCCATAAAACCTCTCTTCCATCCCATGGAGATGCTGCCGGGGCAGGGATGATTGAGTTTCTGCCCGTCTGCTGCCGGAGATGGGTAATAGCCTGAAAAAAGCTTTGCCTGTATTTACATTATACAGTCCTGGCACGCTGCATGTTTATTAGGAAAAGCGATCCTGCTAGGTTAAACATTACATATATAGGTTTAAATTATATTATAGGTGGGGCTGGTAGCTCTGCTTTTTATTAACATTTCCCAACACTTGGCATTACGAGCCCCTGTGTTCATCTGCTTACGACTTCGCTGCGCATTATCCGTTTGGGATGAAATTTTCCAAGCTGCTTTGTCTGCTGCTGAGAACTGATTTCAGCCTTCTCGGGGGAAATGCCCCCTTGTTAAAATCGTGGGATGACAGCATCTTTGAAGATCGCAGAGTGGGAAGTTGCGATCTGGCCCTGGCCTTGGCATGGAGACCGAGAGATGCGGTTTTTTCTGTCTCCCTAAAAATCTGCATGAGTTGTAAACCTCACGCGAGCTCATTACAGCCTCCGTACAGGCAGGGAGCATCTCCACTGCCTGCGCTGCTGCTGCAGATGCAGGACCAGGCTGGGACCGGTTTCCCAAAGGCAATAAAGCGTCATCTGGTGAAGAAGTGATTCTCCTGCCAGGGATACTTCTCTGCATCCTTGATCCCGAGGGAATGGTTTGCAGGGATGCCCATCCCAGGGCTGCACTGCTCGCGGCGTGGCCGACACCGGCGTGCTGCCGGTCGTGCCACCGAAAACTATTTCAGGATGCACACAGGCAGGGTGGCAGAAATTAGTGCAAAGGCAGCACCTTGCAAGTTTTGAGGGCTTGACCTGCTAGCAAAAATAGATTTTGGGGGTGGTTTTTGGTTGGTTTTTTTTTTGCATGTTCACATACTTTATGACTCCGTATATTCTACATATTCTTCGCCACATTACTAACGTCTTGGAGGGATCATACTGAAAGCATTTCAGGAACCAATATGAATTCTCCCACTTTGCTGTTTACTTACTTGAACTCTGCTGGTGCAGCCTAAGCAGTGTGCTTGGCTCAGTTCAGCTACAATCCGCTTTGCTTTTTATAATCGTATGCCTTAGTTGTGATTTTTGTAGACTGCAGAAGGAAACACTTATTTATTGAAAAAAAAAAAAAAAAAGGATTGGACTGCCAGCTTGGGAAAATGTTCTTGGTTTTAGATGTTCCCTTAAAAAAAACAAAACAACTGTATTTGTAAATAAGTGCCATTGGGATGGGTATTATGCTGTTCCATGGCTGTATTTAAAAACCTTCTCCAAAATGTGTGTGAGGCTGGATGTGTGCTGGCCTTGGAAGACGTGGCAGGGAAGGACAGTGGGTGCAGAGCGCCCGGGCACTGCCTGCACCTCTGCCTGCACCTCTGCCTGCACCTCTGCCTGCACCTCTGCCTGCACCTCTGCCTGCCTCACCCTGGGCGATGCTCCCGCTTCAAACGAAAGCTCCTGAGACACCCAGTGGTCAGTGCAAGGATAAAAGGAAAGGAAAATCAGCTCCAAGAGGGACTTTATTTAAGCAGTATTGCCCCACATTGCCAGGTTCTCAAAACTCAACTGATTTCCTTACTTGCAGGCAGGAGTACAGCTGTACTTATTTAGATATTCTCATACGTTTTTTGGTTTTATTCCAGAGGGTTTTTTCCTCCAATTTAGGCTGGCTTGAACTCCGGGATGGGCTGCAAACTCCTGATGTGGAGGGCTGGGTGTGTGCGATGTTTAGGTGCTGTCTCCCCAGGAAGGAGGAGGCGGACGCAAACGCCAGCCTGCGAGAGCATCCGTACATTGGGGGAAGCCCCAGGATGAGCTCCCCACCTTCCCATCGCCTTTCCCTCTCCTGATCCAAGGAGCAATCCCAACCGCAATCCCTGCCAGCCTGACCGAGCACCTTTTCTTTTGCAGGCAGGACAAGCTCAAAATCCACATGCGGAAGCACACGGGGGAGAGGCCGTACCTGTGCATCCACTGCAACGCTAAATTTGTGCACAACTACGACCTGAAGAACCACATGCGCATCCATACGGGCGTCCGGCCCTACCAGTGCGAGTTCTGCTACAAGAGCTTCACCCGTTCCGACCACCTCCACCGCCACATCAAACGCCAGAGCTGCCGGATCGCGCGACCCCGGCGAGGACGCAAGCCGGCGGCGTGGAGGGCGGCCGGCTTGCTCTTTGCTCCCGGTGGTCCACCAGTGGAGAAGAGCTTCGTGATGCCGCCAACGTTGGAGGAGATGAGCGGCCACCTCGGCGGCGCGGCCATGTGCCTTCCCGGCCCCAGCCCCAAGCACTTTTTAAGCGGGGCCAAGACCTCCTTCAGCCTGCAGGAGCTGGAGAGCCAGTTTGAAGAAACCCAGATGAAGCTCTTCAGGCGAGCCCAGCTGGACATGGAGAGGAACGCGGGCATCTTCGCCTTCGCCCTGGGCCATAACGAAAACCTCGCCGCCCAACCCTTCTTCCCCCTTCCCGATCCTTGGAGCACGGGCTTCAGCGGCTTGGCGGGGCTCGGCCACGTGGCTCCCATCTCGGAGGCGAGTAACTAAACCCGCGCCCGGTCCCACCGTGGGTCCGCTCCCTTCCCAACAGGGCGACCGGCTCCCTTGGGGTCCCCGCCTGCCCTTTCGCATCGTCTGGCTCCCCAGAAGCTCTTCGTCCCCTCGCCGCCATGGCCTACCGCGGGGCTTGGGGCACGAGGCCAACCCCGGGGCGAGCGGGTGGGTGGGCAGGGGCTGCGCCCCATGGCCACCGGCACTTTAGACTCTGCAATGCACTTGGCTTTGCGGCCACGAGGCATTTGCTGCCCGATCCAGCCGCCCACCGCTCGCGGCTCCGTCTGGGAAGGCCAGGCCAGGACTGCTGCTCTCTTCAACACTCCCGAAAAATGTCACTTGCCTTAGTCCAGGGCATGGCCATCACCATGAGATGGCTTTTCTGGGGGAGATGTTCCCCATTTTCCACCCGTGGGGCCTGCTGGACACTGAGAAGCTGTCCAGACTTGGTTTTGATATGTTACATTCCTTGGCCCTTTTGGTCAAAAGGACTTTTTTTTTTTTTTTTAATTAATTCCCATGTCTGGCAACAAAATTTATTCTACAAGGGATAAAGGGGAGGGTCAAACAGCCACGTTGGGAGGGAAGGATCCTGGCCGTTGCCATTCTCAGCGGTATATCAGATTTGCAGGGCTGGTGAAAGCCCTCCTGTGCAGGATGAGTTGGGACCCTAAAAAATTTAAAAAAAAAAGAGATAGAAAATCACCCCCAAGAGCAAAGCTGGGTGGAAAAGGGGTTTTTTACTTATTTTGGTTCTTTGGCTGTTTCAAAATTTCAGAAGGAGAACTAAAGCCTATTTGGAGTATTTTAACTTCAGTGCTTGAAAAGGTGAAGGAAAATTCTTGGAAAGATCAGAAATGTTTCGATTCTGAGCTTTTATTAAACCTTTGCTTTGCAAAAATAAATCATGTGGGAATTTTGAAATGAAAAAGTCGTTTCAAACCAAAGAGTCAGAATTCACCGCCGCTGACCATTCTGAAATGTCTGGGGTTTTGTCCTTAATTCCCCCTAATTCTTATATATATATTGATGACAAAAATTTACCAAACACTTGAATGTCCCCGAATCTGCAGTGTCGATGGGAAAAAATTGGGTGTGCAAATATCCCCGCTGCTTGTCTCAAGAGGTCTTTGTGGAAAAGAAATCCACTAAAGATATCTTGCAGATGAGATTGTCTACTTGCAAGCGAGCAAGCAGAAATACTATTTCTTCACCATTTGTTGGTTCAAAAGATGAGGCGGTAACTTATGATGGGGTTCTCCAAGCCGAAGGTCACCCATGGTGGCCAACAGGTCTGGGGTCCTCCCCAGCATCCCTGCAGACCCTGGCTTGGCCACCCCTATCTAATATTTCTTTTGAGGCCAAAAAAGTGGCAGATTGGCTGGAATCGCCCCGTCAGCCTCCTTCAGCCCCTAAAAAGATGAGCTACTCTCAAGGATAAAGGCTTTTGATGGCCATCTGCCTCCAAAAGTTCCTCTTAGACGTGGTGGGACCCCAGTTTCACCATCGACTGAGACGGCTTGCGGTGGGTGCCCCGGGAAGCTGGTTTTACATAAAACCAGCACTTGAAAATGTAAATGTTACAAAATAGGGCTTTTTCTTTCTCTTTTTACTGTTACCTTTCAATGTCAGCAGAATCAAAAGGGAATGAGAGGACAGCGGCTTCATTCATTTTTTGGTTTGCCCATTGATGGTGCCGCTTTGAAGCGGTGGCTGGATGAGGGTCTCCCCACCGGAGCATGGCGGGGACACAAGGGGTCCAGGATCCATAGCCCCCATGATGGCACAGAGGACTTCTGCTCTGAGACCATCCATAGCAGAACGATCCCAAGGAACTGCCCAACGCTTCCTTCCTCCTCCAAAAAGAAATCCACAAAGACTCCGCGTGCAACAAGTCAATGGAGGAAAAAAAAAAAAAGAAAAAAAAAAAAAAGAAACTTCTTAGAACTGCATCAAACTTTTTTTTTTAATCCGTATCAACTTCTTACACAAGCAACGTTTTGCAGATGACTGGTTACTTCAGGTGTTTTTTTGTCTACGATTTGGAGTCATTGTAAAGTATCCAAAGATGCTGAGTACTGTATAATCTACAAGGACTTGAAGCAAGGTGGTTTTTCTGTCTCAATTTGTTTGTTGGGTTGGTTGGGGTTTTTTTTCCTATTTGTCTAGGGGGGAAAAACCTTTGCAATTTTTCTATTTATAACTATTTTTATGTGATTGTTTTATGTACAAAACAAAGGAAAAAATCAAAAAAGGAGAGAGTAACACACACACACACACACACAAACAAATTTGCCTTAGTTACTCACGGGACAATCACCCTTAACTTTCATTGACGCTAGAAAGTGGATGGAAAAAAAGAGACTAGATCCTTTTATGTATTTATTAAACTATATTAACTGATGCTCTTAAATTATTAGCAGGACTTGGTTCTCTTGCCTGTGGCTATGCTAAGAAGGCTAAGCTGCTGCAGATGCTGAGCTGCCTCCCTCCTCGGGCCGGCACAGCCGTCCCCGTGGCCTCAGGTCTACGGATGTTTGCCGGACACACAAATTCGGTGCTTTCCAAAAGCACCTTTTGGAAAGCCAAAACAATCACGCATTAATTAAGCATCTAACTGGTACGGGCTCCAACCCGAGGGGGCCATTGGTGTTGCGATGCTGATGACGATTAACGAGTTAAGGCTGATTTTCCCGCGTTGCACTGGGTTGGGTTGGACAGAGCCGGGTGCTGGCGGTGATCACATTTTGGGGTGGGGAGGGAGGACTGGAGAAAAACCCTATTTCTTCCCATTTCGATGTTGTGCGGTGACTCCAGGCCACAGGTATCCAACACGGGAGTCCAGCTAAGCGTGGAGGTGCCTTCCCAGGGCTCTGATCCCCTTCCCCAGCCAGGATGGGTGTGATGAGCACCGAGCCTCAGGCTGGAAGGACGCGGGGCTCTCTCCCAGCTCACAGAGTGGTGGCTTCTTGTTCATCTTCTCACCACGGCTCCTAGGGCTCGGCTGCAGCAGGTACCGCTGAGCACTGGGCTGCATCACAAGAAGCGTGACCCGCAGGTCGAGAGACGGGATTCTGCCCCCCTGCTCTGCTCTGGTGAGAGCCCACCTGCACTACTGCGTCCAGCTCTGGGGTCCCCAACATGAGAAGGACATGGACATGTTGGAGCAGGTCCAGAGAAAGGTGATCAGAGGGCTGGAGCACCCCTCCTGTGAGGACAGGCTGAGAGAGTTGGGGTTGTTCAGCCTGGAGAAGAGAAGGCTCCGGGGAGACCTTATTGTGGCCTTCCAATGCTTAAAGGGGGCTTAGAAGAAAGATGGGGACAGAGTTTTTAGTAGGGCCTGTAGCGATGGGACAAGGGGTAATGGCTTTAAACTGAAAGAGGGGAGATTCAGACTAGATAGAAGGAAGAAACATTTTACAATGAGGGTGGTGAGACACTGGAGGAGGTTTTCCAGAGAGGCGGTAGATGCCCCATCCCTGGGAACATTCCAGGTCAGTTTGGACAGGGCTCTGAGCAACCTGATCTAGTGGAAGATGTCCCTGCTCATGGCAGGGGCTTGGACTAGATGACTCTTAAGGGTCCCTTCCAACCCAAACCATTCCATGATTCTGTGAACACAGCTGACACAAATGTGAGCCCTGTAATTCATGCTGCCACTATGGAGTTGCAGAATTCCCTTGTTATTTGTGAAAGAGGTGCAAAACCCTGGAAAACAGGTGCCAGGTATGAATGGTGGGACTCATCCCACATCATTCAGCCATTTGGAAGTGAAGTAACAGGCACCCTGTGCACATTGAGACACGTACATGTTGACACTTTAATTTGGGGCATCCTAACCTGCAACATGATTTCCAGCCTTCCTCTGAAGCCATCCTGGCTCTGGAGGGAGGCAGGTACTACTGGAGGGTGATTCATCCCACCTACGCTGGACCTCCCAAGGGTGGGATGAATCACCTTCAACGGCACCTGTCTATCTACCAGCGTGGTTCGGAAAAATAGCTTGGACTAAACTGCTTTCCTCTCCCATAGCTACAGTGAGATAAGGTTAACCACGGGGAGGGATGTTCCCGTCACGGCAGCTCCCTCCTTTCTGCTCAGCTGATGGGGCAGTCCCTGGCAAAACCCTTCCCAGGAGGATGGGATGCTGGCACAGCCCAGGGACCATTCCCAGCTTGGTCGGCTTAACCTCTTCCCAGTCTGTTTTTACTGGGAATGTGATGGGAAACGAGGTCCAGTCCATCCTCCCAAGCCTGGGGACCAGGGACTTGGGCTCGTTGGTTGTACGCCCCACTGCAATCCCAGCAAAACATCCCGAGCCCTCACAGCCACCAGTTATTTTCCTTCCCTCACGCGCCCAAGGAGTGCTCCGGTGCTCAGGCAGGGGTCTGGATCTGTGGGCACAGTCCAAAAATGTGGCTGGAGAAGACGGAACTATCGATCCCCCTCCCAGGGCTGGTGGTTGGTTGTTGAGCATCTCACCTCTGCTCAGAGCCTGCAGGACCATGGCAGGGTCAGTGCATAATCAGCGTGTTTCTGAGCACAAAAAAATATGGAATTAAAATTAAGTGAATTCCTTTTTAGCTATTTAAATACGTTTTCAATTTTTTTTTTTAAATCTTGTGGCTTTTAACCCCATTTTATGCTCATATTCTGGTTTGCTTATCATGCCAAAAAAAAAAAAAAAAAGATTTGCAAGGGGAGGGTGAAAAATCTGAAAATTGCTCGGAGGAGCTGTGCGCTAATCAGACACATGGGAATCACAGAAAGAAACCAGCTTCAGTAAATGCTTGTTAGCAGCAACATATGGCTACACTCTTGCTCCTGAACAGCTGCTGTTATCTGCTAGATCATCCAGACCACAGTGGGGAAAACAGTGCCGGGATGCTGCTGCGTGCACAGCATTTGTTTGCACCAGGTGCTGCTGCAAAAGGAGCATCTCCTGCGGATGAGTGGCGTGGAGCTGGACGGGCAACTCCTTGCCCTTGGCTCAATACCCTTTGGTGAGCAGTGCAAGAACCTCTTCCTCCAGGAGACATGAAATACCAAAAAAAAAACCAAAAAAAAAAAAAAAAAAAGAAAGAAAGAGCCTGCACTTTGGGAAGCGAGAGGGTTTTCCATTTGGCACTTACCTGCAGAAAGTATAGGTTAATAATTTTTTAAAATACCCCCTAAAATGCTGTTGACCCGAATGTGTGGTCCTCAGCAGGTCTCCCAGTGACACCAGTGGGGCTGCAAACGCTGCCCCATCTGTGCTCTGCTCCTGCCCTGCCTGCAGCCCCAAGGGACCTGCTGTGCCCCTCATCCCAGGCATTTTCACACCCATTTTGGAGGGGATTAGTGCTTTATTTACAGTCTCAGTGCCCTGAAGCTGGAAGATTGTGTGGTTGCAGAGGAAAGTTTTAAGAGAGTAAATGAAGCAAGACCCCAACCATCTCATTTTAAGAAAACGTGTTTTGCAGCAGGTCGCTCATGGTTGGGTTTTTAGGGTCTGCCGTCGCCTTTTGGCACCTCTGAGAGCCTGCGCCTCCTTGGTCCGCATGTGACTTTCTTTCCGAGCCAAAAAAAAAAAGGGGAAGAAATGAGAAAAAGCCCTTCTTGTCAAAGATACACCTGCTCTCCCTGTGTAGCCCAAGCAAACGCAGCCCCATCCCACCTCCCAGCCCCACTCCGGGATCCCCGCCACCCCAACAGCAGAAGAGAAAATACCTGTGGCTTGGAAATGCCTTTTTTTTTTTCCCCTTGATTTCCTGTGTTGAACCGATGTTTTACATGACTTGCACTAATTGCTGTAGGGCAGGATACTGTTTAGGTTTCTTTGTTTCGGTCTCTTGTTTGGTTGCGACTCCTCTTGGCTAAGAAAACGGCAGTCCTATACACGTACCTGCTGCACATTTTACACGTCTGGAGAAAATAAACTATTACCTGAAGCAGTGAGTGGCTCATGTATCCTTAACGGTGCTGTGGGGCTGGGGGCTGGAGAAGTTGCGGCATTAAATGATGGTGAGCTGGGTGATGGACCACCTCGTGATGGCCCTCCAGGGTGACCGTTCATGTAGCATCTGAGCATCACCGTGAGGGTGTTTGGGCTGAGGAGCAACCCCTGGCGATGTCCAATACCCCAGCATGAAATCTGTCTGCAGGAAAAAAAAAACAAAAAAACCCACCCTAAGCACAGTTTGGGGTTTTTCCTCTCCATTTCTGCTCATTTGCTTTCTGCAGCTCCCTGGCATGCTCAAACTCGCACTGCCCTCGTGTGGTGGCCTGGTGACAGCTCTGCCACCGGAACGATGCTGGGGGACACTGGGGGTCCGGTACCCACATCTGGAGGTGTTTTGGGGGGTCTCGGTTACACCAGGACAGGCACGATCCTCCGTCACCTCCCGTTGCGCCCAGCCGCATCTACCTGCCAAGCAGAGGAAATACGAAGCTCAACCACGCCAAGACGGAGTTTAACAGTTGGACTTGATGATCTTAAGGGTCTTTTCCAACAGAAATGATTCTATGATTCTGAGTCTTCTGCACCCCAGTTAACCACAACCAAATAATTAGGCCAGGAACATCCCACTCACAACTGTCAGCGACCTCATGGGGACCCTAATTTTGAGGTTATTCCCTGCAGCCCAAGGGTGAGCCAGGACTGGACCCTCTGATGCCCAACACGGCCCCAGCTGATATTTCCCTCTTCCCGTCGTAGTACCACTAATAATATTGCCCCGTTCAGGTGAGCAGAGGGCCAAATATAAATCTTATGCAATTGTATAAAGCTCATTTCCTTAGGAATTGAGGCTAAAATCATAAATGCAAATACCAAGGAAGAAGCCAAACAGCAGTGCCAAGCTACAACCCCCTTTTATAATTGGAAGTTTTATTTTCTTTCTTTCTTCCTGCAGAGATGACACCAGCTGAGATGTCACAAATGTGATCGGGCTTCCTAATAGTTCATGCAGCACCTCGAGCCTCAGGGGTCATCTTGAATTCAGGCAGCCAATTTGCAGGCAAGCGATGCAAAGTGCTGGCTTGCTCAGACTAGGCAGGGGCTGAGGTTTTAAGGACAGACACTGGCTGTCAGCTAAACCCCTCCTCTGCTCTCGGGTAACCTCTGGTAAATCCTTATACCGATAGCTGTAAACCTGCCTGCCTTTAAGGCGTAGCTGTTTAACTCAGTTTCCATAGTAAACAGGACAGTGTTTTCTCGGTGGGACCAACCTCTGCAACATTAGCTGGAGTTTTGAATCATTTGGGAAATATTTAAGGCTTCACCCTTGAGTTCTCAGAACCTGGGTTCTCATTTAAGCAGCTTTTAGGAGATGTTCCTGGCCCTCGCTGTTGCCAGGAGGTTTTGATGATAATCACTGAAAAATCAGTTGGAAATACAAAGTTCTCCCCAGGTGCTTTGCAGCCCACCAGCGTTCACAACCTTTCTGAGATGTGGTCCTTGGATCTGAAGCGAAGGTGAGCAGTGATTTGCTCCGAGCGTTGCTGCAGGGGTGAAGGAGCCGGGCTGTGACACAGCGAAGTTTGAAGACAAGAGCTGGATGAGGAAGGTGAAGAGTGAGCGGAGGGTCTGCAGGAGATGGAAGATGATGTCCCATGGGGAGATGGTGGAGCTGAGGGCAATCACCGGAGCAGCAGCCCACGCATAGATGTGTTCCTCATCCAGCTGCCCGGTGTCCTGCTCTTTTGTGTTTGATCCATTCAGCCCGTGACAAAGGTTATTGTAGCTCGAAGCACTATGGATGCTTTTTCCCTCGAGCAGAAATAGCCAAGCTGGATAATATATGTATCTACTTTAAGATAGATTCAACAACTCTAATGCATGTGTAAATACATATGCAGACCTACATACATATATGTGTTTAACTGTTATCCTCACTAGATCTTAGATAGAAGACAATATTATTTCTGCTTTTTGGGGGGGAAACTGAGGCACAGGGAGGCACAGAGATTTATTTGTGGTTTCCTTGCAGCACAAAGGTATCTGAGCATGTGCTGGCAGCCTACCCCTGACACACGGTCCTTGCACGGGTGCAAATCATGACTGGGGAGTGGTCAACCTTGGCAATGGCTTCATCAGTCTGTTAAATTTAATGCTAGGAGGGAGCATCCCCATGCAGCCCCATTTCCTTGTCTCCAGCATCCCCGTCTGATACAGCTGGCCACTGCTCAAATGACCATGCAGCTGGTGAGAAAGAAATTTGGAGTGAGAGGGAAAAAGAAAATAACCAAGAGAGGACTTTTTTGAAGGAGACAGTGCTAAGATGAGCCGGTGAGAGCAGCAGGAGCCATCAGGGACCTGCGTGGCCGTGGCTGGTTCGGGGGACCGCGCTCTGCGTTAGGTTTGTCTCCAAGGGTGGAAGGTTCCCCCCCCCAAAAAAAAAAAAACAAAACAGAGTGAGCAACACCAGAGATAAATGTCCACATCCCACCTGGTGATGCTTTGAAGCAACTGGGCAAGAATAAGGGAGAACAAAAGGTGGGGATGACTCCGAATGCCGATGAGGAAGGAAACCCCCTTCCCGACGCCCCTAAACGCAGCATCAGAGTAAACTCCAGCAGCAGGGAGGGGATGCAGCCACTGCCACCAACGCCCCCCCTTAATCCGGCAGGGATGTCCAAAGCACAGGACGTGGTCACGTCACGCACATGAGTTTCTTATTTGCAGCAAACATGTGCGCTCGCCGCGCCGAAGCCCGCAACCGCTCCGTGCCAGCTGCTGCATTAACGCCCCATATGCCAGGCCATATGCTCGATCCACGTGGTGGGTGGGTTTTTTTTGGGGGGGGGGGGGTGCTTGCACAGGCCGTAAGGGGAGGAAAAGGGACAGCTGAGCATGTGGGAGCAGGAATGGTTTAGAAAGGCCTTGGGGAGTGGAGATGCGGGTGTCGGGGAGGGATGCTTGGTGGGTGCGAGAGCCCGTGCAGGAGAGCGTGGCCAGTGGCAGCTAAAAAAGAAGCTGGAGGATGTTGAGGAGGTGTCGGAAGGCACGACGGACCCTTTCCAATGTGTTTCTCAGGAAGTCGCATGTGCAAAATTCGTTACGAAAAGGGATTTTTCAAGACGCCAACAAGCTTTGAAAAATATCGTGCAGGAAATCCGAAGGTGCTGGGTGTTTCTGCACATTGGGAGCATCTCGTGCCTGGGTAGCAGCAACAGGGTGGATGAAGGAAAGGGATTCTAGCTCATCTAGGTCAGACACCCACAGCGGAGACGCTGCCGTCTCAGCTTGCTGTCTACGCTCTTCCTGTAGTCAAGGGTAGAGCAATCCCTCTTGAGGTAAACATCTGAAATGGGTCAAATAAACCACGCTTTTGAAGCGCTGGTTGCTCTCCAGTGGCAGGGAAAGGAGGACGTATGTCCGGCGTGTCCCCTCTCATGCACTGTCCCTTTGGTTATCAGCCTCCTGCCCCACACTCTCCACCTGGTCCTTTGCACAGAGACTCAGCATCGCTAGAAACTCTGTTCAAAGCTTTCACTAATCACCCGACACATTTAAATGCCCAGGATGGAAGACAGCATGGTACTAAAGGCAAAATTCCTTGTATGGATCAGCACAGCAGCAAGGCAGGAGGCTGTGGGTGTGCTCACAGCTCGTTAGGTGCCAGATGAAGAGCTAATGAGGGCTACGACCAGCTGAAGCTCCACAGGTCCAGCCCAAAGCACTGGAAAAAGGCATTAGGCTCTGCTGAGTTAATCCTAGATCCCCAGGGAAGGGGATGGTGGGATCTGTACCTCCTTCAGCCCTCACCATGGGGTGAACAGGATTTCTCCTGCACCCTTGGTAGCTCAGCCAGGTACAGGCGACAGAGGATACTGCATCGTGCAAAAGGTTAGTTAAAGTGCTTGAAAAGCCACTTTTTTTGCTTGGAAAAACTGTTAAATTTATCTGCATAAACTAGTGTCTTGGCCTCAGACAAAGCAGGGACCTAAGCCAGGTTTAGAGGCTTCCTACTACATTTAATAAACAGCCTACCCCAGGCATGCTGTGATTTCCAGCCCACGGCTGTAACCTGCCCTATCTCCCTGCTTAGAGAGAAACTCATTTCATTTGAGTTCAGGACTGAGCTTTGGGCTCCTCGAGGGAAGGCAGCTAATCTTTCTGCCTTAGCTCCTCTATTTGTAAAATGGAAATGATGACTTTATCCATCTTTGCGGGCTGCGGTGAGGATTACTGCTTAATCTGAGACTCTGCTGTGCCCCGATGAGGGAGCCCAGTGTGAGAGCGCGTATTAGCCGTATTGATTGGGATGCTGCTTCCCTGCTATGGCTGTAATCGCTCCAAGGACGCGGTGGGATTTGAGAATGGAGAAGGGGAGGGAGGGATTTGGGAGCTAATTTCAGTGTCGGGGTGAGCAGGTACACGCTCAGCCCTGTTGCCAACTGGGGAGCAGTTTGCTCAGGCAGAGATGGGGAAATTTAAGGATAAGGAGAGATAAGTCTTGCTGTGCCTTTAACCCATGTGCGTGTACTGATGCTCTCATGTGTGGGCCCGCTATTGGCCAAGATGTGGGAAACGTCTCCAAGCGTTGAAAAGCACGAAAAGTGCAAAAGCTGAAACAAGGAGGTGACAAAGAAGCTGTAAGAAAAGGCAATCGGGGAGTTGGTGGGACAGCAGGAGTTACAGAAGCCTGGAAAGGAGAAAATAGCAGGAGATTAAGGGATGGAAAGGATGTGCAAAGTGTCCCAGATCCATCTAGAAAGCATAAACTAAGGTGTCCAGAGTCTTCTCTGCCTCCCTGCCAAGTGCTGGGCAGAGAGTTTATGTGGACAGGGATGTGCTTTGGTCTCGGAAGGGGGTTTGAGCTGGGACTTAACCCAGTAGTGTAGGCAAACCCCTAAATTCACTGTACACGCCTAGGTTTAATGTCTAAGTTGGTACACAATCTTGTCTCCTGATGTCCTGGAGAAGCCACAGGGGCACCTCCAGGATAGATGTCAAATTCTGGGTGAGCAGAAATCCCTTTGGGAGTTGCTCATTCTTCCCCACCAGAGGCAGCCATGGCAAGTACAGCGCTGGCATGGGAGGATCAGGTGAGATGGGATGAGCGCAGGTCAGGAGCTTGCAGGGGTGTAAATACCACTGAACGTGCCAGACTGACCTGACATCCAATCTTTTCTTCCTATTACTGACAAAATTTACAACTAAATGATTAAGCTTAAAAAATGGTGTCTTTTCCAACACAGTTGTCATGGGTAACATGGTTGATAATATCCAGAATGCAACCAGTTTAGGTGCCCAGCACCCCGACCAAAGACTTTTCAGTATTTAAAGTCACCATCAGCTGTTTAGCATTTTTCTTCCAATATCTGCCCTTGCTCCTGTTGCTGTGGCATCTGAGGGAAAAAGCTCAGCCTGCTTCAGGATTGTTAACTGCTAGGAGACATTTAAAATCCCAGTGATGCCATTGTGTACCACTAAGTGAAGCCCCCCATACTGGGATTTTTATGGTTTGGAAACCTGGTCAGAAAGGAGAAGGTGTTTTTCTGGTACTGCATTAATCCAAGATGTGTAAAATCTGTGCTCAGTTCTCTGCCCTGCCCAGACTTTCAACGTGAGCTGGGCTGTGTTGTGTCCTCCTGTGGCAAACTTTGCGATCTGGCTATGCAGTGTTGGGTTGGATTGACAATGGGGCCAGACCATCTGAGCTCATTGCTGTGGCCTCCCCAGGTAGTCGCTGCAGATAAACAGGCATTTTTTAGGACATGGTTCTTCTTATCTTTCTTTAAATGTCACAAATGGATCATGTCTCAAAGTGCCTGTGGCCCTCCACTGATTCTGAAGGGAGCCCAGAGACTCTTGATCAAATGCAGGTCTCCTTACTAGGATATTTAAAGTTAGGGTTGATGAATCCCACACTCTGTAGACACCAAAAGTAACTCGGATTTCAGGCAGTGAATCTAGGTGCTATGGGAAAACAAACAGTCTTTAGTAAAAGAACTTCAGTCCAACCTCAACCCTCTCCTCTGCTTCACCTCAGGACCCCTCTGAAGGTGTACAAAATGCTCGCTCTGCCTGAGGGGCTGCCATGGGAGCCATGCAGCTCCGGCACCTTGCATTTTTTGAGCTCGCCTCCTGTAAATTAAGGGATCCAGCTGGGCAATTTTGCCTTGCACATGCGGGCATGGAGGGAGGCAGGGTCCCTGCAGCACTGTGAACATGTAAGCACCAGTCCTGCCCACGTGAGAGACAAAATCCAGCTGTGTAAGCCTTGAGCTTGGTCAAGGCAACAAGGCAGAACTGCAGTTGTCTCTGCTGGTGCAAGACCAAAGCCTAAGAGGATCTGCATGTGCACGTCGTCCTCCAGTGTCTTCATAATTCATCGTGGTATGTCTGAAATAGCTTCCGGCAATGTGTTTTTGTTACTGCCCTTAAAATAGGATGCAGAAGGGAAGGTTTATGGGAGATAATTCATTTTATTGGCTCTTCTGCACCAGAATTAATTGCAGCCATATTTATTGCTCAGGCAAGTAGAGATGAGGTAGATAAGGGAATGTCTTTGTTTAGGGCAATGAATAATTTATGTCGTAAATTCACCAGAACCTTGAAATTTGAAGGACTGATTTTGCTTCCTTCCATGTCCAAGCAACAAGATTGAGCCTTAACCCTTGTGTGTGACTGATGTTTTATGACTTTCCTGTCACTGTGATCATCTGCTCAACCTTCTGTAACACAAAACGTAGAATTTCCCTGTGTAGGGTGGCTTGGTCTACCTATAGGGTTGGCATCCAGGCTACTTTTGTGTGTAGTGGTGAGAGGTGTATCCAGGGAATAACCCATCCTGTCCTATGACAAATACGTAAGGCAGAATAAAACATACAACTGACTACAGAGGGAGTTTTGACAAACAGCTTTGATGGCTAATTTCCCATCTGCTAAGACAGGGGTTAGGTGTCAAAACCATAACTTCTAGTTGATCTGGAAGAGATGGTTTTAGAAAGATACCCTGAAGAACATGGACTAAAAACCTCCCAAATGTTACTAGAAAGTGGCAGTTTCTTTCCTAAAGCGACTTTCCCCCAGGCTGTAGGCTCCTGATGAGTGTTAGGATATGTGTCCCAGGAAATCCCCGATACCTGCAATGTCTATTTTTTTCGAAGAGGACAGATCTGTGGTTGAGACCTATTCTGTCCCTGAGGTGGGCACCGCTACCCGCCCACCTCCCTGAGAGCCTGAACCGCTGTGCAGATGGCACGTGCCCTGCTTCCCAGGCTGGGAATCAGATGGTTTTTGGAAGCCTTTGCCTTGGAGACAGAGGGCAAATGTTGGTTTATCAGCCTTGCCTGCTTGTGCTCTGGAGCAGAGCTGGAGGGCTCTTGAGCATGCATACATTGATGTCCCTTGGATGATCTCTTACTTCAAAACAAGGGGGGCAGGAGGGAAAGATAGTGAAAGTCAGAAACTGTAACTTCAAAGACAAGCTGGGATGCGAGCCCGTGCCAGCTTATGAGAGGAAAAACAGGGATGGTTTCGATTAGTGAGAAGGTAAACACATGGTTAGACTGAATAACAATGTCCTTTTCATAGCTCTCTTCTAATCAAAGAAAGGGCAGTTGTGGGGGACACTGGCATTCTCATTGGAAACTATTATGTCTTGAGAGAAAAAATATCTATTTATTTTAATCAACTGAGAAATAGGTCTATAAATCCTTCTGCCT
The DNA here is from genome assembly GCF_000737465.1 of Haliaeetus leucocephalus. Taxonomy (NCBI): domain Eukaryota; kingdom Metazoa; phylum Chordata; class Aves; order Accipitriformes; family Accipitridae; genus Haliaeetus; species Haliaeetus leucocephalus. The sequence continues at coordinate 1,316,423 of NW_010973302.1, read as the reverse complement.
TGGAGAGACCCTGACAGACCAATGCTAGCCGGACCCTTTATGTGTGACACCAGTGTTGCCACCTCTGCAGAGGAGAGGACTCTAGTATCAAACTGAGGTTAAAAAGGGGGCACTGGGGAGGGGAGGAAACCTCTGTGGCCTAATCCTGCCTCCACAGAAGCTAACGTTGCTCTAAAAAAAATACCAGTTGCAGCCTGGTTGTCCAGATTTTCCAATCTAAAGGGAGGTCACCAGCAGATCTCAGCTGGACACTGTACCATTCAACATAGGCAGAAGTCCCTTCAGACCACAAAAAACAGGTGGGCAGGCATTTGCAGGGAATATATATTTTTCAGGGTAGCTGAATGCAAAAAAGCAGCAGAGGGCTTATGGTGTAGAGTGAGCAGGCCACAGGATGGCAGAGGAAACTCAGGCTCGATAAACAAGTGCTGAACGTGGTGGTGGGGAAATGATGCCACTGCAGTGACTTGGGTGGTTGGGCTGGAGTCTGACAGATGATGACAAACATCAGCAGTGGCTGAAAATGGGTATTCAGGGCTTGGATTTTGGATATGGACACGTAAAATGGGATTCAGCTGCCTGATTTGGCAGTGATTAATCAAGAGCTCCCCTAGTTGCTCTAAGTGTGGCCCCTGTAATGCCAGCTCAGTAACTCAGGCCCCTGTGTCTATTGGTGCATGTTGCCCTTGCTCTGGTCAAGCCTGAACTATGTCCTGAAGCCCTCAAAGGTCCCTGCTTCTAATAGCCATCTTCACATCCAAGATACAGCTGAGGAGAAAAAGGATCTCACTGTTTTCTAATTTTTTTAAAAGTAAAATCTTGCAGGTCTTGCTTTTTCCTTCCTTGCAGGAGCAAGGAAGGCACAAGCCTTTCCCTTCTCCTTGCCTGCCCTGCCTCCAATTTGCAGGTCGGCATTCAGCCAGCAGTTGAATTTTCAGCTGTCACAGAGGCAGAGAGGAGGAAAAAAAGTCTGATGACTAAAAAGCCACCTGTGGATCATTCAGAAGCAGACAGCCAGAGATGGAGGCTCCTGGGTGAATAATTTTCACTGGCAGAAGTGACCAAACAGTAGGCAGCACTTTCCCTTGCTCGGTGTTGAGAGTTGTCAGACAGCTGGTGAGATGTCTAGCTTGTGCTGGAAACTTCTGGGACAGGAGAGGTCATTCATCAGCTGAAGTGTGTTAGCCCTCAGCTTCTCTTGCCTTCCTGGACGTGGCCTTGAAACTCATCTTCTGTGGATGTGAAGACTTAAAATACCTGGGCACTGGCTCCTCCAGGGTATGCTGCTGTCCTGGTGAAGCAGCTCTGAGGCAAGAGTTTAGCATGTGTCAGGGCCTGAACACCAAACTCTTTTAACTGTTCATCTCCCAAATCTGCTAACCTCATCCATGCTGTTTGCCTTCCCTTCTCCTTCCCTGCCTCAGTTTTTTCCTTCAGTATTTTTAACTCCCATTTACCCTAGTCTTCAAACCAATAATTACCCCTCCTTGGTTACAAGAACAGCCAAGACTGGGTTATGCTGGTTAGAAAATGGTAGATCACAACTTTTTGAGCCAGCTGGGAGATGTGGAAACTGGAGGAAGGTCTGAGCAGTGTTTGACATAACTGTGCTCTGATGGGCCCTGAGCTAGTGCTGGAGCTGGGCAGCAAAGTTTTACCCCTGCCTGCAGCTGGGGAGGGATCAGGTTGGAGGGCATGCATCACAGGTAAAAGGGTGAATATCTCTGTTTACCTTCCCTCAGCAGACAGTGGTTTACACAGAGGCTTGAGGCTAACAGGAGGATGAGCGTGCCAGCTTACCGCAGGGTTAGATTTTGGTGTGGGGGGACATTCCCCAGCAGGTGTTGGCCATAGGAGGCATCATGCCACAGGCGCACCCCTTGAGTCACCACTCCTTGGGGTTATGATTCTTTTTTTCTTCCCCAAGCCTGAAATCACTTACAAGGCAAATCATTACATCTACTCCATTCTGATATATGCTGACTCAGGCTCATGTGTTCCTTAGCAAGGCTTAGACCTGTTTCTCCCCCATCACTGCCTCTCTCTGCCTGCTCAGCCATGGATTAGGTCCACAAAGGCTTCCACTTGCTCCCATCCCTCCGAGGCTCTTCAAGCTTGTGTGAGGAGAGGGCTGAACCCATCTGTGCTGTAGGACCGCACTGAGCGAGAGGCAGAGCTGCAGCCCCTGCCACCGACAGCCAACAAGGCGGCCACATCGTGCTGCGTGACATCTTGTCTGGTGGGCTGCAACATAACCCTAAGGTTACTGCACGCACTGAGTAAAAATTGGGAGTTACAATTATGTTGTATGGCAACAGGCACTTCGTATTCATTCACAGCCAAGTGTCTAATTTTGGTCCAGTCACTTTGCACAGCTTGGACTCGGGGCCAAAAAAATGGTCCAAGTCCAGCCAGGTCATATGAACTTTGGGTCCATCTTGAGATATGCCCTGATTCCCCTCCTCCTGATGACTCTGAAACTTAGTATAAGTTTGCACCCAAGCATAAGCAAGCTTTGTCTCATGCTTAAGCGCTAGCATAGCATCTCCTAGCTTTTATTGTGTTGTATTGCTCCTCAGCTGGATTTCCCGCCTCACTAGAACTGCTTTAACGGTATCTCTGGACTAAGTTTTAGGACAAACTTTGGGGTATCCATCAGAAAGGTGGCTGGCTACAGCCTCTACCACAACCCATCCTGTCTGTCTGCTTCAATACTTAGTACCTACCTGGAACTCTCTGAAGTAGCCAAGGTGGTAAATTCACAGACAGAGGTCTGGCAAGGAAGCAGCTGGGGTTACATTAGCACCAGGCTGCACAATGGGGTTTTTTTCAACACTGAAAACTAAAAAGAGAGACCAAGTTTGGTTTTGATCAGCCAAGAGAACAGATATTCAAAATTCAATAGTTAAAATCATTGCAATTTAAAGTAATGCCCCAATGAAAGGTAATGGAAGATAAACTTATTCTGAATAATTCAAAGGAAAAAAAGGGAGTAATTACTTAGCTAAGCTATAATTTCATTCACTGTTATTAGGTGGATTTAGATTACTTGCTCACTCGAGATTAGAGATTTGAAGTACACGGCTGAAATCCTCTTTTAGCCCAGAATTGCTAAATCCTTGGGTATTTCTCCATCATCATGCTTTGATTTGCATCTATGTTCATGTTCAGGACATAATTTCAGTTCTCTGCCAAATATTTGTTCCTTTCCTTTCCCCTAAACATAGCCCCCTATTTTCCTGATCGCAAACACTGTAGACAAACCAACAGCACCAACTCCTCCCAGGTTCCCCAAGGCTCCCAACACTTCATACCTCAGCAGGGTGCTGTAATTACAAATTTCAAAGCAAATGAAAATTAGTTTTATTTAAACAAAAGATGCCAACAACATGAAACCACTTGAAAAAGTGATTTTTTTTTTTAATTTTTTTTTTTTTAAACTTTAACAAATATGTACACAGACTTGACAAACCTTCTTGTTTGGATTGCTGCTACCAGAAATGAAATCTAACCCGTGCCCTATTGCTTGGTTCCTTTTGCCCTCCCTGGCCGAGAGCTGTGGCTGGGAGTGTGGATGTGACAAAGGAAGGAGGGAGCAGACAGACCTGGTACTCCAAGAAATAGGAGCTAAGCCTCAGCTGGTCAACTAGGGTGGCCTTGATGGTGTCAACAGAGTTATGCCAACTCATGGTAGGGAAGGACTTGGTCCTTCATTTTTTGGAAGAGGTTTTCTAGACACTGTTCCTACTGGTTCTCATATTAACCCATTTCCCTTGGTGGTATAGGTAGTTGGGGATCTCCCCAAGGTGCTGCCTGTCTGTCCTAGTTTTTGTTAGGGGAAGAGATGAATTATGTCTGGGTGCTTGCGTGAAGTGAACACTAGATAAGATGGAGTAGCTGGTGATTTCAGTTTGCACAGTCAAGGGAAAAAACATTACATCGCCTGATTCTGCTCACTGATGTTCAACCCATGGACTACTTCGGGTTAGCGAGATGTCACTTCATGTTCATTGCCACATCCTAGGAACTGAATCTCGCGTCAAGACAGGGAGCAAGGAGTTAATGAAGTCTTGTGCTCAGAGACCAGCTATGGTGGACGGGTGTTTAGGCAGCTCTTGAACTGTAGCACTCGCTAACCTGCCCATTAGTGTTGCTGGAAAAGGCATCCATATTTTCCTATATAAAATAAAAACTAGAATTGTATGGGGAAAAAACCACACAAATTTAGTGTGCAAAAAACCAGTCTGGTGGAGATCTACCTCTAGCCCTGTTTGTTTTTCATCTGTTTAAATGGTCAGGGTGCAAAGGGAGTGGTTGGGTGCTGCTCAGAGTCATAACCACACTGGTTAATGTTTCAGTGCTCAGTCACGTCTGGTTTCTAGCTGTTACCTGCTCTCGCTCAACTGATTTTTAACTCGCTTGGCATTTTCCATGCGTGCGAGATGTTTGATTAGATCCCTTATGCTGCGTGTGTGGAAATAAAAGGCCAGCTAAGAACAGACAAGCGATTAGGCATTAGGTGAGGTATAATCCTCCCTAATCACATTTCTAAACCTGGTAGTTGGAGGTAGGATTAGAGTTATTAACATGCGGACACTAAATCATATAAATTATTTAACAATTACTGGCTCTTTGGGGGGGGTATACACAAGGTGCAACCGCACACCAGCTCCTCCATCTCATGCAGGATGAAGCTGCTGCCAGTCACAAAGCTAGCAGATACGGCTTGCTGTCCACTGGCACAAAGGGCAGCAAAATAGGGGTTACCTTGGATATAAGCAGAAGCAAGTCTGAAATCCCCTCGCAGGACACCTGTGCAGTCCTATAGGAGCATACCTGACATCTAGATATTCAGCTGCTTAAATATAAACAAGTGAAATATCATAGGGTGAAAAAATTTAGTGAGTGTTTCTTAGTCCTCTCTTCCTGAACACACTGTGATACAAATGTACAGTAGTTTAAAAAGCTGGAACTTGTAGGATGAAGAGCAGGAGGCAAAGGCAACAACTGGCAAGTAGTGATGTTGTGCAAGAGCAACAGAGAAGGGAATTCCAGGGCTCCTGGGTCAAACCCTGTCCTGAGCTTGTCATACAGTTTTCCCAGCTCAGCTGGACACTATGGCGTTACACCAGAAATTTACATGTCAAATAGACATCCTGTAGTCAACAAATTTGTATTTTAATTCTTCAGTCTATCATGCTGATGTACCTGTCTGCCTTTGGAGAATTGAGGTTTGATTGTGATTGTGCTGAGGATGCCAAAGCCTGGGGGCAGCTCAGTCTGATCCCAGGACCATGCAGATGCAGATGGGAAGTCCCAGTGAAAGCCCAACACACACAACTCCCTTGTCCGTGCTCTTTGGTTGCCACAGTCCCTGGTAAAGGCTTGGCCCCGGGACCAGTTGCACTCTTCCAGACAAGTCTTAGGCACGGTTTGGGATTTAGGTCAGGCCAGGGACCATTTGCAATAACATTTTTCATGTGCCTGCCCTATTTTGAAAGCTGAAAGTCTAGTACTCTGGGCGTTGCTCATTCCATGCCAGCTGGCGTCTCTGGATGCGGCCGGTTGGCGCGGTACGTACACTGCGTGCTGCTCTGCACTGGTATACCAGATGTGCTTGTGATGCTGCATGAAAAAGAAAATGATACTGCTATGGTCAGGTTTAGACCAGGTTCCAGGTTTAAACCCTGCAGGCTCTGCTGGGTGCCTGGGGCCAGGATTACAGATTGGAAGCATCCTGACATATCTAAAAATTAAGAGGCTCCCTTTATAGTCAGTGCAGAGTAATAGGAACTCCAGGGGGTTATTCTTTCCACCCTAAAACAAGCTCTAAAGTAGACCAGATGAACTGTCCTCTAGACAGGCCTCTTTTTTCCTGCTGACTGTAGAAAGTTTGGAGTGACTAACTTAGACTTTGACATCTAACTTCTAACATTTGGTGAAGTGCATCCAAACATCTGTCTGCAGGGATAAGGGGCTGGTGTTGGAGGTAGCCTCAAGGCACCCCTCAAAAGACACTACAGACCTAGCCAGTAAATCCCGCAAATGCATTTTCCTGTGTACATTACAGAGCAAAACTGTGTTCCAAATGTTCTTTTCTGGGACTGTAAGTATATCAGCATGGCCAGAGAGGTTGGCCCCGTTTCTCTAATGTCCCTTCTCTAGGCTTTGTTCTTGCCCCAGACAGTGGCCATGCGATGAAGCTTCTGGCTCAGAGCATGGAGATCTTTCAGGTAATGCCTTTTATGAATGACCTGACGGCCTTGCTGTTTCCAGCCGAGACTGTAATCGGGCCATGTCACAGACTTGAGTCGTATCAGCCTCTGTTAAGTCATCGAGCTCAAAAAAGTGCAAAAAATCAGGAGAGGGGAATGGCAGGATCCTTTCATGGCCACAATCTTATCTGTCTGGAATTGTAAATGGTGCTGGGATGATTCTCTTGCTCCTCTTCACTCATCACCCTTTTGCTGAGAAGCAGCCTAAGAAGAGAAACTGATGATCTGTTTCAAAATAGATGTTTATTTCCAAGCCACTAGCCTTCGTTTTTAAATTTATGCCAATTGTAAAATGCCATGGCTTTTCTTCTGGCTTTTTCTAGCGGGGGGG
>NW_010973302.1:1299781-1309807 GCF_000737465.1 Haliaeetus leucocephalus | reverse complement strand
TGTGGAAGGGGGAACGGGGGGGGAGGGGGGGGACACGGACAATTATCTACTGACATTACCTGTTAAATAAGTGCAAACTACCTGTAACTGCAGCATTGTATCTGCTTGGGGAATTTATGTAAGCCTGAGCTGCTATCAGAGATGGACTTTGGAAAAAAAATCTAGAACGTCTTAAAGAGGCAGAGTTGATTAATCAAATCATGTCTTCATCTGAAAATGTTGTACCTGCCACTGACACAACCTCCGAGACGATGATTGAAAGAGGATTCACGGGGAAAATATTCTCCCCTATCATTTTGTTAACTTTGTGCATTTGACAGCACATCACTGCGTCTAGACAGTTTCACGGGTAGGCTGACAATCAGCTGTCTGGCACTGACACGTGGTAGGTGAGATGCTACATACGCTTTTCCTCCGGATCAACTAGAGGAGAAATAACAGGAACATCAGCTGAAGGATGAGAAGATAGCAGCTAGGAACGGATAATCAGAAAGAAGCCCAAGCACACCGGCTGTCATTTCTCCAAGCGTTGCCAGGAGAGGGCAATTCATACGTGGAGCATCGTAGTTACCAGTCCCCATCAGCAGAGTCATTAGGGTTTGTGCTGGGCACTTTTCTTGGGCAGAATGACTCCTGGACTCAAAGCCTGCTCAAGGCATGTCTCCGCTGTGTTTCTTAAGGGTAAACAGAGTTCAGACTGACATTCCCCGACTCTCTTCCTCCTCAGACAGTGCAGTCACCTGTAATGTCAAGTTTGGTGCATTGCAAAATCCACCCAGGACCTGGGTGAGCAGCCAGCCCTGAACTCTGTGTTGCTCTGGTTACAGCACTCGCAAACCCTGAGCTATTGAGTTCAATCAAGAGGTTTTCAACTCTGATTAAATTATAGACACATCCTGGAAAGTGCTTTCCAGACGATTCTTCTGTTTCCTCTGGCTTTTTTTCTCACTGGTGGGCCAGAGGCAAGCTGAGCTTCATACACAAAACTTAACAGTAATAATTGCACCCAATTCAAGGTCCTTCAAGGCTTTGCATTACGATAAAGTCACCCATCAGGACCACTTGGGGCTTCACAGGGCCAAAATTATCAGTCTCTGCCCTGCAAAAGCACAAACATCTATCACCTGTGTTAGCTCAGGAGAAGCCTATGGTTACACTCAACACACTTAAGGTCAAAATTGCACGCAGAGGGCAGCTGTGTCCTTTGATTCCAAAAATAACTGCCAAAACTTGCCTCAAATCCTTACCATCAGATTTAGCTTTTATGTTTGCGTAAGATACTTGCATTCATCATGCAAAGGAAGACACAACGTCCTTGGAACATCTCTAACATCATGTCTTGCCAGTGCTTGAGGTGCAAACTATTTTTTTTTTTCTTTAATGTTCAAGCCAGTGGATGGGGAGCAAGATGTTGCTTCTGAGGGCTGTTACTGTTTGTCCTCAGTTGCTGTAGATTACAAACTGCTGCAGATTACTGTTTGTATACACTTGGAAAGCGATTTATCTTGGAATGAACACATACAACACTATTATTGGACATTAGCCCCTTTCATTTGTCTCTTGCTCTTTGTAGACAACTGCTTCTATTTCAGTTGCTGCTTCTGTTTATTTGTACATGGCATGTATCTTCCATGTTTTCTAAGGCTTTCATCTTTTGTAGCACTTTCTTGCCCTGTTCCTTGCTGTGACACACATCAACAGGCTGATTAAGCTCTGAATCTGACTTTTGCAGCCCGTGTGCTCTGCTTTCCTTATCTCTGGTGCTTAAAACTATATGATCTGTAATATGTTTGCCTGCAGTCTTGTCAAACTTGCATGAAGAAGCTAACTCAGCTAGACTGCAGTTTCAGATTTTGTTTGGTCGCGTCTATCAGAAGACATACCTCTCTATTTCCATTTTCACTAGCAATACTACTCTAAAGCATTTAAGATCTCATTATTGTCTGACCTTTCTTCACCTGTAAATGCTAAGGTCTGAAAAATCAGAAGCCGTCCTTGCCTGTGGCTGTAAGCTGGGAGTCTTTTCCTGCTGCCATGTTTCATAAATATTGACAAATTACTTTTATAGAGCGATCTGCACAGTGCAGTAAATGTAGTCACTCAGATTGGTGGTTTTAAGACAGCTGTCTCAAGGAATCAAGGCTGCACATCTCAAATTCAAGAGTGGGGACTGCATTTTGGGAAGCAGTGACTTTAAAAAGGATTTACAGGTCACTGTTGAAGACACCGTGAGTATATATTCCCAGTTTTACATAGTACCCAAGAGAGGAAATGGGGCCTTTGAACGCATAAATAGAAGACAACTGAATAAAGGCAGAGGTGTTATAACACTGTAAATGTACTAAAGGACTGTCCATGGTTTCAGTGTCCATGCTTCAAAAAGGAAGTTGTAGAGGTACAGAGGACTTGGGGAAAATGTGGAAGTTTGGAAACCCTCCTTGTGGTGAAAGACCAAAGAAACTCTGTTTAGTTCGTTTGTTTAAGAAAAAGCACTGAGGTGCAACTCTCTCCCAGTTGCCAGATACTTATATGTGATAAAGATTTCTATGTAATGACATCAGTCTAGCAAAACAAAACCAACAAAAAGGTATAATGAGATCTAATGGCATGAAGTTGAAGCTAAACAGATCCCTTAGAGATAAAAGAGAAAGGCTCTCATTTTCACCACACCAACTTAGCAGGCAGTTGGTGGATCCCTCCCACCCCAGGTTTGTAATCAGAGTTGAGCTGCCTTTTCCGTGGCTGATATCCAATAGCTCAGAGCTGCAAAGGTGACGGGCTCAAAAAAGGATTCTGGTGGGGAAATTATTTGGCCTTTGAAATGAATAACATAGAGTAGATGGTTGTAATGGTCCATCTTAGTAATAAATTCGAAGGCTCTGGTAAAATGCTGATTCTTAACCTCTCAGTACCTTAAATTCTGCAGCCAGAGCATGGCATCAGGACAATATCCTCCCACATATTGGTGAGAAGCTGGTCTGTATTGCCAGACAGGCAATTCCTAAGTACAACAGGGCAAAGCTTACTTTTGCAGAGAGTAGATTTTGCTTTGCTGAGAGAGGACATGTGCCTAGCACCAACTTCTTGCACCAGCTTGACCCTAAACTGGGGAAGGACAAAACCAGCAGACTCTTCTTACACCAAACAGCAGAGGCAGGGATGACTCCTCGAGTTCTCCCCAACATCCTCTGTAAATATGATGGCTGTCACAGTGTCACACCAGGGCTGTCCAAAGTGAAGAGCTCCTTCTTCTGTCACACCAGTCGAAGAAATCAGCCTGCCTCCTTGGTAACGCAGAGTGCCAGGGATGGAGGCTCTAACGCAGACTTCCCTGTGGATTACACAGAAAAAGCTATCAGTTGGCTTCAAGCGTTGTTAGAAGGGTAGAGATTTTTTTTTGCATCGGTTATTCATCATGATAAATGCCAAGAGCTGAAATAAACAACATGACAGTTTTGTAATGATAAAGTCCCAGTATATTTTTAAGGCCTAATTTTTTATTATGGCAACATTTTTATTTGGTGATAGCTTCACCTGCATAACAGTAATATATGTTTTATATCTCTAAATAAAACTAAGCAAGAAAGGATTTTTCAGGTTCTTTGAATTCTTGCTTGATCTATTCTGTCCATCAGAATACCAATAACTTTTAAAATGATATTGTCGTAAATCACTAGTTTTTGAAAGTACAAAGAGAATGTTAAAAATCTGTAACTAAAGCTTTGCAAGAACAATAACATAAAGAAAACTTTTACCCCAAAGGATTCTAAACACTTCATCAACTAATATAGACAATATATACAGAGATCACTTCCAACTCGGCTACCAATCTTGCACAGATGGTGTAGAAAACTGGGGTAAATCTCATTGAGACTAATCTATACAAACATATGCTTAATTAGCATAGTGCATCTTACACAGTGTAAAACAGAAACAGACTGTATTGCAATAACTGATCACAGCATAAATTGGTTTATTTTGATCCTTCCTAGGGAGGCACAAACTTTTTTTTTTTTTATTATTTTATTTTGCAGATTTCACTGTAATGAATTAATTTCAGCTTGCTGGAAAAAGCAAACAGAAGAAGGAAATAAGGATGATAGAAAAATTAATCATACCAAGGTTTGCATTTATGCTGAATTTTGTTCCTATGACTGATCCCACTGCCTTCAGCTGGCTTATTCACGGCATAGATTTAAACATGTATACAAATCCTTGCTGGACCAGGGCCTACCATTAATTCAGACAGAAAGCTATTGTCCCCCAGGCCTGCTCACAAATTACTCTTGTTTATTTAAGTCAATAAAGATAAACTTGTGTAAATCTCTTTGTAAACAAGGCTATTTCACTTTAATGACGGCTTATTTGGGGTTAGCATAAATGTGTTTCTAATCAACTTCAACTAATCCAAAACAAAGGATGTAGGCAGATGAATGGTGCGGTATTTGGAATAATAAGAAAGGACAGAGGGATAACCCGAGAAAAAAAAAAAAAACAGAAATGCTGACAACATGAAATGTTTCTAATCTATAAAAATCAGGAAAACAGAGGAAAGAAAAGCCAGTTTCAGTGACTACTGACGACTGGGAGTGGATATTGCCTAGCTAGCAGCGAGTGGAGGGGGTATGTCCAAATGAGTCCTCAGGGAGCTCATGTGGGGAGCCCCTGCCCCTCCTTATCTTAGGGGGGGAGCAGCGAAGTGCTGCTGGACCCGAGGGAGGTCCTGCAAAACCACCTCGGAGGCACCGCAGTCTGCTTAACTGCAACCTCCGCTGCCAGCCAAGCAGAATTAAGAAGTGTTTCGAGTTCAAGCAGTGTAAGATGTTACTGCGTCCTTGGCGGTGGCTGACCACACCTAAAGTAAAAACCGAGGCTTTGATGCCAGGAGACTAGTATGAAATTGAGTCCACCGAGCTTATGTATAACATCCGTGATTGCACCTGGGCTACCAAGCTCCCTATATGGATGCAGGCCTTCAGGATTTTCCTGTAAAGATCTTACTGCCCAATTGCATGAAAGTCCCCGATCCATTTCAGTCCAAAGTCAAGCAAGTTAACGCAGCAAAAGAATTCAAAATTCTAGTGTTTGTCTGACTATGCCAAAGTTGTCTCTCTCAATGCACTCTGCTTTTGGTTACTCAGGGCAACCGGGTTTATGTGCAAATAGGCTCTAGGCATTGAGATAAGTTAAGGTAGTTAACTCATTTACTCATCAGAATTATACAGTGTGAATGAGGAGTGTGAGCAGATACATAGATCTTCTCATTGTGCTATGAATTTCTTACAGGAGATGTCACTTACAAGGATTACTGTCTAACTCCATTCCATCTGATAAATGTAATGTATTTCATAACGCAAACACCAACCAGTTTGTACTGTGATGATAATGCTTTTACCGCATTATTTTGAAAACTAGTTATTTCCTCAGTCCACTTTGACAAAGGTATAGGACAGACATGGCAGGCTTACATCAAGGGCTGTCAATTTTTTTGCACTGTGGGACTGTTTCCCTTTTTTTTTTGCTTTGCTTTGAAATCTCCTAACAGCCCAGTCTGAAATGACAGTGATTTATGTAATATTGGAAACATACTTCTGCATTTCAGAAGAGGTAGTGAACAGATTTGAGTTTCAACATTTCAGAGAAATTTCATTACTGAGAAGATAAATAGAAGAGCAGAAATATGACATGCCTTTTTATGTATTTCGCTGTTACTCCCAGCCTTAAGTTGCAATGTTTTTTAAAGTTTGAGGAGTCCTTGGCCCTTTGCACATATTTTATCTACTATATGCTGGTATGACTGAGTAGAATTTTCTATTAATTTTGGAGATTTTCATGCCTCATGCAATGGATTTCTTTTCATTTATGATGTTAAAGCCCTTTTCTAGTCACTTTAATGTAATGCCTGTTTGGACAGTACGCCAGCAGTTAGTCGTCTTGAAAATCAACCGGCATGCTTCTCATTATGTGATGGGAAAAGCACAGTGTGGTGTCCTCTTTAACCCTCTTCATGCTGCCACAAGAAGGGATACAGTGTGAAGCCTGCTTACAAACTTCATGCGATGTAAGAAGTGGTTTAAGCCTGTATTTAACCCTCTGAGGCTGAGGGAGACACAATCTCAATCCTAGAGGAGTTTTTTCATGCCGTTACCTACACGGGGGGGGAGTTTTTGTAAGTGTTGCCCCGTTCACCCCTGTGGCAGGCAGTCCTGCAATGACATGGAAAGGCTGCTTTCAGGCCATTTGGCCATGAAGTAATGCGGCATGAAAGGGAATCTGTCCCTTTCACAGTTTCCAGACCCAGCTTCTCTGTGCGCCATCCTCTCTTTCATAATCTTTTGCAGATTTGTGGAAGATGAAAGCTACCTTCACGTAAATTTAGAGAGAAAATAACATGCTCAAATGGCATTTACAGTAAGCAGGGAAGCAGTGCTGCAGTCGCTGATGTAAGAGACAAAGCACTTACTGAAGTATATGCTAGTGCTTCAATAGGATAAGCTAAGAAATCTGGGAGCATTTAGCAGTAGTTCTCCATGGATTTATGGTCATTTCTGTCATAAGTTATTTCCTGTCTCGAACATGCTGGCTGATCTTTTTGTATCGCAACTCTGTTCAAAGCTCTTCCTTTTTTTTTTTTTCCCTTCAGTTTAACAGATCATTTTGACATATTGGTAATAATGACCTCAACACAAAAACTATCTGCTCTGCCTCCAAGCCCTGCCTTCCTGGTATTGCACTTCACGCTTGTCTTTACCTTCACGTAGCAATATCTGATAGTGTCGGGTCACTTAGAAATCCTAGGTGTCTTTGAAGTTATCTGATTTGTGTTGTATTTCTTTTACCTCTTAGGGGATTTGGTCACAGCCTTTGGGAAGTCAACATGTATTGTCTGTAGCATCATGTTTTCTTTAGATCTTAGATTATTTCCCTTGTTCTTTCTAGCAGACAGGTGACTGTGAAATACCACTGTGTTGTTTCAGTCTCTCTGTACAATAATGCTGTTTGTGAGGATGTCGATCCCTCTGACACACGTTAGCATACCTTGTGAGAGATGTTGATGCTCTTCTGCTGCAGGTCCAAATCCAAATGGGACTGTCAACCATCTGTACTTAACCGCTAATGTTGAAAACATGCTTAGCTACATGGCTTAGTTAATAGGACCTAGCAATATCCAGCTTTGGTGTCAGGGACGGAGTTTTGCTCTTTCTTTTTACCAAGTCAAGTACTGTTTCTGCAGTTGCAGGTGTGTGGCTGGGAGCCCTTTCTAGAGCGGTGTTTAAGTTGCAGATGTACATATTGCCTGGCTTCTCCACGGCAACCATGCTTCTCGGGTAACTTCTGGGCTCTCTGATTTGCAGCCCCAATGCAGCCTTCTTCCATTTGCTTTATTTCTCCTGCCACTTGCAATTTACTTTCCTAAACAAGAGGTTTATGCAGACGTTGGATTTTTTTGTCAGAGTGTCCCAATATAAGCTTGTCAACCTTCTGACCTATTTCAACCAAGCCTAAGAAACAGAGACGCAGAGCTTTTGGAAATACAAGGTCTATCAAGTTTCATGGCAAACAGTGGCTGCATTAGAAAAGAAAAACCTTGTTAGTGCTTGGCCCAGGAGAAAGGCAGAGAAAGCGCAGCCCTTATCAGCACTGTTTGGCTTCCTTGGCAGTAGAGAAACTGTGGGCAGCTGGCCAGCCAGTGCACGCATAGCCCTGAACCAGCCATAGCATGTGCTGCTCCGTGCCCAGACGGCAAGCCAATAAAAGTAGGTTGGGGACATAGAAGGGAGCTTTGGATATATCAGAAGTCAGCCTTGGGGATAGAAGAGGAGAGGGGGCTGTGGATTTATTGCAGCGGGGAGGTGAAGGGAATGCCTGACACAAATCCATAGAAAAACTGAGCTTAATTAAGTTGCTGTTCATAGAAAAGAAATCTCTCTGAGTGCCATGAAACCTCCACAAAGCAAGTGCTGTGCTGGCTGAATAGCCTGTATCTGTTTCCAGGTACAACATGCCTGGAACACCTCCTTATCTTTCAAAAACATGATGGTAATCTGTTAGCAGCTCTGCATTGTCTGCAGCGGGTATCTTCTCCGTTTTACTTTTGCGTTTACTTCATGATCATCTTGAATCTCAAACTGATGGAACTGGGGGAAAAAATACAACAAAGCAACTGAGTAAGGTACATGTCTGCTTCAAGCTGGGAAAATCCAAGCACAGACGAGGCAAGAGGGTGATTTCTGCGAGTGCGCATCTATCATTCTGTCAGAAGGGCTAAATGATGGGAGAGGTGCCTCACCTGGGTCCCAAGAATACCAACCCTGTTGAGATGGGATACGTGCCCAAGATGCTGAATCATAACACCTACGTCATCAAGCGCAGAAACCGTTTCAGTCTGAAAAGGAGCGTGTCTCTGGAAAGCAAGCTGTTATGTTGGCGAGATGTGACCTCAGGTATAAGAGACGTGGCCCGCGGTTGAGGTATATAGAGGGGGGAATAAGGAAAAGTATCAAAAAGTGGAAGCGGAAAACCCAGAGCGTCTCCAACAGTCTTACAGCAAAGCAGGAACAGACCTTTTCGCCCAAAGAAACCTCACTGAACTCCCATCTTGTGGCTTCCCACTCGTGCTTCGGGGAACCCGCTGGGCGTCACCGCAAGGACCTCTGCAGACAAAGCAGCGATGGGTTTCGCATGCCGACGGGTCCCTGGCTGCAAAGTTGCAGGCAGCAGGCTCTAATTTTCTTGTGGTGAGCCTGGGCATTTACTTAGGTGCAGGAATTCAGTTATATTACATCATTACCACACCACAGGTGGTTAAAGCTGTGAAGAGTTTACTGAAGGCGGTCGCTAAAAAAAAAAAACAAAACAAACCAAACCAACAACCTCACGAGGGGAAAACCGCTCTCTTAAGAGCCACCGAATTCGAGGGGGGCAGCCCCCACGCCGTGCGGTGATGCCAGCAGCCCCGAAGCAGAAGGCGGTCGGGCAGCCTTCAGGGTGGCCTTATCTCAGCGTCACGCCTCGGGGACCGCCAGGACGGCAGCACCTGTCCTAGCCTGGAGCTCTTAGGCCGTCGCAGATGGGGCCTTGGGCGGTTTAAAACCGTTTTGGGATGAGTTCAGGGAAACGGGGCCCGGTGAGAGGCTGGGGAGCAGGGCCGTGCCGCCCTCACGATGGCTGCGGGGACGGAGCGGCGACATGCCCGCTGAGGGGCCACCATGGCTGCCGCCCCGCGCTGGCCCTCTGAGGGAAGACGTTTTGCCCTCCCTTGTCCAAGGAGCATTGAAACTTCGACTGAAGTTACGGCTTTATTGGCTGCTCGAGGGCAGGAGGCCCGGGGGTACCGCCGCGCCGGGCCCGCCGCGGACCCTGAGGTAATTTTTGGCGGGAAGGAGCGCACTACTTTTTCTCAGCTCCCACCCGCGCCCTGCGCGGAAGGTTACGGGCGCCGGCAGTGCGGCTGCGCGCCTGCGGGTCACTCAAACCTCCGCTCCGTTCTCCTTTCCCGATCAACCGCCCCTAGCGGGCGCGCTGGGCCAGGAGTGACAGCCGGCGCGGCCAATGAGCGGCGCCGCCCCGCCCCCGTCGCGCGGGGCACGCTGCCCCGCCCCCCGGTCTCCGTCTCCCTTCGCCTCGCGTCTTTTTTTTTTTTTTTTTTTTTTTTTTTTTTTTTTCCCATTTCTCTTCCGCCGCCGGCACTCGATTGGCGGCCCAATCCGCCAATCGGCGGCTCGGGCCGGTCCTCGTCGCCTTTTACCCAATCCTCGCCCGCTGTTTCTCAAGTGACGGGCGGAGAAACCAATAACCCTTCTCCCCGCCCACCGCCGGGGGGCGGGGGGCGGCGGGAACCAATGAGCGCGGGGAGGGCGGGCGCGCAGGGGGGAAAGGCAGCTCTGAGGGAGGAGGGCGGCCGCGCAGCTCGCCGAGGAAGAGGTTGGTCCCGGGGCGGTTTCGGCGGGCGGCCCGGCCGCGCCGCGGGAGAGGGGACCGCCGGGCTGCCGCTCCTCGGGAAGGGGGTGCCCCGCCGGCTGTGTA
>NW_010973302.1:1024416-1299075 GCF_000737465.1 Haliaeetus leucocephalus | reverse complement strand
AAGTTCTGCTTCTCCTCCTTCTCCCCCTCCCTCTCTGCCCGGTCTTTTTTTTTTTCTTGCAGAGATCAGGTGTGTAAAACTTCGTGCCGGGGTGGTGGAGAAAGTTAGGAGCAAGTTGCAAAAGAGTGTTTAGGATTGCAAGGCTTCGCTTCGGCCGGTGCCCTTTTGTCTGTTCCTCTCCTAGTGCAGAGCCGTGGATGTGAAGTACCCACTGCCTACATGAGACATGTACATGAGAATTGAGATTAGTGGTTTTCTTCATGGCACTAGCTTTAATGCTGTAGTTATCTATGCATTGTAAGATGTAAACAAACATAATCTGTTAAGTGTTTCATCTGCCTAGATAAGCACATGGGAGAAGTCATGTTGTGATAAATGCAAGTAGTTGGTGTTACTGCAGAGTTGTAGAGTTCCTATTTGTAGTTTTTTTGTGGGGAGCGGAGGGGAAGAGAAAAAGTGTGACGCAGTACAGTCTTTTAGTCTTCACTCTGGGGAAATAAAAGAAGGAAAAAAAGTGGGTGAGTGAAGAGCCCTTGTGATAGTCTTGGAGAGCTGTTGAATTGAACAGCTGGGATTCAGACCGCAGCCAAGTCTCATGGCTTTTTGGTTGTCCATCACAGGTTTTGACTTAAAAAAAAACCAACAACCAACACATGTGTGTTGTGCTCTTTTCAAATACTTTACAAACAAGTGAATAGCATTAAGAAAAAGTTTTGCTTACTAGGTTTACCAGACAAGCATTTCTGAAAATGCTGCTAGTGAATGCTGCAGCCTGTGTATATTGCATGCAGAGCTCCTGTTATCACAGTTCATGGTTGTAAACGAGTCAGATTCCATCTGTAGCAAGAAGTTTATAATGATAGCTTATTAGGAGACCGCACATAACAGCAGGTTTGTCGGTTCTTAAGTGTTCCTTTCTTAGCCTGGAGAGCTGTACTTTCATACTGATTCATGACATTATTTCTGTGGGGGCTGGACTCTGTAGTGAGAGGCTGATTAGTCTTTGCTCTGTTCTCCAGACCGACCCCCCACCCCACCTTGTTGTTAAGGTGAAAGGCTTTTCTTAGCAGAACAAGGTTGCTGTTTAGACTTTCCTATGCTTTATCACAGTGTTGGAGCTTGCCTGATGTGTGAGTAAATTATTTGTGTGTGTGTTTGTTGTGAGGCGTAGCTCTAAAACTTTAACATTTTTAAACTGTGGTGAATTAGAGGGGCATGCAGATGTAAGTAAATGGGAGGTTTTTGAAGCCCCTTCCCCCTGTTTGCTTAGCACTGTCGTGATGAAAGATAGCATTAGTTACAAATGCCTTTAAAAAGAGGAAGGGGAGGATCTCATTTAAGGTGGTTTAAACTTAAAGATGAGTCTAAGCACATATTTAACAATATATTGGGCTGTTTAATAGAGTAACTTGGTAGTTGATTGTTGTTCTGCAGCTGTGTGGGTCAGACTTGGACTATACTGACAGTCACTGAAACAAACAAAAGCATTCGAAGATACAGTTTTCTTTATGGAAGAAACTGGGCGTCTATAATATAATCTTGGAGAAGCATCTGTCAGCTTTCCTGAGGTTCTGTTTGATGATAAAAAGGAGAACACAATTGAAAAAATGAGGTTAAAAAAATTGGTCTCTTAACTGATCTCTTCTTTTCCTCCACCCAGAAGCTAGATTCACGAACAAAATCAAATAAGCTTGAATTACACTGTGAATCTCCAAATGAAAGGCCCTCCTGGGTCCTCCTCCATCTTCCTGTTCCACTTGATCTTTCTGAAGTGTTGAGCACCAGTTGATATAATTGAGTTTATTGGAGCTCAAAAAAATCTCAGCTACTGAGAGCAACTTTAAAATACAAAACTTGTTTCCATCTGTCTAATCCGTTTCCCACAAAAGTACTGGGAGAACAGGCTTTGTAGTAGGTTCTGGATAACGATGAATCTAAGCTCTGCTTGAGACCGAAGAGAATTCCTGAGTTTTGTTTATATAAAGAACAGTACGCAAAGTTTTAATTATTATAAAAAGTATTCTAGAGTTTTCAAACGTATTCAACACTGCCTTAATGATTGTGCATGTAAATGCCCTGTAATTGAAAGCATCCATTTATGGGCCTGACTTGCTAAGTGAGCTGTAAATTCTGCTTTTCAGATTGGATTTAATGACTTTTATCATAAAGCCACAAACTGGTTGTGAACTGTGCCGAGAGGCAAACAATACCTAAGCTTACTTTGCCAAAATATTTGTAATTGTTGATTTGTTAAACTGAATTGCTGCAGGTCATGCGATGGGATTAGTTTTTTGTAATAGAATGGAGAGTACAGGCAGCCCTGTGTTCAATACTCTCTGGGCTAGAAGAAATTGGCTACTGCGGAAAACCTTCCTAAACATTGCTCTCCACTTCCAGTAGAGAAACTGTGTTACAAACAGTAAGGCCTCGTTCCAGATGACATTTTATTATGATTATGTGTGTTTGACAGCCATAGTGTGAACTAAGACCAAGAAGAGACTGCCAGAGAGGAGTTCCTGGGTCTCCTATCAGTTTAGTCTGGGGCTCAAGCTTGATTTAATTACACTGGAGCCATACGAGCTTAACATAAGACACTCTTCAGTGCAGGGTGAACTCTGCTTATCAAGGAGGTGGGGGGGCTGACCTGTTTGAAGAAGACTTAGTTTAGGCCTGTATTGAAAGTGAACTTTCATTAACTGTTAAATGCAATTGTTTGTGGTTTAACAAAGTGGAGAAGCTGCTAAGCTATACAGATTAAAACTGAAACAAGTACCTAGGTACCTGATAATCCTGAATATTCCTGTTAAATTTAGCCCAGGAGTATTTATTTTCTAAAATAATGAAACTGGCACTTGCCTGCTTCACATGGAAAATTTTAGTCAAAACGAATGAGGTGAGAAGGGTTTGAACTGCTGTGGTTTGGAGTGCTCATTCAGTGCTTTTGTGGGGCCATTAAGGTCTTTTAGTTTTAAGGAGCAATACTGTGAGGCTGTTCATAATACTAAATAAGTGGAAGGAGTTTGCTGCTTTGCAGAGACAGGTGGATTGGCCGACTGCAGTTGTGGTAATTTTCCTCTTTTGTAATTCTAGGAGGGTTGCTAAAATACATCGATCCTATTAGTAGTTTAATCAAAGGTCAGTAAAATTAACATCTCTTGTTCTTTCTCATGTCTCCAGTTGTGTGCAATTTTAGTATACTATGAATGCATGTGTTACAGTGTGCTAATTTTCTAATAGCAATATACCTTTTCATTACTACATTTGTCTAATTTACAGCAGTCCTTAGTAATTGAAGAAAAATCCAGCTTCTGAAGCTTTCATAACATCATGATCATGCTTATTTTAGCTTTGTGTATGAGAAATATGAGTTTTTTTGCGTTTGATTCATAATCAAACTTCATGAAATGAGTGAGAGGAAAAAAGTCTACTTTCAAAGTAGGTGGGTAATTCTGTTTTCAATGAGCTGTATAAAGATGATACAGTTACGCAGAGTTTCAAGATGCGTTGCAATACTAGAGCAAAATAAACCTAAAAATTAATGTGTAAATTGATTCTGTATATAGGTATGTTACAAAATCCTCATTCTAAAGCTGACCCAGAGGAGGAATTTTCTTTGCTCCTGTCCCCCCAGATCACATGCAGTCCACCCTGAAGTTCATTGGCTCGTGTCAAAGCTGAACCAGGGCCTTGGCTTTTTATGTCTCGAAGCTTTGGCCTGTGAGCTGGCCAGATGGAGCTGCAGGCCAGATGGAGCCCCTTGGGAGGGAGCTCTTTAGAACCACTCCCCACTGCTGGCCTAATTGGCTGAAAAGCTGAACTGGGGGGTGGATCTGAGGGCATTGCTCCGTAGAGCTGGATTCCCCTTCCCCTAGCTCACCACCCCCACCTTCCCCAAAGCAAAAAACCCCCAAACACCTAAAAACCAGTAAGGGAATACTTGAAGCTGTCCCACTCTGACCTGAATAAGAGGAGAGAAGGATGGGTACCATCTCAGTTTCTCGTGTTCTTCAGAAAAGTGTGTTTGAGACGGCAGCTGTGAGCTTCTCGAGTATTACAAAACCAGTTGTCTTTTAATATGCATTTGTAGGGGAAGAAGAAAGAATTAGCCCTTCTGGAATCCCAAACGGCAGTTTTTTGAGGGGTTGTGGGTGCAACAGAAGTAGTGAAATGTCTTCTCTTGTCTGTTCCACTGAGTGCTTTAGCTAGAGCGTATTCTCTCTGAAAGGGAAAGGCTGGCTTTGATTTTAGTTTGAACTTCATACAAAATTCAGGTTTCCTGCAAGTTGGGATCACTAACATGGGGAGAACTTTCCCAGATTCCACTGAGAATAAACTGTCTCCTTGTTTGGACTAACACGGCCTAAAGGATCCAGAAGCAGGTCATAAAATAGTTTTGTTTTGCTTCTGTTCAATGCAAGATGAAATACTTACTTTATTGTTTCTCTAAGTCTTAATGACTTTGGATTAATATAGGAGACATATGCAGTACTGCATAAACTATGCCCTTTAAAACTTCAAGTCTTAATATTGCTTAGCCTAGCGTAAGGTCTTGATACCACCTTAAATAGACTGTGCTTCAATTAATGTTACCTTATCGTGAAGCCAGTAATATCACAGGGGTACATCTGAAGGGAAAGGGTGGATATTCCCTCACCTTCTGAAAGATCTGAAACATTGTGCACTTGGTGAAATTGATAAAGAATCTTGTCCAGATTCCAGGATTAATGAAAAAAACCATTGCCTTTTAAAAAAAATCACAAAAATGGGACTAAAATAGGGAGGAAATGAGCTTGTAGACTCTCTCTCAAATACCGCAAATTATTTTCCTCGATCTTCTTTCCTCAGGAGCTTAACTTCTGTCGTCTTTATTCCAGAAGAGCTCTCGCAAATGAAATTCCTCTAAGCCAGAATACTTCTAGTAAAACCAGGAGAGATCAGATTTCTTTATTTCACGTTTAAGATGAATAAGCAGACTGATATGAAATATGTTGCATAAGGCTTTAGAATAAATTAGCCAGAAATCACTTGATATTTTTGGTAGCACCAGTGTGTTTATAGTATGTTCCAGACACTCAGGAAAGGAAAATTTCCCTTGAAGATTTTAGTCTGCTAGCATGCTGCCCTTAAGGTTTTCTTCATCTTTTATGCTTAGTTATTGCTGGGATCATGGGCTTAATATTTAATACTTGTTCCAGAGAACCACAGTAGAATGGAATAATAGCAGACGTGACTCAAACTGTGACTTTAAAAGTTGCCAACTATGACAGTGTTTGACCAACTATAGAAACATGTGTGCATCAGGAAGCAGAGAAATACTACGGGGGCAGAGATGAAACAAATACCACCAATGTTAGGCAATTTGTAAATTTTCCAGTATTAATCTGTTGGGAATAACAGCACGTGCTCCCTATGTTCCAGGAATCTAAAGAAACGCTTGTACCTCTCTGGGCAACAGAGTGAGTACTCCTTGAGTATTCAAAGCTGCAATTTTAAGGCACAATCCAGAGAACATGGAAAGGGGTAAAATAGTGGAAGTTTGCTGCTATGTATTGCACTGCTGCCTTGATACTAATAGCTCAACAGTAGTTGAGCTCGGAAAGGGGTTTTGAAAAATCTCCCTGCAGTTATTCAGAGTCCCAATGTGTTGGTGTGTTGTAGTGGGAATAGTATACAGGAAGGTAAAAGATCAGATTTTGGCTATGATGTTGGGCCTTGGTAGAAAAGAGTGAGCAAAGGGGAGATGGCGCAAAGAATAGTCAATGGCAAAGCACATTTAAGGTCCTTAAAAGCAAAAGACATAAACTAGTACGCAGTTTTTGGAGATGGTTGGCTTGGACTACAAGGAAATCACAAAAACTGTATCGCAAGGAAGAAGGGATATTACATATTTAGCATGTATTGAATCTGCAGCCATTTTAGCAATGTGGAAATGTTTATTGCAGTATTGGCAAAGGTTGTTTTCTGGGTGCATTTGGTGAAAAAGCATTTTATAATTTTTTGTGGATGAAGAAAGTGTACAAGGAAAAAGACTAGAGGAATGTTTTTATCAAAAGGCTAGTGTCAGCAGTGACAGTGTATGAGAAGATGATTTGTTAGGAGCAATGATCAAAACTATTAATATTACTGTGTCAATTTGAATGCAAAAGTTACAGGTGATGAATGGAAATGGGATTTGCTGGTCAAAAAAGAGCTGCAACAGTGACTCCTGAACGCATTAGTATAAACATGGGGTTGGAGACTGTCTAGGTGGGTACAGTTAGAACCCAATGCAAATGTAGGGCTCCTCATTTTTATTTGAGCTCCTGCCAGATGTTCAGCAGTAGATAACTTGCTGTCTGCCTTCTATCTCCAGATTCCTCATGAGGTGTAGATTTATGTCTTTGTACTTTTAATTATAATGTTGAGAGCTTTAGGATAGCATGACCAAAAAGATAAGTGAAAAGATAACCATAGACTGATACAATTTTTCTGTGGTCTTTAGATCAGTCCTTATGCAATGTCTTCAAGTACTTGTAATTTAGTTGTAGTAGTAAAGCTCTCAGGCTTGGCATCTGTAGCTTCCCAAACTGTATGAGCTGTGTTCAGATACTTTCTTTGTGACAAAAGGCTGATAGTCCTCTATTTGAGGGAGGGACGTGATTCAAATGTACAGAATTGTGAAGCTTGCGGACGAGATGAATACGAACAGTTCTTCAGCGAAGCTTGCAGTGGTAGAACAAGAGGCACTTACTGAAACTAGGAAGAGAATGAATTAAAATAGCTAAAAGTACTTCTTTAAATAGTGGGCAGTTAAATTCTGGTGCTGTCTGCCAAAAGAGGTTGTGGAGGCAGATTGAAAAAGTGGTTAAATGAATTTGTGGACAACAGGTCCATAAATGGCTGCTAAAGGGAATAGGTAGGAATGTAGATTTTAATTTCCTGCCGTAACAGTTTAAGATGCTGGAGAATTATGAGGAGAATGAGCTAAATAAAACAACCAGGTTCATACGCTTTCCTTGAGTAGCAAGTCCTTTTGCCACCTTTGGAGACGGAGCGCTAAGCTAGATGCACCACTCCTCTGACCCAGTAGGGAGTTTCTTACTAATTTCTTTATTGCTGCTTTATCCTTGCATAATTTGCATTTATCCAAATCACTCATAATTCAACCTAACCATGCCTTGCGCTTTGCAGGGCCTCCTCTATGCTTGGAGCAGAGTGCCACTTTTGCATAAATTAAGCTGGCTGAAGTATTCTCCTATGAGTACTCATCACAATCAGCTGAAGTATTAGGCTGAATGAAGTCCTGTCCTACTTGTGTCACATTCTCTCTGCTCAGCCTTTGAAAGATAGAGGGCCACTACCAGAATAACTTAGTGAAGTTCTTATTGATACTCCTGGCAAATCCCTGACATGGCAAAACAATAGCTAGAAGGCTAGCTCTTAGTCTGCAGCTGTGGTATATGTTGTGGTTTGGGTTTTTTTTTTTTAAATAGCTGCTAAGCTGCAATAATCATTGTATTAAAGGGCTCTTTAAGCATGTTCCTTTGTGTTTTGTTTGTTTTTTTTAAAAAAAGCTTATTTTCACAGGGGTAGCTGATCAACCTGTGCTTTCTGACAGCTGCTACAGAAGCTGGATGAGCACACATCTGTAAGGGAACTGGTTAAAACTAAGTATAATAACTGCAAATTTCTGATTAGTTAGGTCTGAGCTTAGAGTCTTTTGGAAATGGGAAAAGGAAGATTTTTTTTTTTTTTTTTTGCTTCTGAGTATGTCAAAGTAGTATGAGAGTTCAAATATAAACTGAAATGTATGGGGTTTCTAAATTCTTTCCTGCTGCAAGACTTAAATCACTCAATGTGCATCTGAAGCAGAAAGACAATTCTTAGTTTAAAAAAAAAAAAGAGAGCACCAGAGAATACAGAAAATGCTATATAGATCAGTGTTATGTCTTAAGGGAGAGAATACTGTAAAATTGGACACCTCATCACAAGGAGTATTGTAAAGCTGAAAAACTAGATAAAAGCATTGAGAATGTTTAGAGGGCCTGGAAGAATAGGCAATTTACCTTGGTGGTAAATGAGACCCTGCTGAAGTGTGTGTTTTATAAGGCTGACAATCAAAGGCGTATTCTGGGGCACTGAAAGGTGTCAAATTTGAGTTAAAGAACAGGAAATACGTATATTATGTGTCAGTAAGCTCCATAAATGGGAGAAGAATTGGTGTGTGGATAAGCCATGATAGTGGTACTTGGTTGCCTGTATCTGTCAGCACTGAATTTAATGTTCAGATATTACACCATCAATTGCTAGTGTTTAAAATGTGATCTTGAAGCAAAATAGCTTTGGTTTCATCTTTTTCAATTTCTTGCGTATGCCTCTGAAGCATCTAATGTTGGCCTTGCTCAAAAGTTGAAGTCTCTTTATAAAAGCTCAGAGTGACTGCAGTTCCCTGTTTCAGAAACCTAGTGTGTTTCTTAAAACAGCAGAGGCCATGCAAGCCTCCTGTTTCATCTCTGGAGCTACTCAGTGTACTGCATTAGGGGTCTAATGTGTTTCATTCCCAGGCCTGCAAACAGTTCCAAACATGTGGAAAAGGGAGTAAGGCTTCTTAATTTGGCTTTGCCACCAAAATAAATGATCTAAATTAAAGTACATGCCCAGGTTGCATTTCCAGCAATGCAGTCAACGTGAAAACTGCTGTTGAAGGCTGGGGCTGGAGTGTCCTCCATCCACACTCCTGCAACTTACCTGACAACAGCTCGAGTACTTACAGTACAGTGTGTGAGCTGGTGCAACTTGTTAACCTGAAAGAGAACCAACTTGGCAAAAAACCACCCTTGATCAGTTTTTACTTGGTTATCTAGCCGAGTCTTTGTGGAAAGGTATTAGCACTGGTGCTGAGGTGGTGGTGGTGTCACAGGAAAGAAAGGAAGGAGACCTGGGCTTCTCGTGGCAGGAACTTGTTGCATTGGTTTGGCCCCCTATGCAACTGTACCCCAAGTGTCCTAGTCAGTGTTTAATTTGAAAATGTTGGATACTGAGTTTATTTTTCTTGTGTTTGCTGCAGCCAGGGCTCAAGTGCAAAACCTGCAGTCTGAAATAGTGGAGACAATTCTGTAATAATTCAACATTATTGAAAGAATAAATGTTCTTTTCATATTAGTCTTGTGTGAAAATGAATGCTTTAATTTTTTTACCAAGGCCTCTACTGACGGGACAAGGAGCAACAATTTTAGACTGTATGAGAGTAGATTTAGATTGGAGATAAGAAGTTTTTTACAATGGTGGTGAGGCACTGGAACAGGTTGCTCAGAGAAGTTGTGGATGCCCTATCATTGGAAGTATTGAAGGTCAGCCTGGATGGGGCTTTGAGCAACCTGATCTAGTGAAAGATGTCCCTGCCCATGGCAGAAGGGTTGGATTAGATGATTTTTAAAGGTCCCCTTCCAACCCAAACCGTTCTATGTTTCTGTGATTTAGGATAGATTATTTTGAATGACTTGCATAAAGTTGCCAGTGTTAATCTTGAGTCCATTAATTGGAACCTCTGTCTCCTTGACCCTAGAAAACTACAATTCTTGCTTCAGTTGTAATCTTAGGTGCTCTCAGAAGCTGGTTTATGGAGGTATAATTTAGTTGAAACTGAAATGTCATTCAGTAGGAATGTTCTGTTTTGTGGAAGCTGAAAAGTTATGATTTAAAGTTACCCGTAGAATATAATCTAGTGTTTGTTGACTTGTTGGTCCTCACTGAAACTGCAAAGACATGACAAGGCATAAATTAGCCATGCACGCTGTAGCCTGAAGTATGCCAAATCAATCATGCTGTTTTGTAGATGGGAGGTTTCAGTAAGATGAAGTTGGTATATTTTGGATAGAAGTGAAGAGTGTGCCTGTACAGGATGGAGAGGCCTGTAAGCTGACTTGAAAGCTCAAATTGAGTAGCCTGAAGGTAGTGTTAGCTCTTAGCTAAAACAAGGTATTTTCAGCTAACTGAACTAACTTACACAGCTTGGAAATAAGGTAACTTTCTGGAGTTCAAATACCTGTTTGTTGCCTGGAAATAAGGTTGGTTTTGACTTCAATGCCATACTTCTATCCATAGGACCATTATGTCCTCAAGCAATTTCTAACAGCTGTCTACCTGAAATAATACGGTTGACTTGGGGCTTATGTTTTAATACCTAAAACTAGCCTAATAGAAGCTGCAAAAACAAGATTTTTTTTTTTTTTGAAACTGTTATCATTTCTCTTAAATGATTTGAAGTGCAAATTGCAGTGAATGCTAAACATCGCCCAAATTTTGGCAACCCTTCTAACTTTCTTTTTACATAAACATCCTGATCAGGTAGTTGATACTGAAGAAAGGCTATCAAAATTGAAAACAGACAGTTCTACTACTCCGGTGCCTGCAAACTAAGATTTTAAAAATCCTTTAATGAATTTGGAAGACTTGCCAGTTGAGAAGATTCATTATCTGTAGGCCATTGAACTCTAGATTGAAAGATGGGAATAAGCTTATTACCAAATTTATAAGTGAATTTGAAATCGGTGTCCCCAGAGGAACAAAAATTGGTAGTTATTTAAAACATGAGAAACAAAATGAGAAAAGGCTTGTGAAATGGCTGACTGTTGGAAGACTTCTGTCAAGCTGTAATGACTACATGACATTCCAAACACAATTTTGCTTGCTAAATTAATTGGAGATGGGCAGAACATGCATATATATGTGTATGCAATTTGTCAATCACTTGTGGAAAATTTTAATAAATGACTAAAACCAGCCAGCCTAGGTGCAAAGCTAGACTCAAGTTAACTTCTTTATTTTTCTGGAGTTGACTTTAGCTAGGAAAGACTTGAGGAAAAAACTACTTGTCTAATCCAACAGTAACCTTAGTCTGTGCTAACTGTTGAGTCTGCAGCAAACTTGCATTTGAACTTTATTGATGAAGTACCTAACCATGATCCAGACTACTTCTGAACTATTATCTGACTTGTTTTGGGATGCAGTGTCCTATGGCATTTGGTAACGAAAGGTCCTAAGCGAGGTGTTTGTTTCATGTGAAACCTCAGTGCTAATGTGTCTGTTTTGGTTTGTGTTTTTAGGGATCAGACGGGAGTCTCTAATTTATTGCTTGCTGAGTGTTCTGTCTGGTGAAAGTCATGTCATCCATATTGCCATTCACCCCACCAGTTGTGAAGAGACTTCTGGGGTGGAAAAAATCTGCTGGTGGCTCTGGAGGGGCTGGTGGCGGTGAGCAGAATGGTCAGGAGGAAAAGTGGTGTGAAAAAGCAGTGAAAAGCTTGGTCAAGAAGCTAAAGAAAACAGGACAGCTGGATGAGCTTGAGAAGGCAATTACCACTCAGAATTGCAATACAAAATGTGTGACAATACCAAGGTAAGTGCTGTTGTGTTTGAAGTCGTTACAACCAGTTAAGAAATGACTCAATGGATGTTTAGGCTATCCTGCAAACAAATTGCTAAAAAATCAATTGCATGCTTTTGATTCTTTAAAAAATTGTTTAAAACCTATTTTGGTTTTATATAGTGCTTACCTACAGCTGAATCACATGCTTTTGTAAAGTCGCAATTTCTAATAATAACTTTACATTTCAATTTTCATTACTATGTAGATTCCAGTTTGTATGTATTCTGGTGGTGCCTAGCACAGCTCTTAGTTTGTAGCACTGCCTTAATGCTTTTATGTAATAACCCTGTCTATAATCGGAGGGGCATACTTGAATCTACACTTCCACTTTAAAAAAGGAAAAAAAAAAAAAGACTAGTTTTTCCTTGGTCAACACTTCAGTCACCTAATTATTTTCAATTGTATAAGGTACTTTCATTTAAGTTGTACAAGCTGCATCCATTCTCCCTTTTGAAGGGAAATTTTGTCTTTGGAGGCAGGTTGTCTGAAGACCAGTTTATTTACTGCATTTATTATTTGTTATTGGTTAATGAAAGTGCTTTTTATTCAATAACTTGAGTATTTCTAGAACTGCTCTTCTGCTCCTGATACATATATACATTTAGGTGAACAACTTACATTCTACCCCTTTGACTTTCTCAACTTAATTCATAGCAACTGCTGTGCAAGAGGCAAGGGTTATGTTTGTAAGTATAATGCAGTGTGCTCTCAATTCGTGGTGTACAGAGTTCCCACTAAGGTGCATGTGTAAGCTCATTATGTGAGACATAAGTATCCAATCACTTTCACAAGGTGTGTTTTTCTATGAAAAAGTTAGAGGATCTGGTGGCACAGGACAATTCTGGGTGCTTAGCCCCTTGATACTTAAACTAATTTCTAGGGAAGAGAAACTGCATCTGGTTTACGACCTTAATTTCTGTATTTGCGCATTAATCCCAGCTACTTTTAAACTTTGTATTAATCATAGTGCAGACTAGATGGTATCAGCAATGATTTCCATATATCAAATGTGTATCTGATAATGGTTTTGGCATTTTCTTTTAGATTTGACACAGCTTTCCTGGAAAAATCATGAGTATGCTCTGAACGAATGCCTACTTTAATTCTGTTCTCTCTTTTTTCTATTCCACCTTTTGTTTCTAATGCTGCCCTCTGCTTGTATTTTCTTCCCTAGAGCAGTCCCAAAATTCTCTGGGTTTCCCTTCTGCTTTCTTCCTTTTGCCACCTGGAAAATGATCAGAAATAAAATATTAGAGCTTTTTTGTCTTAGTGTCTATCAGTGGACTAAGATTGGAACCTGTAGGGATGTATATTTCTTGACTTGACATGAGATGATTGTATGTATTTAGCAAGTCTTTACCATGATGAAGACTAAATGCTTAATTGGAACGCTTTTCATATGACAGAAGCTAATATGCCATACAGAGATTCACTTGATATAAAATGTGTATCTAACTTTTAGAGCTCTTTTAGAGCTCTTAGACTTCTTAGAGCTCTCCTGGAGGGGTACTGGGGCAGTAAATATTGCTACTTCAGAAGAGTAGTTGTCTAAATTTAATTTTGAAGATGATGTTAGAAGATACAAACAGTATACTAATACACAATTTTTTTCCTAGTCTACTTTGAGTATGTCGTCCTGCTTTCATGACCTTTTGTGTTAAAGTAGACATAGTAAATAACTCTTTAAAACAGAATATGAAGCTCTGTTTTACTTTGTATAGCCTCCATGGTATGACCAGCAGTTTTTGCTGCGCTGTGACAAAACTGTTCTCATCTATCTTCCAGTTAGCTGTAAAAGACTGGACCTATGTTTTACTTGACTACCTTAGGAGTAAGCTGGTAGCTAGAGAGCTCTTCAAGTGATGTTGGCTATTATACAAGGTTTAATTTTAAACTAAGAAATGGCTTTGGTATTAAGGGACGAGATGATATCGGGGTTGCCAGCAGCGCTGTACAGAATTCTTGAGTTTCATAGTTGGCTTTTGGACTGTTGATATTATTTCACTTTGACAGCGGTAGTCTGGGTTCCCAAGAAAGAACAAATGTCAACTCAGTACTGTAATGACTTCTGGCGATTTCTTGTTCTTGGATTTAGTAAGTTAATGAAACTGCTGCTTGAGACCCACTTTAATGAATGTCTTACAGATCTGCAGATCAGCAGGGATAAATAATAAAATGCTGATTTTGAAAGTTTTTTTTCTTCCTAGTCAGCAGGAAGTTTGAGGTGCTGAGATGCAGTTCTGATGTGACAGCTGGGCTAACTTTCCAAATGTTGTTCTGCTTGGGGAGGGTTTTCGTGTTTGGTTTTGTGTGTGTGTGGTTTTTTTAACTAGCTTTAGATTTACTTACTAACACTGTTCAACTCAGTGTAGTTATTGACAAGTGTTGTAGGATGCTTCTGCTTGCCGCTGTTGCATTATTCCCTCAACAGAAGTTTTAGCTGTGGTTTCACAAGTTTCTGGTCCCCCTGGAGATTTCCAGAGAGCTTGATTACAGTACTTAACTCCAGTATAGTTTTTCATTCTTGAAACCTGAAGCAACTAAACACCTACAAGCTTTTCTCAAAACTGGGAGCAGCTTGGACAACAGTTGAATTAAATTGCCTCTTCAGAAATCTGCATATGCTTACGGTATGTCATTGATAATCCTGGTGTGATTAGGATTGTTCTGTTTCAGCGCTGTTTGTCAAGGTGACTACATATTAAGTGAGGCTGATACTGTGTGTACTATGCAAAAGCTGCTCATGTGGTAATTAACGCAACTTCTTACCCAGACTAATAGAGGTTCTGAGAAAGCAGAAGCAAACAGATGGAGTGGGTGTTGGCATCGCGCAGCAGGGGTGCTTAGCTCTTCATAAGTGGGTCAGTAATCTAGAGCAGAGGCTAAATAAGTACAGAGGTCCTTTTGACACTAGCCCTTTAAGTAATTTGTAGTTATCTTGCTGAATCCTCCGAGCAAGCCAGTGGGATTCTAATCGTATAATCCCTGTGTATCCTGAAACTAAATGTTGGCATGTGAGTTCACTTTTCTAAAATATGTCGTGAATTTGGTAGAATTTAGGATCCGTCTTTATGCTCTCCCTTGCAGTTTTGACTCAAATGGATCACAAGAAGCAGTCAGTGAGGAAACAGAGCGTGAGCATCCATTTATATAAGTCATCTTTTAATGGAACAGTTTCTTCCTTGTTAGCATGGATTGTTCTGTTGAAATAAATACTTTGTAACTAGTGATAGCTAAAATCCAAGCCTTTGACAAACCAAACCATGCCATGTAGTGAACAGTCAACTGGCATATTCATAGTCTATCTTCATTATTTAAAAAGCTGTTTCAGTACTAAGAGTACAGAGTATTGGAATCCAAAGTAGGGAAACACAAGTCACTAGTTTCAGTGTCCCAGTATTTTGGTGTGATCAGCTGTGTGTTTTTTCTGTCTTAAAAAGAGTATAGATATGCTTCATGCTTTCTTCTTGCTTCTTTTAAATAAGACTTGCCAAAATGCAGTTGCTTTTGTAAAATGCCTGATATAACTGGTAACAGTTTAGCTGGGGCAGGTTTGGGATAATGTTGACCTGGGTTGCCTGTATTTTTAAAATTTAAAATAAAGCTGGGGGAAGGGAAGCATTGAGTTTAGGATTCCTTTGTGATGTCTTATGTTCCTCTAGAGTACACATATCTGAAAACTAATGCAGAACTGACTGTGTCCATCCTGAGCTGTAACTGGGTACATCCATATCACATGTTGAATTCTGCTTCCATGCCAACATTTGGGTAATGTGACAACTGTAATAGGGTCTTATCTTGCTTGAAGGATAAGTAGTAATGGAGATCACCTGCCTATATGGAGTAGTCCCCAGGTACAACTGTAGTCCTCGTTTATTGCATGTTGTAACCCATTCACTCTTCCCCAGAAGATTCCATCTTGCGCTGTGCTTTTGTTTACCTGTTGTTGAACCTGCAGAGCACTGCTGTATCTCATCTCCTTGCTGGCAGTTTCCCTGTTCTACTGCTGACATGGTCTGCACCATGCAATGCTGAACTGAGGCATATGAGATCACTCAGTGTATGGGTGCACCTTTTTTTTTTCTTTCCAGTATATGCAAGAGGAGAAAGAAGAGATAGGTGCCTCCCATCAGTCTCAGCAGCTCTAACTTTCATTCATTTTAGCTTTGTGTAGTGAATATAGCTTTCATGTGTGCCCTGACAAAGGCTGTTTGTAGTTGGGAGGAAGGAGGCACCTAAGAGATGCATCTCTAACAGTATACCTCTATTTTCTCTTTCGAGGTTTTTGTATATTCATCTCAGTACTGTAGAAGGGTTTGATACAGCATCAGACAACTTCCCGATTGATAACTTATTTTCTTCTTGAACAGATAATTTTTTTGTTGACGTTAATAGTAGTGGTTATATTATTGTTATTATGTAAACTTGCTTTTGATACTGTGTGTGAAACAGTACTTAACACTTGAATCTTAGCTTCAATGGGAGGTCCTGAGTTTCTGCAGAGGAAGTAAATTTTATCACTGCTTTATGTTAGAGGAAACAATAGCTCACAACCAAAGCCGTGTTGAATGTTGATGAAAAGTGATCTGGCAGATTACTGGCTGAAGTAAGGTTTTAAGACCAACTTCCTGAAGTCCTGATTCAGAGATTCTTTGCTGGGGTGCTAGTACCATGCAAGTGTTTTGGAGTCTTAGGAGAAATGCAGCAGTTGCTTCCAGTGCAGAGAGAAGGCTCATGCCCCTGTCAACCCTTGCTTTCCAGCCTGCTGTGCCATTGGAGTTTTAGAAGGTATTAATCTGAAAAATGTTTTTTCTTGCTTAACGGTTCAATAATTATGTAGAAAATGTAGTCTTACATGTGCCCTCTGTCCTTCTTGCTTAACATGAAGATAGCATCCCTGTGCTATGTTTCCTGGTTTTCAGAAGCTTATTTTTGCTTTGTTTTCTGCAGCCTCCCAATTCTGACTTAAGTGAGAGAGATAGCGAGAGGGGCTCAAATCCTGACATTGTTTTTTGAAGAAAGTAGCTGATTTGTGGAATTTACAGTCAACAATAACATTTCTGAAGCACCTAGCTTTTGCTTCGCATATGAGATGAATTCTGAATTTTTGTACCATCCAGAGGCAAAGAAATGCTGCAATGGATTCCTTGGGTTTGGGAATATGGAAGATTGTGAGGGAGTGTTGGGAATGTAAAGCAGACAGCTGCAAGTGAAGTGGTCGGCTGGCATTGAAATTAGGAGCCAGTTACTGACCAACTTCACTAACACTGGTGTTTCTTTGAGCTTGTTAGGATGAAATAGTAATATTTTAAAGCCATACCTGTTGCATATCTTTCACTTGAGCCAATGGTGAAGGTTGGTTAACTTTTTAAACTGCTGTCGTGGAACCAATCACACCCTGCTTCTCCTGGGGAAATAGCATGGTGGTGGTATTTAAGCATTGTGTTCAGAATACCTTTTTAATATTTTTTCCTTAAGAAAGTAAAAATGTAGTAGTATGTATTGACTGCTTCTGAAGGCTGTAATGTGTTGTGGGTTTTTTGTGAAGCAAAAATCTACATATCCACGAGTTTCTTTTCTGTGTGACTTCTGAGCCTGAAAGGCTGCTCTTGATGTTAAAGTGACTAATGCTATTGACACTTGACTACTTTACTTACATTTGCTTACAGTGTCCAGGAAATAAATCCAGTACATCTTAATTTTGTTGTATTGCTGATGTATCCTACAAGGATTCAGATATTTAAAACTGCAGAATCTGGTGAAAGTTCATCAAATATGTGAAGGCAGGACCATTTGACATAGTCGAAATTCTCTAAAGCAACTATGAATTTCTCTATTATGCTAGTGTTATTCCTTTGCTTGCTTGTCCTGCAGCCCTTTCTTCATTCCCTGCAGTGAGTTAGCACTATGGATAAGACAAGCAGCCTAGGCATAGCTTATGGCACATGTTAAAATTTCTTTTTCAAGGCTGGCTCTTTTTATTAGTTAATATGAGCCTCCATACATGGAACTTATTAGTGCTGATCAAAGTGTCTACAAAGGAGTTACCAGCAGAAGTAAACTGGGCAGGGAAGAGACCTGTTTAAAGATGGGACAACTGACTTGGAACTGGTGTTTGAAAGCAAACAAGTCTTTCAAAATTATGACATTTTGATGCCTTTTTCTTCACATAACTGACTAAAAAGTAATTTCTAATTTAGGTGTAAAGGACACCTTTACATGCAAACTGGTAGCACAGGTTATATTCAAGAAAAAATATAAACTGTGTTTTTCTTGAATATAACCTGTGCTACCAGTTAGCATGTTTTTTTTAATTCCTTGGGAATATTTCTCAGGAAAGTGATCACATAGCTGCATGCAGTAACCTAGTTTTAAGCATGCTTTTGATCACTAGTAGAGCAGAGTTGTCAAGCTAATGTGGCTTCTAGAATAGATTGTTTTCAAGCTTTAAGATCTTTCCCCAAAATAGGTTACTTCAGAGGATAGCGATACAGAAATTCCTTTGTTCCTCCTCAGGTTAAAGCCATAGGAGATGGGTGATTGCAACAATCACACTGTGGGGTGGGGAAGGTTCCTCTGGAAACTCTTTTAGGAGAGTTCCCAACATCTGCTGCTAAGCTATGAGCAAGACAGCTAAGAGGACAACAGCAGGCAGTTGGATTGGCACACTAGGTCCTAAAATAATATTGCTATCCAGACAGAGGTGAAGTCTGTTCTCCCAGAAACGGAACTTGGCACTGTCTGTTTGTAGCAGAGCTGGGATAATTCACTATTCAAGATGGGGATGGACATTGATTCTTAATCATAGCTCACAAGTTGAGAACTGCTGTGTATAAAGAACGTCCTCAGACTGTATACCATATTTCAGTCTGGATGCATTCACTTAAATGTAAATTGCTTCTATAAGTGTTTGAAGACTATAGCTGAACATCATAAGCTTTCTAAAATAGGTATAGATATTTAAGACAGTACATCAGAATACACTAAAGTACCATTTTTATTGCTGAGATTACAGGAAGAGCGTGCTTGTAAATTGTTTGTTGATAAGCTGACTCCTTTTTCTCATGACAGGATTACTGAGGATGAAGCAGAGCCCTCCTCTGCTTTTTTCTGGTTGGAATTTCAATAAAAATAATGCTTTAGAACAAAGCCAAAGAGATCTTTCCTGGAAGTATGGCAAGAGATGGCTGAGATTTTGGGGAGTGTTGGCTGTGATTAGCTTCAAAATCCCCTGATCCTCCTTGTGATAGCTGGTGCTGTGAAGACTTTGGATGCGTTCACTGGAAAGGTGTAGCAGGAGGATCAAATTGCCCTTGTTCTTCTCAGTCGCATAATTATGGTGGGACTTGAATGTTGTCTCTACATTCTCTGTAAAAGACTAAGGGACGTTCTTGGTGCTTTCTAAGTGTGTCGCACAAGGCTCTGGCCTCCGCAGGGCAGTTAGGACAGAATGATGGTGTGCTTTGCAGTGGCTTCCTGTTGCGTGCGACATCTCTTCACGTCGGAGTTGGCCCCATGCGTACGTACTCCTCCAGCAGCTTGCTGTGTAGCTTCCTGACTTCCTCTAACTAAACAGTGTTGTGCAGCCTGAATTTCAAGCCTAGAAAACAGCCAGGCAGCTGCTTGCCAGGTGAATAGAGTCCACCTGCATAGCCTGAACATAAAATGTGGAAAGATCATCCTGCAGGAAAAACAATCTGTTGCGAAAGTGGCGAGTGCAAAGCAGTTGAGTTTAGAGGTGTTTTTCTGATGTTTTGCAGTCTTCTAATCTGTGTTGAGAGGCTTTTTTCAATAATTTTATGATGGCAGCTTTCAACTGGTCCATGTTCTGTGGTGCTGTATTGTGCAGTCTGGATTAGTGTGTAGAGAGAGAACAAAAGTGCTCTGAGAGATTGCACTAATTTCCTTGGAGCCCTTCTCAGAGCTGGGGTGGCAGAAGCTGGCACCTGGTTTTCCAAGACCATCTCCTCTCCAAAGATAAATGGGTCCAGTTCTTAGTTTCTAAATGTTCAGGGTGGTGTGATTGTAGATAAAAGGATGCTGGCCCTAATTACATATGTATAAAATGACATGTTCACACTCTAGGTTGCAGAACACCTTTAGATGCTGCATGGACATATGATGGGAAATAAAAATTCATGTGAAGTTTGACTTCATGTCTCTATTAAGCTTATCTTCTAAACTTCAGGTTAGCAATCAGTAAGGCAGTGTTGGTGGTATTACCTGCATCTGTTTGAAAACTACTCTTATGCATTTCCTTTAACTACAAAACTGAACTTAAAAATAAGATAACTGGTGGTCACTCACAAATTTCTCAATTTCTTTTAAGCTGGTGAAAGAAAAATAAGTCTGTTCAGACAAACTAACCATATGGAAATATCAGCTTGTCTGGCATTAGTATTCCTGAATTATATATATATTTTTTTAAATGCTTACTCAGGAAAGGAGCTGGATAACTGTACAACTTCTGTTGTGCTTGTCTTCAGAAATTGACTTTAAATGCCTTTTTGAAGCTTGGCTCTGAAAACAGTGCTTGGAGCATTTCTTACTCAAAATGCTTTGTGAACTGGTCAACACTGTCTTGAGGTCTTGTTTATTGAGAGGAGCCGTCATGGATGGGGGTGTGACAGAGTGCACTGAATGATCAAAGCGGAGTAAGCCACGAAGTTAAATACTGTCATTCCCTCTTTCCTTAACCCTTTCTATATAACTTCCACATTATAGCTCAAAGTTAAATTTTGTTTGCTTTCTCCTATTTGATTCATAACATCGGTGTATTTGATCTGTAGGGTAGGATGCAGGATTAATATGAGCATAAGATATTAGATATTGCTTTTTTTTTTCTGATAGCATATTTTTTCCTCTACCAACACTTCGTACTTGAATGGCCACTTGGCAGCAAGACCTTATTCCTGATACCTGTGTATAGAAGAAAATACGTGCATAAGTAAGGCACAGCCCAGACACTGTGTTATTACAGCAGTTGGGGCCTTGCTCTAGTGTAGGTAGGTCATTCTTTAGAAGGTGAATTTGAAATCTTAAGTTTTCTAGCCTTCTAACACAGTGTTGATTGAAATTAAGGGTAGCGATTGTGTTCAAGTGTAATTGAGGTTTTATTAAAAATACTAAAACATAACTGTTAACTTGGTTTATTGCATGGCTGTGGCTGATGTTGAGGACTGAATTGCTGTAACTAAGGTTAAGCTTTAGTGTAGACATAGTTCAGGTTACAGCATCTTACAATATTGATGTCATCCTGAAAAAGGAAGTCTTAGAGTATTAAACAAAGATACTTAGGGCTGCCCGTTTTAAGCTCGTGCAATTCAGGAAGCCGTGTGACTTACCCACATAATTTGTTACAGAGTTGGTATGCCAGGCAGAAAGTATTGGTATGTCATTTGAGGTAGGTCAACATGTAAAAATATAAATATGCAAGATACTTAGCCAATAGGAAAATGCTGCATAATTCAAAGGAGCTTGCCTCTCGAGTCAGGAGGAAAAATTGTTGAATTTTGGGGACTGAATTGCATGCAAACTGGAGCACTGGATAAAGGCTTGGGGGATGTGGATTCTGGCATTGGCTCTGCTGCTTTTTCCCAGGTAACCTTAAGTTTTTAATTTGCTGTCATTTTTCAGTCTATAAATGGAGATGAATTTTTGTAAGGCGTGTGATAATGCCACTTCTTCACCTCACTGGTATAAGCTGTATTATTTGGTTAGGGAGTGTAAGTTTAAGGCATTGTTCCCATTGGAGTATCAGTGATGTGGAAAGCAAATTTGGGGGTGATGAGTTGTTGGAATTTTTGGAAGTTCTTTATCTTCAAGTTACTGTTGCTTCTCATTAGGATTACCTTAATGGTAAGAAGCAGGAAGAGTCAGAATCAAAAATAAGTATTAAAACTTGCTTGATTTTTATCTGCCATTAGTTGTTTGTTAGGTTAACAACTAATACTGGAGCTGTGGAATTTTAAGCAAATGAAAAATAGCTACTTGTGGTTACTTTAGTGACTTACCTGCTCAGTGGATCCCAGTACAAAGCTCTAACTAGGAAGAATAATATCTGTATCTGACACTTCATGCTACCATTAAGAAGACATGTTGGTCACTCAAGAAAAATGTTGACTGTGCTTTGTCAATATTGAGCCCTAAATTATCTCATAAGTAGTACTTATTTTTCCTCCAATAAAGGAATCTGGGCTTTTGTCAGCTCAAGTCAATGCTAAATTATTCTCTGGCTTACTGTGGTGATTAGTGTCTTTATATCAGGCCAGCTCTTCAGTGTGGCAGAGATTCCTCTCCTCATTATATTCTTTTGTAGAAGTCAGCCAATTTAGTTTTCTTGGTACTGTAACAAAACACCTGAGTGTTCTTTTTACTAGTGTGAATGTTTTATGACAACCAGAGCAATTTTACAGGAAAAACTTCCCAATTGTGTAGCTCAGGCTGTTAGTCTAGGAAGAATTTATAGGGTAAACAACAGTTCTTTTACTGCGGCAGCTTTGAACACAAATAGCCAGTTAACGGGCTCCTTACTGATTTAATCCTGCTTGTAATCTACACCTGCTAATTTAATAAAAGTAATTTCCCATGTCTTGTTTACTACTTGTTTCTGTTCACTTACTCTGGCTTGGTTGCAGTGCTGATTGGTGGAAAACTTCTAAAATTTACTGTACACAATGCTGTAGTCTCATCATGAACAGCTTTCGTTGGCTTCTGTCATGCTGCATTGTTTAAAGCAGACCGGCAGGATACAAGAGAACAATTGAGAGCTGGAATAAGTTCACATCTCGCTGCATATGCTTCAAAATTGGCAGAAGAACAATGAGATTGGGGAAATCCCCTTGGACAACTGCTGCACAGTAATCTGACTTCAGCATTTGTTCAGAAAAGATCCCCCAAATTGTGGCTTTTTTTTTTCTGAAACATACAAGCAAGTTTCAATAGGTTAAGAATGGAAAGCTTTCATTTGGAGCATTTGCCTGTAAAGGTCAGGTCAGGTAAACTGACCATTTCCTTGGATGTTTTGGTTATCTTTTCTTGGGTACTGGATAGAGAGAAGCCTGATGCAAAAGAAGCAAACTGAGTTTTGCTTAATTGCAGAATTTCAAAGTTACCGTTAATTGGTGAGTTACATCCCAGAACTGGTCTTCACTTCCTCTTAGTTTTGTGGGAGGCTTCAAGTCAAGTTCCTCTGTTGATATTTCAAATAATTTTAACTCATGCTGTAGTTCTGAAATTTTGAACACAAAGAAAGACTGATATCAACCGATGTGGAATCTTGCAGCTTTGTGGCAGGGAAAGTTGTTTGAAACGGTGTTTGAGACTGGCGTGTTTGGTTGAAAAAGTCTTTTCTCTTTAGTAGGTAACTCAAATGTTAGTTTCATGGACTCCAAATACGTTTTCCAAGACTGCCTTCTGAACCTTGCTGTGTTTGTGTAAGCCTACAGCAGCGCAGCCTCGGATTACCAAAGCTTATTGATAGTTCTTTACTGTCTTTCTGTAATAAATCTCCCCTTCTGTTATAGCGGGGGGAATTTGAATATAAACTTAACGTCTATATGGGGGAAAGAATTCAGGTGTCTCCATTGCAATGAATTCCACAAAGCTAGTATGAACATACCTTTTTTAGTTCCTTTGTATTTAAATTTTGAGTGTCTGATGTTCTGCATATTTCCCGTGTACCTGTCTTGCAGACTGATGCCTTGTCTAAGCACAGTTAGTAACCAAAAATCTATGTTTTGCTGTCCCCTGTATGCCTCAATTAGATGCATATAGTAGGAGGACAGAAGGCCTACTAAAGTGATTGTGCCTGTTGCAAGCTGCATTGGTGGTAGCCATTTTAAAAATGCTGTAATAGTGTGTTGAACAATAGGAAGACATTTTTACTGGAGTCCAGTGTCAGCGTGTTTGTTAATCACGTGGGAACCCTTCAGTGTTTTGGCCTATAACCACAGACATTCCAAGAAGGATTTAAGCAGCTCTCCTTGCAGTGAGAAGCCACGTAACCGTTTACTTGAATGCTAATGTTCCTCAAGCCTTTGAAACTCTCATTTTTATGGCTGCAATAGGACAGGGAGCGAGCAGGGCAACTGCCACATCAGCAGAGGGCAAATGGTGGTAGATCAGGGTTGACTCCTGTTAGGTGGAGTGAGGAAAGGAAACTGTTGAATGTCCTGGGAAAGTGCTTTAACTGTTAAGCAATTACATGTGAGGCAAGAGCGCTCGTGGGCATCGTCTTCAGATGCGTGTTCTGGGTGTGGATCGTGAGCAAGATGCCGAAGACTTCAGGACTTGTCTGTGATCTTAACACGTCACTTCTGTCTAGCTCTAGGCAGCGATGCTCAGATTTTTATTCTTGTTCTAAGGGTGTCCCCTGCATACTCAGAATGTTCTGTCAATAGTATCTAATACGGGGTCCTGTATTCTGTTCTGGGCCTGAGGAAAGCAGAGGCCTGTAGTTAGGCAGCTTGACTATTAAGTTGCTTTCTTGATTTTTTGCCTTTGCTAAGCACATAAGGCAATATAATCTCTCAGCAAACACACCAAGTTAACTTTAAAAATAAAATACTGCTTTCTTGTATCTGAACAATGAAACTCTTCAAGCCTTTATATGGCTTCCTTGCTAGTTGTGAATTTTCTTTAACATTTCTCAAAATATGGACTTAATTTTTATATTTACTTATTTAGCAAAATGATACAACAGTCACAGCACAAGTACCATTCAGTTCTCTTTGCCAGTACGTTGCTTGGGGAAGCTTCCTCTATGGTTCAAACCTTAACTTTGTTTGAAACATGTTATAGGAAACAGTTGTGGTTTAGCCCCAGCCAGTAAGTAAGCACCCCGCAGCTGCTCGCTCACTGCCCCCCACCCAGGACAGAATCACTGCATGCCTTAATTATATAATACTTGATGTTTCTTTGAATTTTCATATCCCTCGTCTTTTAGAGATAGTCTCTTGTTTGGGACATGGATCGGGTTCAGTGTATTCTCTGTTTCACCAATTTTCTGCTAGGTATACGTGGCTTGGGCTGCAACAGGGGTCATTCTGGCTTTAGTGGCTTCCCTGCATTGAGGACTTTACATTATATATCCTGTGTTCATTCGTCTTCCTGGGTTTCTCGAGATGGGTGTGCAATTCATAGGGGAAAGCTGTCCAGAGACAGCTTCAGTTTGAAATGAGATATTAAAAGATCCTGTAACTGTTGTTCTAAGAGTAATCTTTTTGCCAAGTTCGCATATTTTTCAAGGAACGTGGACAAGATAAATGTCTTGCAAAGCTAATCCCTCCCCCTCACTACCCCAAATACCCACTAGTTTGAGAAGGTTAATCAAAATGTCACATCTTTTTTCAGCTGTCCATCAGTTGCAAAACAGCCCACTCATGCAGTAGCATCAGCCGCTCACCCACTTGGAGGATGACGGACTACTTGAGAAAAATTATTTGACTTACCCCTTGGTAGCTGTACCTCTTAGCTTGTGGGAAAAGCTTTTACCGTACCTACTATGACTAATAGTGGTTAGAGAACTTGAGATAAAGGTCATTTTTTAATGTCTGTCTGGTGCTAGTCCTGAAATGTGTATGCTGAGCTCTGTTTATGTCTTTTGAAAGTACGATTGCTATCAGCTGTTAACAAACCAATTTGTTGTGGATAGATCAGCCAGTATTGTGATGGATATGTCTTCCTATAAAGGTACTTTGTCCTTTGATACTTCTGATTCTGTTTAGGTCTGTTAAGGATGATGCAGAGCGTTAATCTGTGAAATTGCATTTGGTGTCATCTTAACCCACTGCATGATATTGCTTACTAATACAAAACAGAAAAAAGAAAAAGTAACCATGTGTGGTGTGAAGTGAAATTGAGATGAATCTGTTGGGTTCTTCATTCCTTATGTAACTTGTAAGTAAAAGAAAGGTATTTAACAGCTTGATATTGTTGCTGGTCTGGAAGACTGTGCTGGTCATCTGTCTATTTAGTTGGAGCATTTTAGTGGTAATTTAAATATTAGGAAGGAATGGCTTGATCAACTGTTTTCATAGGCATGGTATAATGAGAGTGGAGGACAGATGGTGATTTCTCAGCTAGACTGAGTTGCTGAACATAATTGCTTCATAGCTGCCTGCTACATGATGTGGTGCAACATCTCACTAGCTACACAGAGCTCTGATTCTTTTCCTAAATGGCGTTTTTGGAGCAAGTGTTCCTGGTTATGCTTCCTTTACTCTGATAATTGTGTTTTGATCCTTTATTTCTTTCAGGAGGTGGTGGTCTTGTGTTCTCTGGAAAGCTTTTGTCAGAAAGTCTGAAGACATTTTCCGGTGTGGTATTCTCAGATGAAATACAGATAACTTCTCTTCAATATTAATTTGCTCAGATGTGTAATGAACATGGTACTTTCAGCTGTGGGAGTTTCAAACTTGGAAACTTCTATCCCA
This sequence comes from Haliaeetus leucocephalus, assembly GCF_000737465.1. NCBI lineage: Eukaryota > Metazoa > Chordata > Aves > Accipitriformes > Accipitridae > Haliaeetus > Haliaeetus leucocephalus. The sequence goes on along the minus strand of NW_010973302.1, from coordinate 1,273,233 downwards.
GTTGCAGTGCTGCATTTATATTTCTAAAGATACTGTGAGAAACTGCAAAACAACACAGCAATCAGAAAACCTTTATTGGATAGAGTAGTGTAACAAATGAAAGCAGTGTAGGAATTCCAAGTTATTTCAAGAATGCCATCTTAAAGTACAAACATCCACATCCTCAGAGCTTGTGGGTCCACATGATCATCTTTTTTTCTTTGTTGTTGTTGGTTTGGGTTTTTTTTTCAAACCCCCCCCCCCCCCCGGTTAGTCTCTGGGGAGCTGGCATTGTGAATGCTGTTGTACGCTTGTCATCCTCACTAGATGCAGGGTATCTAAAAGTCACTGGTTTTGATGGCTTTTTTTGAACATATGATTGGGGGGGAGTAAATCTGTGTTGCGGTTCATCTTATCTCCATTAAGACTGCTTCAGAGTTTGTGAGACACAAATTGCAGCTGCTGAAAGCTGTGATGTTATGTTGAGAGTAGGGAACTGTAGGGCTAGTTTCCCAGTAAAGCTGTTAGCTCATGATTTCCATAGGCTGCTTTTGCATGCTCCCTGTGTTCAGTCTCTGAGAGTAAGACTTGTGGCCAGCTCCCTGCTGACTCTTGAGTGAGGCTGAGCTGTATTGCATGCCTTTTATTTCTCAGTCCTGAACGCCATCTCTGCGCTGCTTGACCTTGCCATTTAGAAGCTTACAAGTTTGCAGGCTGCTCTCCACCTGACTTTGAACAGAGAGTAAAGACTCCTTGATAGGATCTGCATCTGAACAGACCATATGGACAACAAGAAAAGCAATAAATATTTTACTTCTGCTTGGTTTCCATGGCATCCTGGAAAAATTGCTCTTGAACTTTGAGGTGCTATCCTTCCAGCATCTCCTAGCATCGAAAGAAAAATAAAGGTAACGCTGTTGTTGGCTGTACTATTTTCTCTGACAGCATGGGGCAGTGTGTCAGGATTTGGGAGAAGGGGGGAGGATAAAGTGCTTTGAAGAGGCCCGCCTTAAATCTGTATTTTTGCCTTTGTAGGCAGTTTGTTGCACATGTGACCAGGAAGAAGTGTGCCTTTAGAAAAGGCAACAGAAGCATATACTGTTCATCAAGATGACTTGTTGGCCTGGCACTCTGCAAAACTGGAAGAAACTAGCTGCTGGCCCTGAAATGAGCAATGGGCGGCTCGGATGTTAGGCTATAACAGAGTATCTTTTGTACCTCACATTCCACTTTTGCGTCCCCTGTGGACATCCTTAAAGTTTAAGCTGAAGTAAATGGGAGTTGTTCAATGACTTTTTTTCTTTTCCCACAGTGTTAGAGAGGTTAATTGTATCCTGTGCCTCCTGCTTTTCTGGCTATTTTGATGTGTTAATTTTTTAGCATGCATCCATTTATAAGGAAGGTTACTTAAGTCATTTTCCTCAGTTCAGATGCTGCATTTTGTATTTGATGTAGTGATTTTGAATGTACTGTGTAAAAGTCTATGTAAACTTTATTCGTAAAAGGGTTTTGATTCTGAGAAGTTGTGTAATGGTTGCTGGTTTATATTCCACTAAATATGCACATACATAAAGATTTCTTCCTTGGATGTAGTATGTCCTGAATGCTTATGTGGGGAGGAGGGAGGTAGGGAGAGAAGGTACAGTTACTGTTCTGAGCAAGTAATCTTTGTGTTGCATAGGCTTGAAGAAAAAAGGTCTGCTTTTGGATTCTGGAGGATAGGGAAGACCAAGCTTCTTTTTGTTACGTATATAATACCAATTCCTTAAATAAAAGTAAATCTAAGGGGTTGGAGACGCTTGGGGAAGCACTTACAATTGTGGGAGCTGAGTGCCTCAGCTGCCAGTTTTACTATTGTTTTGTTGAGATTTGTGCTGAGAGAGAAACCTGTCCTTTCAGTTCTGTAGGAGCTTTATTTTCTGGAGTCCAGGGCTGTTTTTAGACATTACTTAATATCCTTTTCCTAGACTTAACAGGCTTTGTTTCTCCTTTGAAGAATGGGAGAATCCATTAGCAAACTAACTGCCCACCTGTACCCATAACACGTAAATATCCATTTAATATCAATTTACTCTGGTTGCTAATACTACCCTTTAACAGAACTTTCCTAAGGGTCTGCTTTTCTACCCCAGTGTCTATCACAGAATGGTCTTCATGGAAGAATCTTGTCCAGCTCCACTTAAGGATGAGTGCCACTGCAGATCTGTGTAAATAATTTTTAAGAATTCACACTTGTGCTTTGTATTCAGCATCAGTTAAGATACTAGCTCATCCCTCTAGCAGCTGCTTGGAAGAAAAATCATTATTTCATACTGAATTACCGAATCTTTACATTTTCTGTTGCAAGAAAATGAGATCAGGACCTTTGTGTTACTTGACATCATTCACAAGCAGGAATGAACTGCTGTAGCTTTGAGTCATGCCATTTGATGAATGTGTATGCCTGGTTATGTACATTTTAGTGAGTAGATGACATTTTGTCACTGTAATATGGGATGATGGAGATGCAAGTAAAAAGATTGGTCAGTTCTGCAGGGTTGCAAAATGATGTAAGATTCAAAGAGAAGTAGGGTTGATATCTCATGAGACTTAACATTTGCATTGTTATTGCAGATCTCTAATGTTTTCTAAGTGAGCATAGTGCAAATAACCTTTTCCCTGCTAGCCCCAGCATGGGGAAAAGAAACCATGAGCAACATGCATCCAGTAGTTGAGACACTTAGAGGCTAGCCAAGCTACATTTTACAGTAAGCTTTTGTTCAGACAACTGGCTATACAGCTAGCTGAGGTGCTGTTTGCAAAGACAGGTAATATAATTAGCATTGCTGCTGGCTGGTACATAGACATTTTAGGCCGTAATAGGGAGACTTGCTAATTGCAAGTATATAGAAGGGACTGTCAAGTCAGAATATAAAAGCATCTACACATATTTTCATTTGAAATCCAGAGTTAAGGAATCCGTGATCAGGCAGATTTGGTAGGAACTGTCATCTGTGCTGAATAAAATACTGTATGTAAGCCAGTGAACTTTTTTAATTGCTGACTTCATTTCATCTATATTACACCTAAGCCTTTCAAATCAGTCTTTCCTATTACTGTTGTCTTTGAGACCCTCTCTGAGTGAGTTCCAAAGGTTTGGTATATCTCCCTCCCAGCTGTTCTTGATCCCCAGTTGCATCAGGAAGAAGATAACTGGTATGAGAGGAAGGATTCTGTTCTTTCATCCATCAGTTAATTGATCCTTTTCTCAAAGTTACTATCAGTGGAGTGTAATGGACAGTGTCTTCACAGGAATGCAACTTCAATCTAGCTATACCAGTGATGAACCAGAGCCTAAGTGAATATAGCAGTGTTCCTGCCTTGGTTTCCTGCTGAGTATGTTGCTATGTGGAGTCTTGGCTCTAAGATCTTACACAGCAAGATTTTACCAAAAAAAACCCCCCAACCTCCCAAAAAAACTAGTATGCAAGGTACAGATCTTCAATCTGCAGACTTTAACCTGTTTTCTCAGACAAATTTTACAGAAGCAGTCATGAGCAATGTTAAAGCAATGGCATTTGCCCGTTTGTTATGAGAAAATGGGATTCCATAAATCTAGTGGCCATTTCTTACTTCTCTAACTACATTTTGGATAGCTTGCTGTAGCTCTTGAAGCAAATTCTGCACCTCTTTTCTGCCCCCTTGACAAAATATCAGTGAAGGTAGTGAGTCCCAGAAATGTTAGGCTGGCATAAAGATGTTTGTGTGTCTGTGCTAAGTTACTTCTCTAGCTCAAGTGAAAACCTCATCATCTTTTCTATTGTTTTTGTATTTTTCTTCTTTAGTCTTTGAGTGAAGACATGAGTAAAAACAAATGTCAGGCTCACATCTGTAGGGAAGACTTTGCATGAGAATTCTAGAATTTGAAAAGTAACTTTCATTTTCCTCTCCCACTTCAAAATGGGTAAATGGGGTAGTATCACAGTTTACTGAAATTATTTTTCATTTCACTGACAGCTCCAGGACTAAAAATGCCTCAGAAGACATAGAGGTAGACAAATTAGATTCAGTGGAAGAAAGGCCTGTGATTATAAGATGCAGGAGAAAGACAAACAGAGAAGGTTGCCTTGAACATGGACTTGCAAACTTAGTGGCTGTAGATTCTGAAGGTTATGAAAGATTCAGGAAAAATGTTAGGGGTTCAGTGTAATACTTTGCAAATAAGCAAGTTAAATGTCCAAGACCATTCCATAATGATTCCTGTATAATATGGGCTTTGACTAGTATGATGCTATTTGCATTTCAGGTTTTGTTTGTTGTCTTTCTAGTGCTACCACTTCAGGTAAAGAGGAGGCTGTCAGCTGAACTTTGTGCCTTTTAGTTCCTTTAGAGCTGTTCCACTTTGCAAGACTTTGAAGAAGAAAGTGGAATTGCAGTTATGTATGAATTGTGACAATATTTAACAACTTCTGTATAGTTTCTGGTACTTCATACATAAATATCTTTGAAGTGGTTCTGCCTGCTTTCATCTGATGTACTTGTTGCAAGCACTTCATTTAGTACAAAAGGGACCTAGAGCATGCAGCATTGCCAATACTGTAAATAGCGTTATGGTAGGATAGTTGCTTTGTTCATTCTGTCTCAGTAAAAACTGGTAATAAATTCATAGTGGCAACAACCTGTAATTTACAGATACCAGCCTAAGCATGTGTGTGTGACAGTTTTGGTGCGCATAGGGTACTGTTTAAAACTGCTGTCTTTGGGTTCTTTCAACTATAGCCTCAAATAAAACAGCATCTCTATAAAACTGAGTATTGACGAGACCTACCACCTTTATCCCTGGTTATATCTTCTATTTTGCAAATGCACTTGGGGAAAGTACTTGGGGAATGTCTTGGAGTGTGTGCAGCGCAGTGCCCTGCATAGGCACCAGCTTGTTTCATGCTGTTGTCGTGACTGTTTGGACACTACTTGCACATACTTGCTTGGACCTGCAAATCGGTACATCGGGCTTTTAACTGTGCTGAGAAACTGAACTTAATTAAGCAGCCTAGGTTGAGTACCAACCTGAGGTGGCTTTATTAGTTGGCATCTGGATGTCAGTGAGGGGATTGTGGATTGTTCTGTGTAGCTGCATCTCTAGCTACCTAAGTTTCTAATTCAGAATTACTGCCACTGCAAGCCAGGATGCAAATGGCTTTCTGTATTCACTAAGATGAGGTTGTACTGTCATAGGCTAATATTAATATGCTGGTTGGCAATGGTCATCTTATCCTGTTCAGCTTTATGCTGTTCCTTTTTTCACCTAGATGGGTCAGTGTCCTTTACCACCTAATCATATTGCAAATACAAGAATCTATTTTTGGGCAGTGTGTTCTAGTTGAGATGATGTCCATCTGTATTTTTGGACTCTTGAATGTGACTATAGCGTGTTACTTTAGACCGTTTCATCCCATGTAGTTCATACCTGGTTATTACAGATTTTGATAAGGACTTTGGTTCTTCCAGTAGGGATATAATACATTAAAGCAAGCAATCATATTGCTTACTTATGAGTGTGGCACAAACCATGTTTGTCCATGTCCATTCTTCATGGGCAGATCAGTAATTCATCTGTATTTGAACTGGGACTTGATAGACTAATTCTGTATTAGACTTACAGATACTATTATTCCACTAAGGTAGTTCGCACTGTTGGTGCTGATGGGGAACATCATCTGTGATATGTAGACTAGGCAATACAAATACTTTTGGTCATCTTTGATACTTAGGTTTTTCCTGTGTCCACATTTTTCTTGTGTGTGTCAGTATTTTCTGTGTTACTAAAGAAAGGCAGTTTTGGCACTTTGTCTCAAAATTGTGAAGCATTGCTACAGCTCTTTGCTGTTTAGGTGATTTCTTGCCCAGAGTAGGGTTTTTTTGGAACTCAGATTTTCCTGTTAAAGGAAATGATGAAATGGAAGAAGTGAAGGCATACTGTGTGCTGTTGGATGCTGATAGCCACATTAAAGATTCTTCTTGCCAGAATTCTACAATATCATCTGAGATGCTGCTCCTTATAAGCAGATGAAAAGTCAGGTTGAAACGCCAACTCTTGCAACCCTTTCCGCTTAGAGAAAGCCTCTGACGGAAGTAGCTTCGATTCCACCCAGTAATAATTTGTCTGACCCTTCATTCACCACATCAATCCTCTGGTCAGTCCCAAGATAGGAATTGTGGGACTGAGTTGTCCCAGGTTTAGTGTGTAGCAGCTTAACCAGATGTCTGCTAGACTTTGACTTTTTGGATCTCAAAGAGTAGTTGTTATTCCTTGCAAGTATCCTTTGAGCATTTCTCCTTTCTCTGGGAAATAGTTTTCTTTTGTTAGAACTTCAAAACACCTGGGAAACTGAGCCAATTTGATGCTTTATATCCCTGAAGTCCTTTATAATAAATTCACTTATTTTGTGGGGTCTGCAAAAGCAGCAATCTAGTATTCAAGCAAGCTTGCTCTGGGGGTGCTAGAGGCCACAGAACATGGTGCTTTGCTAATCTAAGCTAGTGTTGAAAAGATAAAAATATTAGCTTTTGTATAGTTGACCTCGTTTCTGTCAACAGACAAATTGTTTTGAGAACAGCAGTGAAACTGCTCCTTGGAATGAAAGTGTCTGCTCTGTTGAGAGGAAGTATATTAGCTTTAAGCTTGTATTTTGGAGTATATTTAAGTGTTGTCTACACGGGAAAGATTTAAGTACAGCTTGGATGCAGGAGCCAAATTATATTTTGGAAACGATGGCTTACTAGTGCTGCAGTGTACAGTGATTTCAAAACCAAAACCCCCTGTTTGGTAAAAAATGAAGCCCAAAGTGTGCTTCTAGACTTAAGTTTGAGGGCGGTCTGCTTACTAAAGGTGTAATGGTGATATGTCTTGGCTGCCTCCCTCCTAATAAATTAAATGTGCCTGGGAATGTTCCCAGGCACTGTGGCCAACTGGCTCAGGACTGCCTTGTCCATACTCTTAAACTCTTAGCTACCAGGGCAGGGTGGCTGCATCTGAACTGCCCGCTGCGAGTGGTCCCAATGGCATGTGGCTCATAAACCTGGGAATTGTGTGGGAGAACAGTAATTGGCACAGCCCAGTGCTGGGGAATGTCCTAGCTGCTTTCTAGCGTACATGATAATGTTCCAGGACCTGGGAATGTTTCCAGACAAGACTTAACTTATGAGTACAGATGTTAGTCCTTGATTCTTCTAAATTCTTTATGAACTAAGGCACAGAAGGACTCTTCACATCACGAGCATGTGAGAAAGGTGGGTTTAGGGGAGAATGCCTCCTGTTTATTTTGGGGCAGTAATTCTGTACTACTAAAAAGTGTGTACCGCCTGTCTCTCTTTCAGATGGTTTTAATGGTTGTTTAAACACCTTTCAGAATGCAGTCACCTTCTTTCTAGCTACCACCTTTCTGGGATGAGTAGGCGTGTCTGCCCTCCATCAGGCTATTGCTTGCGTATGAATGAACATACTGTGGCCTTTCTTGGAAGTGCTGTGTATGAAGTACGCTTTTTTTATGGTTGTGAGGAAATTCATTCTGATACGGCGTGCATGTGTGTGAATATTAAGAGCCCTAGTTTACTGTCTGGGTGACTTGGCAGGGAGGTCAGTCTTGCATCTTTTAGGCAGTGGATCTTTTATGTGAGCAGGAGAGTGGTGACACCACTTTATTTCCTCAGGTATTTCTTCCAGTGAACAGCAAAAGCTGTGTTGAGCTGACTTATTGATCATACAGGATGATTTCCTGCAGGCTCTTCAGTGTTTGATTCTGGATTATTGGAGTTGGAGTATAGTCCTAGTGTACATGAGCCAGTAAAACATTGATATTAATCCCAGCTCTAAGCAGACATAGATCCTGGAAGACAGCATATCATGTAAGCTGCTGAATATTGGAGCAGTTTTGCTCTAACCAGTCCCTTTTTCTGTACCTCCTGGCCTGCCCTTCCTCTATGGTGTCCTGAGTTTCATTGCAAGCTATGGCTCCGTCACACAGTCACTTCAGAGTGCTCTTTGTCTTTCTGTAGGTTATGGAATATGCTGTCAGCTTTGATAGTTTGAATATTTATAGAGAGAAGAGGTTAGCAATATAAAATACTGTTCCTATTCATCATGCTTTGTAAAGGGCTATGAAATTTTACTTTTGTATGTTCTGTCTTTAAAAGTCTTGTGAAGCAAATGCTTACACCAGTGATGCACCCCACAATTTTGGGAACATGTAATCTGTATGACAGCGTCAGCTTTGGAGCACTGCTTTGTATAAAGGATCCATTGCTCAAAGGTAGTAAGCCGTCAGAGCTGACTGTGTCAATTAATATGCAGCAGGCTTTGTGTCTGCTGATTGTTCTTCTAATTTGATGTGCGTGATGATCTGTCTTACCAGCAGTAGTGGTGTGTATTTAAGGACACAGTACAGTGCAGGGATGCTCCCTGGTGTCCCACAAGCAGCCTGTGTGTCTTCAGGGCAACTATTTCAGTCCTTACACAGCTTCTGGAAGCCCACTGTCCTGGAGATGTCTTAGGAATATGAAAAAGAGAGGTTGCAGGCTCTACTGATGCAGTGATGGTCAGCATCCCTCTTTGGCCCACTCTTTCTGGAGGGCCGTGATGCTGCCTGTGTCTGAGATGGATGTAACTTGTTCAGGACAATTGGCTCTTTTGAAGAGCTGGATGTATGTCAGAGAATGGGCCTTCGCGTGTGGCTCTCTGCTGCTCTCTACTAGACAAAAAGTCATCTAGTACAAGATTCTACTTGTGTCCATAATCAGTAAAATGCCGAAGGCCGTATTTTATTTAACATTTTTATTTGTGATAAATATAGGCAGCTGCCCAAAGTTACACTCTTGCTCCTCCTTTGTAGTGCTTGTATAGTTCCACAGTGAACAGAAGAACTGATCTGGCTGAAAAGTAACTCTCAAAACATAAATTTTCAGCCACGTATGTTCTGTGGTCAGATAGCCAGTTTATTGATTTGGGTTGCCACTCAACTGCATGGACATTTCAGCCTCCCTGGGATGACATTAGAAATGAGGTGTGTGGGACAGGCAAGAAAGGGACAAGAACCATTCATTCCCTTCATAGGTAGCCCACACTTATGTTTTATTAAAGTCACCGTGGAATTGAGGTAGCTGTCAGCCCTCAGAGTGGTTTTAAGTACAGTGCTGTGCTCTCTGCTCTTTAGTTTCATAACACTGATAAATTTTCCCTGTGTAGGGAGAAGAAATAAAAATACCTACCTCACTTCCTTTTCCTTAAGCACTTAATCCAAACTTGTGACTGTATCAGCTAAGCTTGGTAGTTTAAATTTAAATTGCAATACCTATATTTAAAACCAGGAGTTTGGTAAACTTGGGTTCTTTTTCTTCTGTTGTAACTTTTCAGAGGCTATTAATTTTAAAGGTAATGTAGCAGCCAGTCAAACTTCAGGCTTTGTAATTAGGAAGTAGAGATGCAAGTTGCTTGTGAACCAAATTCTTTTCATTTCTGAGGTGCAAAGTCTAGTTGTGTGTTACTTATATAAAACAAACTGTCAGTTTTCAGTGGTCACAGAGCAAGTCTATGATAGAGCTGAGATTGATTTATGCTTCTGAAAGTCTGCTGCCAGTTTACAAGCCCATGCTGTTTTCTTGCTTTGCTTAAATCTGCCACTGCTTTTAGTTTGTGCCTGTGACTGAAGGCTCCTTTTTCTTTACTGTTGTGATCTTGTCATTGAACCAGTTTGGTAAAGAATTAGTTGTCTCTCCTTTCCTCCTGCTTGATTTAGCAATTAAAGTTTTGTTATTCTATAGTTAAGTCTTAAAATACTATACTGTAAAGCTGTGTTAAACATTCTGTGTTTTGTATACAGTGGAAAAGAATATTTAGTTGTTTAATCAAGGAGAGTACAGAAAACAGTGAGAAGTATCAGCTACAATGTGCTTCTCATCAGAATCTGAAATTTCCTGTTTTGGGAAAAGCAGCAAATTCGTATGTGCATGGAGAATGAGATTAATGCTGAAGTTGATGGTACCTGAAAGTTAGATTGTGATGTTAAGTTTCAGATACACATGGCCTTTGAAGTCTTAGGCAAGCTTATGTTTAAAAACAAACAAAAACAAAAAACCCAACCCAGAAACTACCCTTTAAAATTGAATTTTGTTAAGAGCTAGGCTGAGGAAGTTTTGCCTGTTTTAAGGAACATTACAACTGTATTGACTACTTAAAACCAGAGAACTTGTTCACCTTTTAAAAACATTATCATTTACCGTGAATCACGTGTTCCATTTTGATAGCCTCCTTCATATAGAAAATATAGCATGAGATGTCAGTTTAAATGCAAGTCTAGCAATGCTCTATCTTCTATGTGAAAGGAAGTATTCTGTACATTTTTCCATGTTTGACATCATGGTGTTTTGAATAACCATGTTCCATATTCATATCAATTTTTTGTTTTTGTTTTCAATTTATGCACAGCACTTGCTCTGAAATTTGGGGACTGAGTACACCAAACACGATAGATCAGTGGGATACAACAGGCCTTTACAGCTTCTCTGAACAAACCAGGTGAATATTCTGCCCTCTCTCGCATCATAGAAATCTTGTGGGAGGGATTGGCTTTGGAGGGTCTGTAATGGGATGCTTTAGCTGTAAAATAGACTAAGAATGCTTCCTAGGCCTCTCATGGTACAGCATTTTAAACTACTTGCTTGCCAGTGGAGAAATCCGAGTGTTCTCAGCTGATGTTTTGACCAATGAAACTCTAATTCTGGAATATTCCTTTTTCACGCCAGTGCTATTGAAAGAATGGGAAGACTAGTTAAATGCAAGCCCTACTGTGATTTGGTATTTATATTAACAAAGTTGGGAAACTTAATTCTTTAGACCTAATCTTACAAAGTGTTTAAACTGCTTTGTATGCCACAAGCTTTCAGTTAAATCTTGCTAATTGGCTCAGATACGAGCTACGAAATAATTGTTTGTAAATTCTTCAGTAGTTAATGGTGGGCAAATTCTAAACAGGGTCTTTATTTTTTCATGTCACATTACTTGATTTGTGTATTGAGGTTTGTCTCCCATCCCATAACAATCATAAACATCTGCATTTGTGTAAGCATATGCAGTCTGTCTTAAAACTAGCAAAACATTTTCAGCTGGTAGCAAGGCAGATGAAGTCAAGAAGATAAACTGTACAGCCCTTACAAGATGTGCATTCATGCTTTTTGCATTACAGTTATACTGCCATGTGGATCACTTGGGCAGCTGACTGCTTATAGGCTTATTTGCAGTCCTGTGGGAATTCTTATGCTTAAAGCCATAAAGCATCCATGCCACAGCAAAGCCTTGAGGTTTAGCAGTGGAAGGGACTATTAAGTGTGTGATTTTATTTATTTTTTTTTAACAACTGTCTTCTGCATTTAAAAAAAGTATACGAAGCAGTCATCCTAAATACTTGGTTGGAGGTAAAGTGGCTTTTGATGAACTCTATATTCACTGGCAATAATTTGAGCAGCTCAGAAATAAGTTAAGGCACTGCTTGATACCATCATTTTTATCACATTTGAAGCCTTTTAACAAGAGTATAAATGTCACTAACGGTGTCAGTCCACTGAATTCTGAGAATAAATAAACTGCCCATCCGATGTGTGTACACTGTTGCTTGAGTGATTAAGAGACAGCATGCAGTCTGTAAATACTTCTCAACATCTTTCCCATATAGATCTCTCGATGGCCGTCTACAGGTATCTCATCGTAAAGGATTACCGCATGTTATTTACTGTCGTTTGTGGCGCTGGCCAGACCTCCACAGTCACCATGAACTTAAAGCAATTGAAAACTGTGAATATGCTTTTAATCTTAAAAAGGATGAAGTATGTGTAAACCCTTACCACTACCAGAGAGTGGAGACACCAGGTAGGAAGACTGCTTCTGACTTGCTATAGCAACATCTGTATGTACTTGTTCAGTATAATGTTTTAAATAAAAAAAAGAGAAAGATGATGCTTTCTCTTGCCAGAAGTACAAGACTCTCTCTTAAGAGACAGCTTTTGAGAATACCATCCCCTGGAAGTTCTTAGTAGTAAAGGTACTGAAAAATCTTTACGAATGTACTTCAATACTGCTAGCAGTTTCCAGCTGGCTAAGTATGGTACGGACTGAAAAGGAAAATAGAGATGACTTACCTTTGCTAATGTGGAATAGTCTTCTCTAGAGGCACCTTGGGAATCTGATTCTTCTGTTAACTAGCAGTACAATTGCAGTATTAGCAGTACTGAGAGTCAGAAAACTTCAAAACATATTAAGACATTGTTAGATGTTTTAGGTTTTTTTTTCCTCCTTTTAGCTCACAGAAGTATGTATTTTGAGGGTATTACTAATGCTCTGAATTTTGCTTTTCCAGTCTTGCCTCCCGTACTAGTGCCGCGGCACACTGAGATTTTAACGGAGCTTCCACCTCTCGATGACTATACCCATTCCATTCCTGAAAACACTAACTTTCCAGCTGGAATTGAACCACAGAGCAATTACATACCAGGTATTTTCTTAACTCCTACCGCAAACAGTATACTTAACATTGTGCCGCTGGAACAGGGATGGTAATTGCATCCTCCTAAGTGATCAAATTAATTGAAAGATGCACCATTAAACTAAATCTAGTTGATTTTATGTATTAATTCCAGTGGAAATACCTGAAGCTGTTGTTTGCAGAACATGAGCCTGTGTGAAACCACATTGCTGTGGTTTTGCAATAGCTTACTTGGTTTCAATAGCTTATTTAAGATTCAGAATGCTAATGAGTACAAAGTAGACTTTCACTTTATGCTTTAAGCCTGTTTTACCTATAGGGGTTGCCAAATGCTGTGTATAGGAGATTGAGTAGTAAACGGCTGCTCAATCTTGCCATGTGTAGTATATGGAGAAATCTTTAAGTTGCAAACCAGTGACTTAAAAAGTGTTTTGATCTGTAGTTCACAATCGATCAAGGTCTGCTTTGTGTATTTGTTACTATTGTGTGTGTACAGTTTTGTTGTCTTAGTATGAAAGAACAACCTAACAATATTGAACTCGTAAAGAATTCCTCCTCCCCCTCTTTGCCTCTTCCCCACCCCAAAACAAATACCAAGACTGATCTGTTACAGTGCACCCGAAAGCCTGTACCCTTATTGAAACACAAAATCAGTGACCTTTGTTTCCTGCCCCAACTTCCTGTTTCCTATCTCTTCAGGAAGTTGCCTGGAGTGTAAAACCAAGCAAAGCTGAAGTTTGCTCATAAATGTTTAGCAGCTATGTTAGGAACAAGCTGTAAATCCAGATCTGGACTCTCTTGAAGAATAAGATGACTGCCTTAAAACTCAAATATGTGCAATGTACAAATTGTATCCTCATGTCTTAAACAAGATGTTGCTTGTGTTTTCTTTAAATGTATCCAAGAATTGAAATGGCACCAAAAAATTTTAAATTACTTTGATCTCATCTGTTTAATTTGCGCCACATTTGTTTCCTCCTATGGACCGCAGATCTTTAAAGAGCAATTTAAAGTGCTAGAAGTTGGTATTGCTTTCTTAATTTATGTATACTTTTTTGACTCAATCTGAGGGCTTTTGATAGCATTTGTAAACAACTTACTGGAAAGCCACCATTTGAAAATCTAGTGCTATGGAAATGAGCTAAAGCAACTCTAGGTAGTTTTTTGCAGGAAGTCTGTTCAAGGTGACTGTGGGTATTCACATGATATTCAAATGTATATGCTGCTAACCATGCCTTGCCTGCTTCTCTTTGTCACTGACACTCTCCTGTTGAAGTCATATCATGGTATCTTACTTTATTTGGCCTTGCTAACTTAATCTTGAATACTTAGCTAGGTTCTGGTAAGTCTTGTGTGTCTTGACAGCCTACTTGAGAGAACCGTTTCCTTTAGCGGTAGGCCAGAGTTAACAGCTGTGGTAGTTTTGCACCACGATACTGTGTCAGTACTTGGTCTACACAGAGGTTGTTTTCACTTAACGGCTGGGAAGATGGCATTCGTGAAGGTGCAGGATGGCCTTTGGGGCTGTATGTTCCCTTTCAAGTTGTGGATGCGCTGAGCTGCATTGTCCAAACTTCTGGCAGCATTCAAGCTCTGCTAAGAATTTTTAGTGCCGCTCTTGAGCTTTTATTTCCAGCTGTGGTGGTGTTCAACCTCTGACCCTAAACCAGTATTAATAGTGCTCGGTGGAGGAAATCTTCTCTGTTCAGACAGGGACTAGATGCGGAAAATAATCTGTGCCAAAGAGCCTAGATTAGCAACTGGAAATAGGAGGCGTGGGTTGGATTGGAAATGGTTATTGACCTTTTACCATGGCTGTGGGCTTAACTGCCATGAATGATTTGGAGATGGGTGGAGTCCGCTTCATCACAATGAATTCTGTAAAAACGTTCAAAACAAGTATGATTTTTTTTATCATCATACTTCTTGCTAGTAAAGATTTCCCTTAGTTGTCCTTTTAAATTCTCATTTGAATTTTGTCACATTGCTATTTAGCACACTAGTTCTACAGAAAGAACCAAATATACAGTCCTTTCGGTTCATTTTTATTTAATCAACTGACTTAATCTAGTTTCCTCTTGCTGACTTCCTTCTGATCGTACTGTATTGCTGTAAATCTCAGGCATGATATTTATATAATCTAATTTTAATTCTTAAGCAAAAGGCTTTATCTTTAAATTTCTGCTGTTTGGTAATAATGTAATTAAATGTGTTTAATCCCTCATATGTCTCGGAGACAATTCTAAGGTGATTGTAGAGATAGTTCGCTTCAAACACTTTCACTAAAGCTTTCACTAAAGAAATCCAGGTTTTGCCTTTAATATATAGGAAAAGACACTTGCCCAGTTCAAAGAAAATTATTTCCTGAAAGGCAGTTGGTTAACTCATTATCTGGATTACAAAGTACGTTTTGAATGGCAAAAAGGAACAACTATGCTCTCCTGGGTTTTGAAGATATTTCTGTGGAATTAGACACAGTTTCTAATATCAGAATGCTTCAAACTTGTTACTGAGTTTACTTTGGCCTCCGAAACTCCGAAAGCTAGTTAAAAGAATAGGTGATCATTTTGATAGAGCTTGGAAGTAATAATAATAATGATAATAGAGCTTATGCAGTGTAATTAGTTAGGTAATGTAGTTATTAATGAGTGAAATCAACTGTTGGGTATTGAAGAAAAATGGATTTGGGGACTGAACTGAAAAATAACCTTTAAATCTAGCAACTTCTGTAAAGCGTGGGAGGGCATCTGATCTGATGGTTATACTACATAAAGACAGCTCACTTTTTTTTTTTTTTTGGTAGAAGTCACCAGATGGTTTTTTTCATTTGTAATTCTACTAAATGTGAAAGCTGTTGATCACAATTGCAAAATTGTTACTCACTGTAGTGAAAGTATCTTGTCTTAAATGGAACAAACAAGGATTATCTGTTAATTATATAACATATTTGAGCAATTGACTGGCATACAAGAGATGATACATTTTACACAGACAATAAGGCAAGTAATGGGTTTGAAGTCCTACTGGAAGGAAAAAGGGACAGCAAAATGAAATTCTAATTCAGTGTTCAGGTATCACATGGAGCTCATGAAGACTTGAGGACAAAACCCTCAAATGCTAAATCTTAGAAATTTCCCCTGTCATTGAACCAATAGGTGGATTTTATGTTTGGGTTTTTTTGACAGAAACACCACCTCCAGGATACATCAGTGAAGATGGAGAAACGAGTGACCAGCAGTTGAACCAAAGCATGGATACAGGTAAAATTTACTTTTTCACTACTCTGAAGACTTAGGATTACTAGTTGTGATCCCTCTGCATAGCAGCATGAATTCAGCCTGAATGATCATGGTAGTAGCCCTTTGTACAACCTGGTGTTTTCTGTTTAAAATATCACTTTCAGTCAATTGCGAACAAAATAGGTTTTTGCTAGGGGAATGCTTTCAAAACATTCTGTGCCATATTAAGTACATTTCAATTGTTTCGTAACAAAAGCATACAGGTCTAATTAAGTCTTCATCAGAAAGCCTTAAAATAGATTTTTAATAGCTGACTGTTTTCAACCTACCTCTCACTTTACCTTCTGGAAACAGGTTCATTGAAGCAAAATGTCTGTTGGCCTAAACAAGTTACAGAAATGCTGCATTTTGAGAACCTGTCTGTGAACTGTGACAACCTTATCCCTTCTGCTGTGTTTCAAATTAATTCTTGTATCGAAGGCTCTATTGAAAGAGTAGTAGAAACATAAAGCATTTGTGCCTTAGTATGAAAGGGTTTTTAGATAATCTGGTTGGCCTTGGACTTGGACAAAGCACAGTTAATGTGCTGGATAAGAACCTCCTGCTGTGTGCTGGCAGAGTTGAGTGTGTGTTTGGTTAGCTAATGTTAGCAACCTTTTTCAGTTAATTGGAATCAACTGTACTAGTTTCTGTAAGAACTGCAATATTTTCCCACTATGTGACAATAGGTACCTTAATTAAAGTTTGACATCAGCAGTCCTTGTAGGAATGTTTCTGTGCAAAACCTCTCTGTATTTTGCCTACTAGTGCACAAATTGTGTTGGAGACTGCATGTTTTTCTGAGTTTTTTACTTCCTCCTTCCAGGAAAGAATAATTTCCTCAAATGAGGAAATCCAGCTTGTTCTTTTCTAGAGATAAACCCTCTCCTTTGAGAAGAGAGAGGTAATATCTTGATTGTCTTGTCCACTTTTTCTTAGCTTTTTTTCCACTGAACTTGGAAGAAGTCACTACCTTCTCACTGGAGAAGTGCACAAATAGTTACGTTCACAGAGTGTGCATGAAGTGAGAGCTCTGTCAAATACAACAACTAAGATGTTAATTGAGTCTTTACAAGAAGGGGTAGGTTCCCAGGAGTCTGGAAAATTAAATGTAATCTTAATTCAGAATAAGCATGTGACATGCTGGAAAACTGGTTGTAGGATTTCTGAGGTTTCTTATTCTAAAGAATTTTAATGTAAAAGTATATCTAGATAGTGGTCATACCTACCCATCTGAAATAACAAGAATCATTTGCTCTGAAACAATCTGTATTGCCTCAACAGGATCTCCAGCAGAGCTGTCTCCTAGTACTCTCTCCCCAGTTAATCATAGCTTGGGTAAGCTGGAAATACTTTTAATTGTTTCTGTGTGTGTGATGACTCTTCTTTATATATATAATTACGTTAAAAATGAAAATGTACTTTTAAAAAGATCTGTATTGGGAGGAGACTATTAGGTTGGCTTCCTGATGATAAACATAATAGGGCTGGGTTAATAACTTGTTAATAACTACTCTATTTCTGTAACTGTTGAGCTTCTAGCAAAGAGAAGGAATAACATGGTTGTGTGTGCAGGGAATAGCATTTATAAAATAAATAGTTTAAAGGACATTAGCCTATCCATAGTGCTGCCCAGACTTGCTGTCTCCTGTGTATGTGTTCTGCTGCTCTTCTCATGTACTGTTCCACCTGTGACCACAACATAATTGTTGCTCCTGCATTAGTTGCCCACCTGCTTTGATCAGGTGCCACTGCTGTGTGTCTGTATAAATGCCTCAGGAAGATCAGGTTCCCTTGGGTTTGTTTAAGGAATGGTGACACGATGTGACAGGAAAATGCTGTTCAGAACGCTGAGTAAGTAATTAGGGTAGGTAAAAAGGGGAAGCAGCGCAGGAAAAGCTGAAGATGCACAGGGAAGATAACTGAGCTCTAGTAAGCGAGAGTAAAAGGAGCTAAGAGCTGCCTTTAGATAAAGAGACAGTATAAGATCTAGTGTAATACAAGGGAACAACATTTTCATATTAATATTTTTTCCTTTGTGTATTCAGTCTTTGATAGCTTAATCTTTTCTTTAATGTTGCCAAAATGTTTGCAAGTTATAGAAAGGTAACAGAAATGTCTCAACATCTGGTACTCACAGTAACATTAGCTTAACCATTTTGCTGAGCAAAACGCAAGTACTGAGCTACATGAGCAATGGTCAGATTAGATCACCCCTTCTCCCCCTCCTCCTTCCCTTGTGTGGAATATTGAATTCCATTCTGTTTACCGGGGTAGGTAAAAATGACAGCAAGCACAATAATTTGAGTAGTTTGAGAAGACCACCGCTGTCGTTGCTGGAAGAGATGAATAGCAGGGCAGATAGATTTCTTTTCAGCCTTAAATTCTGTGTTAAGCTTATCTTTAAAAAAATTTATTTTTTTTTTTAGATTTGCAACCAGTTACTTACTCGGAGCCTGCGTTTTGGTGTTCAATAGCATATTATGAATTGAATCAAAGAGTGGGAGAAACCTTTCATGCATCACAGCCTTCCCTGACTGTAGATGGCTTTACAGATCCATCAAATTCAGAACGATTTTGTCTAGGTCTGCTTTCCAATGTAAACAGAAATGCTACAGTGGAAATGACAAGGCGACACATAGGTAAATATCTCTGATCTTTTAACTATTTAATTTCATTTTAGCCATGAAATTATCTGGAATGATCTGGGTAGGATGGGCAGATCTGTGTGTTGGGATCCTTTCACCCTTGCGCAGCAGCCATTGAACTTCTCTTTTCAGGCTTGTCAAGGAGAGCTTGGTCTCTCTTGCTAAGGACAAAAGTGGAAAGACACAGAGGTCACCACTTCTGAAATCAGGGAGAAATGTAGCAGCCTGTTGCAGTTGGGAAGAGATGTAGTGATGGCTGGAGCTGAAAGGAGCTGCCTTTCCTCAGTCAGTAGTCACTAAGTTGGTGGCAGCAGCAGTCAGGCTGAGAATGACACAGGAGGAAGCCACTCAGCTTGATTTCTGTTGCTCACGATGCTGTTCTCTGCCTTCTGGAAAAAGACGATGCACCAAAGCATCCCAAGGGGTGGGGTTTTGGCTGTCAGGCTCCTCATTGGACCACTCTGCCCTGGGTAGCATTTATATTCAGAGTTGTTTATAATTGAAATTTAAGCTTTAATTACAAAATATTAACATGTTGCTTAGTTGATTCTGATTTATAAAATGCAGAATGAACATTGGTAGTACTTCTTGAATTCTTTTCTGAAATGAGAAAAGCTCCCCTTGATATAACACGCTGTTTTGACATGATTAAGATTTTCTTTGTAATGGTTAGTAAAGAATGTTGTTTTCCCACATTGCAGCATCTTGGCTTTAAGTTCTTCAATAAACTACTTTTTTTTTTTTCCTGGATTCTTTTATTTAGCAACATTCATGAGATTTTTTTTCTTATTTTTTAGTAAAAGTTCAACCTCTTTCGTAGAACTTTCTGACTTCCTCTGTGCCAAGTGCTTGTCTAATAAAATTTTAGATATGCAGAAACCCAGGCTATGCCTATGCTGACTGATCAAAATGGTCAATGATGAGGAAAAGCAAAAATGTAAGGAGCTCTCACTTTTTTATTATAGAGCAGCTTGCATTTTGTTTGAAAAATATTTTTAAAGAAAAAGGGGAAGAGAAACTATGGCCTTCAAAGGATCTGTTAATTATAAATAGTTTTCTTTGGGAGATCAGTTGTACGTTACTTATCTTAGTTCTGATAGAAATAACCCATACAGATTTTTTTTCCACTCGGAGAGAGAAAGCACAAGATCACAATTTGAAAGTGAACAATAGGATTTCTTACAGTTTGGTTTTTCTGTAATAGGGTTAAATGAAGTCCTGTTGTTTTTGTCAAAGTATTACAGAGAAGGGGTATGCAGTGGGTTGTGAAATAGTGTGGATGCATGTAAATGGAGAGTGTTGAAGTGGTATACTTGTGTTTTCCTTTTTTTCATAGTGGCCTGTACCTCTTCACATACAACACTTTAATATTGGCACAAGTTTTAATTCTGTTGAATCTAATCTTCTTATTTCAATTTTGGTATTTCTTTAAGTGAAAAAGTTATTTAGTAATGAACACTGCTTCCTAACTTGGATTACATGGCTAGAAAATTCTGTCTCGCTCTTGACCAAAAATTATTCAGTTCCTCCTTCAAATACTGTGTGTCGTGGGAGAAAAATGCAAGTTAATTGTGTTCTCCTGCTACAGCTGTCAGCCCAGCAGTGTGGTCCTGTAGATAATTGATTTCTGTTTCTCTTGTAAAGAAAAACCTCAGCCTTCTCTGAAACAAAATACTCCCTTGTTTGTTAATCTGCTTGGGTCATAACATAACGAGAGTTCCTTTGAATTTTGCTACAGGAAGGGGTGTACGTCTCTATTACATTGGTGGAGAAGTTTTTGCTGAGTGCCTAAGCGATAGCGCGATTTTTGTTCAGAGCCCCAACTGTAATCAAAGATATGGCTGGCATCCTGCAACTGTGTGCAAAATTCCACCAGGTTAGTAGCCTACCAAAGGTCTCACATAAAAATATCCAGTGAATGTATTCACTGGATGACCTTTGCTTTCCTTTTGACAGTTCCTTCGTAGTTTTGGGCTTCTGTGTAGCAAACACAAGTATTCATCGATTGTACCCTTTAGACTTTTTTTTTTCCTTTATAGGATGCAATCTAAAAATCTTTAATAACCAAGAATTTGCTGCTCTTCTGGCTCAATCTGTGAATCAGGGGTTTGAAGCAGTTTACCAGCTTACTAGAATGTGTACCATAAGAATGAGTTTTGTTAAAGGATGGGGAGCTGAATACAGGTAAGAAAAAAAACCCCTTTGCTTTTAAATTTAGACTTAATAATTTTTCTTCTTTCACTAATACACTATTTCTGTCTGGCTTGAAAGCCATACATACAGGCTTCTTACTGCTATTGTAGATGTGCTGTCTGCAAGTTGAAGCCATATTTTCCTCTTTCTCCCCCTCAGCTGTGGAGCTCCTAAGTCATAAAGAGGAGTAAACTGATTTTGGTATTGCACTGAAGTCAGCTGTTGAGCAAGGAATGTTGTCAAAGTTCCATTTCCTCGCTCAGTCCTGCTTGCTTGCTTATTGTGGTGAAATCACTGACAACATCTAGGAAGTTTCACAGATTGTGCTCTGAGATTGTTTGCTGGTTTAGACACACAGTCATTTTGGTCTCTATTCTGTTCTATATGGAGTAGAATGAGTTTGTTAGGTTGTGGTGCGAGATGCAGTTGGTAGTACCCGATGGAAAGAATTGGAATCACTTGGAGTGTGTTCTGCAGAATAAAACAGCTGGAGAGCACACATTTAAGGGATGGCAAGTATTTTGGAACTTGTAGTGGGAAAAACTTTGCAGGAGTAAGATGACTGAGTGTTTATGTAGTAAAACTGCTAAAAACAGTTTTTTGAGTGGAAAAAGAGTCTTTTATCTGCTTTTTGAATAGATTCCAATTGTATTCTCTATTAGCATAAACTAAGAGCTATAGTTGAGGATAGTACCTGTTTTCAGTGTAGTATGGGAATTTAGGAAGAAAAGGAATTGACTTTTAACTGAGCAGTATTAAAGATTTCATTGTTTTGGAAAGCGAGGGATGTGGTTTTAAACAAATCCCTTAAACCTCTCTAGAAATTGTCCACTGAAAGAATGAAGTCTGACATATCAATATCCTATTGCAATACATAATGGCTTTTTAAAATCCATATAACTTCTGAAGTTGAATAATGGCATGTATGTTCCACTGTGAATCCTGGGGTTTTGATTCTTTTATCTGCTCTTGAAATATATACATGTAAATAGCAGTGTCAGTACGTGGGGGAGGCTTCTCAGCTAAATGAAGCCAATTTTGTAAAAGCCTAATTAGATGAAATGAGAAATTTGAGTAATGGAATAAATTGGTACCTCTTTGTTAGCAAGAGGTACACAAGAAAGAATCTGGCTCAAGTTTAAAGAACTGCTGGATTTGGCTCAAAAGGAGTATGTATACACTCTACGCATAATTAAATACAACATTCAAATCAGAACAGAAGAAAGGCTTAATCAGTCAGATTATATGGAGACAACTTGAAGTGAATGGAGTGTAAGTGCTGGGTTAAAACAGTGGGGAGGCTTTCGGTAAAGTTACTTCTAAGGAAGGAGAATGTTGGTTGTTAGTAGTCTATAAACCCTTCAGAGATCATAGGAGTGAAAAAGCTGCAGTGAAAACGCTGCCAGAACAGCACAGAAACTGATTACTGACATAATGCTGAACTAGTTTCTTTGCATCTCTGTTTAAGATGATGCTAATAAATTATTGATGCACAAAACTTGTAAGTTATGCTGCAGTTGTGATTAAAGCAAGAAGAGGTTGCTCCTGCAAACACAACCTTGAATTTAAATGAATGTAGTCCAAATTGTCAAAATAGACCAGGAAGCACTGTAAAATCCACCATTCTTGTTAAAACTTCCGTGCTTCATTATTATGTCAAGAATGTTTCTCATAGAACAGGTTTTGGCAAAGCCAAAGCATTACTTACATTTTAGGCATATGGCATATGTGCATAAACATGCAGATATGGCAAGGTGGTAGATTTTATGAGCTTGGTAGACAAAATAGTTTATAGCTTTTTGCTTGCTGCACGTTGGCTTGAATTGAGGATGGTGGTAGAAGTTCAGATCAGCAGACAAGTGTTCACATTAACACAGGAACTATCCCTGTCTAGGGTCATCTTCTGAAGAAAGTTAAGTAGAGGTAATTACAACAGAGACTTAGTGATATGTGAGCTGGAAATCCATGGGTAGAAGAGGCTGAGTTTTAGCTTTGAGATGGCTGCTGAGTGACTGTCACTATTTTATCAACTTTTGCCAGTGTGGTGCAAAGCCAGGGTTGTTGAACAGAACCAGTTATAAAATTTTGAGGAAGTGTGTTGTAGAACATATTGTAGGGGAGTTGACAGCGGTGGAATAATGAACTTCCTTCTTTGGGAGAGGATTCGAGACTAAATGGAATTGTGTTTCCTGTGGTTTAGATTGTTCTTCTATTGGATCACTTTGTTGTGGCATAGGCATTTGGGGTTAAGATAACAATGTTTTTTAAAGTGCTGAGAGAGCAGAGACCCCAGTTGCTTTCTTCTCCTAGAAAATGTGAAACCACAGACAGCTTTTGAAATCCATCCTCTCACTGGCTTAATCTTTCTGCCTTTTCAGTTCCTCTGTTTATATAAACAGATTTCCTTAAAGCGAAGGGTTGCAGTGCTGACAGTAAAAATGAAGGGGCTGGGTTTGTGCCTGACTAATCTGCTGCCTTTGAATCTTAATGCCTCCTTGCTTTGACTTTGGGATAGCTAGAATTACTAGGAAAAACTGGCTTAGCAACAGTAGTCTTGCCGGTCTAGTTTGAGAAAACTCCCATGCCTGGAGTGGGTACAGTGAAATAACAGGATTTCTCAGGCAGAGTACGTCCAATACTGATTTCTGTACTTTGGAGATGAGGAGGAAGATTTTTGAAAAACAGGTCTCTGAAACAGGAATATATGGGAGAGTGAATGAAGCTCTTATGGTTGTCACTCCTTCAGCTTTACTGAGGCTTTCTACATGGTGTTTAATTAAGGGCTTCTATTGTGGAAAATTACAGGCAAGTTTATGTAGAAGAGAAGGGAAACACAATTTTTACTTAAATTGTGTGAGGGTGTTATGGTACAAAACACATGTAGAAGTATAAGATTACAGGAAATCGGAGACGAAGTTTGGTGTTCCTTTGAGATAGCATCAGTTAGCGCAGTATAACCACACACTGTGTTTTGACGTAGTGTTTCTGACAATATCTAGCAGTTTCCTTATACATTTACCCTGTCAATTACTCCAAAAAGCCAGACCTTATGATCACCATAGCATTGTGCTGTTTGACCATGCTGACAGTGCAGAGCCAAGTGTTTCTATTCCATATTTCTCAGTAGTTGCCTACAAAATTCAAATCCAGTTATGCATGCAGACCCTTTGAAGGTTAAGATAGAGCTGCACACAGCTATCTGTGATGTGAACACCACATTGGCTGGACAATCTTCAGTTTTGAATTTCTTTTTAGAAGTAAGGCTCTTCGTGTGGCACTCGAAGCAAATGCTGCAGTTCTTATCTTATTCTCCAGAGCAGAATATTCTCGATGTACTGTAGATAAGCATGTAATTGTTGATGTATCTTATAGATGTGGGGTGTTTGGGGGTTTTTTGTTGGTTTTTTTTTTCTTCAAAGGTTGTCTGAAAAAAGTTTAGTAATAGTTATGGTTGCAGATTTTTATCTTTCTGCGGATGGAAACATATTTGATCATATGATGGAGAACTTTATGGCAGCCAAAGCTGCTTTCTGACTTTCCTGTTATTCTTTATTTTCTAGGCGGCAAACAGTAACAAGCACTCCTTGCTGGATTGAACTTCATCTGAATGGACCTCTACAATGGTTGGACAAAGTATTGACTCAGATGGGCTCCCCTTCAGTACGCTGCTCCAGCATGTCGTAAACTCCTTCCTCCGTTACCAGTGGGCTAAATATCGAGTCCAATCAACAGACTTAATATAACAGCTCGTCTGTCGTAGTATTTGTGTGTGGTCCCCATGAACTGTTTACTATCCAAAAAGGTTTTTAAAAAAAAAAAAAAGAAAGAAAAAAAGAAAAACAGCACTTGAGGTCTCATCAATTAAAGCACCTTGTGGATTCTGTTTCCTATACTCGGATACTAGATGAAAATTTAGTGTATAGAAATGCCTTCTTCAGAAAGAAGAAGGGACAGTTCTAAAGACTCTTAATGGTGTTTTTATTGGGTATATAATTGAGTGTCCTAATGGTTTATCAATAACATGAATAGCTAAGTATATGTACAGGTAATGTATCATGATCTCAAATATCACGGTATTGTGCTGTTCTACATTTTAGTTCCCATAAATAGTTGTTTGTTTTTTTGATTGGGGCAAATCTCTCATGAAATTCCAAGACTCTACTCCTTTATTCTTTTATATTTTTTTATATAAGCAGGTTTTCGAGTTGTCCTAAACATAAAAAGCAGACTTTCCTTGTAGAAAAGCTTAACTTTTTGCTGCCTTCTTAAAGAAAAAGAAAATCCCTCCATTGGAAGGGAAAGAAATGTCTTGAGATTCATCTGTGAAATCTTAAGACACTTTATATGCTTAATGGGGCCTAAAATGAATTCATACTATAAATTCCAAGTATCCATCACACTAGGAGTCTACTTTTCCCTACCCATCTGAGTTGATGCATCTGTTACCAGCAGTATTGCTGGCACTGATGTAATTTGGGACTTTTTTGTACCTTGAATCGTTGAAATTGGTGTTTTTTCTCATGGAATGAGAATTTACTATAGCATTGGATACTGGATTAAGTACACAAGGTTATTGGCTTACCCCTTACATCTGTATTTTTTCATTAAACAGATGTCACTAAAAATCATGGGGTTTAGGTTTTGGAGCCAAATACCTTGAAAAATCCTTTCCCAGGGTAAACTAGACTCTTTCGTATAGGTTTTAAATAGATGCAGCTTCTTAACATATTTCAGTAACAGAGTTTAAATTTCTGATCTGAGTGGCTTTCTATAGCTTACTTACATACCAGATCATACGCATTCATTATGTCATAATGGGCCTTGTTATTAAAAGTAGTTGCTTCTGCAAAACCTCTAGGATAGTGGTTGCTGAGGTATGACCAGCGAAGGAGGACTTCTAGGTTCTTCGTGACAGTGCATGTTATTGTGAACCCTTGGACACTACAGCTGCACCATATTAAAAATATTCTGAAATATATTCTACAAATAAGTCTGGGTTGGGGAAGGGTTGGGAAACTGTATAGAAGGGTTATTCTGACTTGAAAAATATACATCTTACTAACAATCTTGTGATCTAGCTGTCTGTCATTCTTTTGTTATTGTGGCAGTAGCAGGATTGCCTTTGTCTGTTTTTCCCATTGTTTCATTCATTACACTAGTACTGTACTTTGTAAGTACAGCTAGTGATAATTTAGCTTTGAGAACAAAAATGTGGCCAGTGTTACAGCTTTTAATCAGTTGACTGAATTGATGATAGTGATGGATATTTTTATGCCATAATGACTAGGGCATAGAAGCAATACCAAAAATCAAGCCTTGAAAAAGTGGGCCAGACACCTTTTAAAAAAATTGGCAAAGCAGTTACCAGTTTGTGCTAGTTTTACCAGTAGACTAATGTATTGGTAGAACTTGTGAACCTAAGAAATAAGCTTCATGCGTGTTGCATTTGCCTAATATGTGAATACACTAATAAAAGTTTTAATTCTCATGATGGTTGGTTTTTTTATTAATTGCTGTATGTATTTTCTCTGGAAGGTTAGAAATCATTCTAACCCACCCAAATAAATGTCAGAAGTATCCCGCACATTGTGGCTAGAAAGGTATACTTTAGATGTTAAAATCATGTCTTATATAGCTGTCGTGGAGGTTCTGGATCTGTGTGTGTTTACTGATACAGACTTCTACTCCAGATCAAGTTTATTAAAGCAGTTGCTTTTTTCTGCCACGATCAAATTACATCCTACTAGCTCAGATGTTTACTTTCACCTGTGAAACAGTTAGATAAAAGCGACTTGTCTGAGTGAAAGACTCCATTGCATTTATGAGCAGGTTGCAGCTTGAATCAGTTGGGTGACCTAATTCTGTAGTCTCTTTTTACTGTGGATTTCTGTATGTGTTCTTTCAGTTACGCTGATATTACTTGCTTTGCCTTGAACGCTGTAATAACCT
The DNA here is from genome assembly GCF_000737465.1 of Haliaeetus leucocephalus. NCBI lineage: Eukaryota > Metazoa > Chordata > Aves > Accipitriformes > Accipitridae > Haliaeetus > Haliaeetus leucocephalus. The sequence continues at coordinate 1,246,677 of NW_010973302.1, read as the reverse complement.
TGACTGTACTCTTTTTTGGTGCGGACTTCCAAGTCATGTACAAGGACACTGCAGGCGTTATCTGTGGACCTGTGGTGCTGTCTGCATGCAAGGCCATCTCAGTCTGTGTAGAAGTCACTTTTTTTGACTTCTGTTAGTACCACTAAAATATTCTGCCATTACTGTTTCAGCCACTGCTTAGTGGAACAAGGGAGCTTGTCTGCATTCAAAATGTTTGCTTGCCTGTATTTCATTTAAATGCCTTTGGCAGTTCTTGAGTAACTTTAACCTACTCCTGTTTCTTAATCCAGTGCCTTTCTGACTTACCCTACTGCTGTTCTGCTCTTCCTCAAAATCTGACCAGTGCCTGCTCAGCCATCTTAATGTGGAATGCCTGTGGTACGTAAGGAATGTGACTTCATCCCTCTTCTCTTCTGCCAGTCAAAGTATCGATGTCCAAAGTACAAATGAAAAGTGAATTATTTTCTTTGATGAGGCTGTTTTGTTAAATAAAATACTTGCCAAGCAGGGAGTACTCATAACTGGAGATACTTTAAGTGTGGGTAGCCAGCTGCTTACCTGTATTGTGAAGCCTGAAAAACTATGTATGTAACTGTTGCCTTAAGTTTGGACTGGGGTTCTGTCTGCCTGGGTTCTGATCTCTCTCTTGTCACTAGCCCTGTCTGAGCTTGATTTTCATAGTACTGCCAAAGCTAAGTAATGAAAAATGAGGTAGTTGATGTAAATACCTGACCTTAAAAATTATCTTTGAGATGCCTTTTAGCAGCTTGGATGCACTGAGCTGACATTTCAGAATCCTTCCCCCTCCAAAGAAAACCCCAGTTTCATTTAGATGTTGTTCCAGGGCTGAGGCTTTCAGAACAATGTCAAAAGCCTGGACTCTTGCACCTTTAAACTGTGAGAACTGATAGTAGAGCATCATCTCTGTGTATTTCCCCTCTTCCTTTTGTGCATGTTTCCTATCTAGGTGGTAAGCTCTCTGCAACAGGAATTCTCTGCTGTTACTTTAGTGTCTTGCATGGAGTCCTTTGGCTTGCAGTTGCTGTTACACAAATCTAGAACATGGTGAGAGCTGTGGTGTTTTCTTGTTCTTATTCAGGATGTTGTGCTTAATCAGAACTTAACTTTCTTGAGACTGATTGCAGGCAAGCAGCGTAAATAGTTTAACTTCAGACTCCCTGTATGAGCAGCAGGGAGAGGTAAAGTCTGAATTGCTCTCTGGTAGAGAGCCTAGGCTGTTGGCTGAGGTTGCCTGATTTAAATGCATAAAGTAAGTATTAATATCTGCCTTAAAAGGTTCTTGGGTGCTATCAAAGTAGTCAGCTTAGGTGTTTAGGAATAATAGCTTTAAGCTAATTTACACAGTGAAGACTAAAAATCACAACTACCGTACTTCACCAAGCTTTTTATTTTCATGTGTCCAACTTGACTTTTCATGTTGAAGTGTGAGGGTGTGAAGTTTGGGGGTTTGATAATCATCTGCAGCTCTAAATTGTTGGCACAGTGAACTGTGTTTTGTTTTAACCTTCAAACTTGTCATGCTTCATTGTGGTTACAGCTTTTTTTTAGCATTGCAAACTGAAATTTTACTGCAGCTGGGTTTTGAGTTAAAATATTGTGAAATACAGGATTTCACTATACTCCACCCACACAATGTTTTCCGTGAGTATGAAGCAGTGTTCTTTTTACTAAAACAAGTTTGACTATAACCTAATTTTGGGGACACTGAAGCTTTAATACTAGCTCTGAAGAGTCAGTGAGGTACTGTCTTTGTTAGAAGAATTACACATATAGCGAGTAGCATGCTAGCTGAAAGTGCTTCTGAAAAGACCTGCTCAAGGAGTTAAATTGCAACTGATCTGAAAGTTTATTACTATTAAGAAAATATTAATGAAATGTGTTGTTTTCTAACCACTTAAGCTTGGCTAGTAAATAGCCATCATAAACTGTGTTAAAGGAGGCAGTTTAAAAATAACCTTCCGTCACGTTGGTCCTCTTTTCCATCTCTCTCTTGGGTAAAAACATCTCTAAGGTTGCTGTTTTTTCTCTTGGGAAAGCACAGTTTGTGGAGTAAGTTTCTAGTACTAGACTGTCACAGCTACAAAAACTAGAATCAAGGCTTCAAAGCTGAGAACAGTCTTTGATGTTACATTAGCTGTTGTTTCATTAACTGTAATCAGGATTAAATCTAGTTAGTTGGCGGAAGAAAAATGAATGACAAATAACGGATATGTAAAGATGTCAGACCTCGATGCTCTTGATCCCTTTCCCCCATGTAGAAGATCTAGTCAGAATGGGTTCAGTAAAGCCCGGCTGCTTGTCCTGTTCCTTTTGGAATAGGATCCAAAATGGCAATGGGCATAGATGCTCCAGCCCTACTGTTTTTTGCTTTTAATTTGCAACTGGGGAAGTTGAAACAAAGCTTCTGTTGCTCTTGATTTTTCTGTTAACAGCATCTAGCTATTTGCTCATCTAAAGCTGTAGTAAGGTATCGTAGAAGGTTGACGTATGCCTCATGAATTAATTGAGCTGATGAGCAATGTGTACCTGAGGCTGCAAATTCCATTTGATTTTAAAACTTTGCTTTAAAGTCTTTCTTACTTGCCTTTTCATTGAAGTAAAATTCCAAGAACGGCTGTTGTGGTGCCAAGTGTAGAAGATTATTAAACTTAGGTTGCCAGCAGTTGCTGTATATCTTTGGATAAAGAGATGGGTGCTGTCCATCAGTTCTTATTTAATCTTTGAGAGGAGTTGTCTAGGTGGTTGGTCACCTTTGGTCAAGGAGTAACTACGCAGGGAGGCTGGAGCCTTAAGCATGCAGCCATTTTACAAGGAAGCTGGAGGAGAAGCAGTTCAAGCTGTAGAGCCATACTGGGGACCGGGGAATTGCAGACTCCCAAGGGTTATCTGCCATACACTCCGAACTCTTCAGAGATACAAAACAGTTGGATGGGGAATAGTATACAGGTAAGCTTAAGTTGTCTAGATGCCTGAATTACTTGGAAATAAAACTAATGCATAATGAATTCAGAAACACTTCAGAAGTCCTGTCTCTTCTGTTTGTGTTGCATGTCCTTGAAGACTTGATCTGTAGAATTCACAAAGCGAAGCTGAGAAAAAGATGTGCTTAAGCAGTTGAGATTTGGGTGGAGGTTATTCGGAATGGATTCCCCAGGGCTTTCACAGCGGGTTGTTGGTGTATTTTTTTTCCTGTGGAATCACTGATGGAGCCTGTGGTTAAGAAACAACAACAACAAAAAAACAAACAAAAAAACCCAACAAAAAAAACCAAAAAAGCCTTAGGCAGCAGAGGCAGGCTTCTCAGGAGAAAGGAGCAAGATTGGAGCCTATTGAAGCTTGGAGAAGAGCAAATTTATCTTGCCACAAAACAGTGGCAGGCAGTGCTGAGATTTGTAAACTGGAGGAAATCTGAGTAACACCATGCATAGGACTGTGTACTATCAGAGGGGATGTTAGTTCAGGTATGGGTCCTAGTAAAATTTCTTACAGATCTGAGCCAAGTTGTGTACAGATAAGAATTGTGCTGTGCGTCTGTGTCCTGCTTGCTCACATGCTCGGTTCCAAAGCTAGCAAAGGCAGATGAAGCTTGGGCTTGTCTCTGCTGTCAGTGGGTAAAAGCTGAACTGGGTCCGCTTGAGGGTTGACTGAATGTTCACTACCCAGACAGCTGTCTGAGAGTGGAAAAAGGACTTCAGAATTAGTTGCCGTGTATTTTTTGTAAGTGATCTGCTGAATAGCAAAGAGCATTGACTTTGGTAGAAGAGGATCTGGAAATAACTAGATTTGTAGTGGGCAATAAATGAAATTGTCTTTTGGACAAAGGCTGTCATGCATCTGAGGAGCTAAGCAGTCTCAGAAGTATGGAAGGACTGTTGAGCACTGAGGCAGGCTCTGTAGAGCATCCACCTCCAGACTGGACCTACCTAACAGGATCCTGGTTTGCAGAAGAGATGCTATACAGCACTGGAGGTGTACATTCATATGCCAACATAAACCTCTCCTCTTTTTGTAGTTAAGCCTTGGAAATGATAACATTAATTTAGGAACAATAATCCCCTTCTAGACAAGTACACTATCTTTTCTTTTACAGCTTCAGAACTCTGAGAGTCCAATGGGAGGAAAAACCACAGCTATTAGCAACGCTGATGTTAGTACTGATGTGAGGGAAAACATCTTCATCATATACTGAGACGTTGAGGTTTGTGCAGCGTATGAAATTAAAATGGGCAAAGAGCCAGGGCTGAGAAATACTGAGGTTTAGTAGAACAGGAAAAGTGGCGGAGCTGAAAAAAAATGAAAAGTGGCTGATGCTCAGCTTCAGCAGTGCTATGCAGTCAGAAAAGCACCCTTACCAATTATCTGAACACTCTTGACGCATATCTGCTAGTTAAAGATCTCAAAGCTAGTTTTCCTTTTGTTATAGCACTGAAAGAGCTATTGGAGCACAGGAGCAGGCTTAATGGAAATTGGGCTGAGGGGAGCACAAATCTGGTTTTGCATCTCTGTTGTTAAAGCTAAGACTCAATGTAGTCCCTGTGTAGAAGCAACTTGAGCTCAAGACTGAAGAACTGACACAACTTGTCCTGCAGCCTGGCACTGGGTGGAAGAGACTGTTACCTGACCGCAAGGACGAAGCAGTCTTACAAATAAATAAACAGTAAAATAAAATACAAACAAATAAATAGTAGTAAAAAGCCCAAAACCTCTGTGGGAAAGAGGTTTGCTGTAATATCTACATGAATTTTGATTCTGAAGACGATAATTTTCTTTACCAAGAATGTTCAGACGATCCTTGGAAGTGTTCAGGTACTCCTCAGCAAATAGTACATCTCATGCTGTGGAGTGAAGGTGTTTTGTTGCGGGTTTTTTTGGGAAGGGGGGGATTTTTTTTTTTAGGGACTGAGCAGAGAGTCTGACTTAAAGAAGCTCTGCAAGACTTCTTTGTCTCCTGATGTTGTTCTAAAAATGTTTAAATCCAAAGTTGGTGGATTTTCGCATGACAAACAGCAGCTGTGCTTGTTAAATGTGGAGAAAACGCTATCCTCTTCTGAGGCCCTGAGGAAGAATATTAGGGAGGATTTTTTTCCAAAATTCTTACTTGCCAATAACAGGAAATCAGAAGGGGGGAGGAAAAAACAGCTTCAAAGTTATCTACTTAAAAAAGGAGAGGAGATAGCAAAGGAATTAGTGTGCAAGTAATAGTCTAAATATTTTAATTGTGTCTGGATTGAGAGTACTGGGTTGAAACTTGCCTGGCTGATGGACTGAAGCCTGTTGAAGTTAAGCTCAAAGGGGCTTAATTTCAAGTGTAGAACACTCGATTGCAAATGTGTATTATATTTTTAGTTCGTTGTGTCAACACACCGGGTTTTTTGTGTTGTTTTGTTTGGCTGACAAACAGTATGGCAAAGGTGTCCCGTCTCCAGTGAAGACGCTTGAGAACAGGTCAGCCATTAGTTGAATTATTGATTTTGTGTGATGTAAGAAATGAACTTGGTGCATCTGGGAAAGCAGTTCTGATCTTGGTACCATCCCAAGGGCACAAGCTAAAGCTCAGTAGTCTCATTTCTCATGTGTGCATTCCCGTGTACCCTCTCGGGCCTTATTTCTGATCATCTAGTTGAAATCAAGGGGGACTAACAGGAAGCTTTGCTGCTGCTGCTATAGTAATACCATAATTACACAATAATGACCGCAATTTGTGTTTTCTCTCTGAGCCCTACCTGCTGTCCATAGAGCTGTGGCCGGTTTACACAAGTGGACACTATTCAGAGTCAAAACCTTTGAGCATCGTCTTTGTTAGGGAACCAAAAGGCGACTGTAAAGTTGTGGGGATCTTTTTGCTTCCCCCAGGGGTGCTCTGAGAGCTAAGACGCTTAAATGAGCAGAAAGAAAGACTGATCATGACATTGGGAGGGTGAGCAGGATTTTGGGAAGTTGAATCTCTGACCTAGGGTAAGCAAAGATACTTCTCCTCCCATCTTCCCCCAGTTCCCCATGTCTGGTGCTGTCAAAAGATCTGGGTACGTTTAGAAGAACTAGGGTGCTGTTAATTAGTGCCGCAGGCAGCGGTAGCCATACTGATTGCTAACGTTGGGACTGTTGTGTCCAGCTGGGTGGCTAACAAAATAGAGGCAGATGGCAATGGATTAACTGACTTTTTGACTGTGGCTCAGATGCTGTCTTGAGGAACTCGAGGCTGCTTGTAGGCTAAATTTGTTAGGACCCTGTCAAAAGCCAGCGTAATGAGTTAGCTAGGTATTGAAATGCATTTGTGTTTCTTTAATATTAGGCCCAACCATTGAAAGATGTGTAGTGAAGAGAACATGTAGCTGGATTAAAGCAGCGGGGGAGCAGGGAGGAATTGGTGGACTTCTTCCCCTGTCATGGGATGTTTAAGTGGCGGTTCCAGTTCAACCCAAAATTCATGTATCGGACGCTGATACTGGTGTGTTTGCAGCCATGGAGCTCTGGCTATGAGACTTTTCCCCAGTGGTGATCGACCTGATTCTAAAACATAATTTTTAAGATGTGCCTTGTGAGGCGTACAGGAGCTATACCTCCTCCTGAAATTCTTAAATGTCCTGTGCTCTAGCTAGCATTGGGGAGACCTGACCTTTCACTGAGTGCCCTGGGATCTTTTTTGTGTTTTGTGTTCTTGTCATCCATATGGTCAAGGCAATGTCAACTCTATCACAAGCCAAGTCCCTTGGAGCCTCTTTCCCACAGAAAAGAACTAATTAAGTGTGAAGATTAAAAAGGGATGAAATATTGATATTGAATATGATAGAGGTAACATGATCATCATTTCAGAAGTTAAAAAAAAATAAAATAGGAGATCTCTTTTCGCAGCTTCACTCCCTTAAAAGGTGCTTGCATGGGTTGTTTTAGACAGCAGAGGCATCAGATTCTCTCAACGCGGGCGTCAAATCTCCCCAGCTATGGAGGAGGGAAAATGATCCGTTAAAAGTTTGTGTGGAGGAGTGCCAAGGGAGGCAGAGTTAGAGCATGATGAACAGTATCTATGTACAGATGGAAAGCAGATAAGTGCAGTCAGTGGGTAGTATTTTATGCCCTTGTTGTGCTGGAGCTCTCAGGTATTCTCGTGTGTGTCAACCCTACATGCTTTCAAATAAGTTTAAACTCCTGGGGAATTTCTTGGTTGCCATTACCTGATGATGCAGCAGCAGAGCCAGCATTAAAACCCACATCTTCCTGCCTTCCAGCCTCAGGCTGATTTCACTAAGCCACAATATTTTTTTGACAGGGTACCACCATTGGCAGCCCATAGCTCTGTGTCCTGGAAACTTTGAAGTGACTTCTGTGTGACTACAGAGATGTGTTTTGCTTTGTGTCCCCCTTCCTGTGGCTTGTGGAATTGGTCTGGTTTCAGCCCAGTGAGACCCACCAGGGTGGCTTTCTTGTCCTTATTTAATGAGACAGTGGTGGAGGTACTGAGACCACACTGTAACTCAAGATGGGGTTGGCTTTCTGACCAGCTGAAATAGGAAAGTATCCTCTTCAAAGAGGCAAAATAATGAGAAGCAGGTGTTGATATTTATGAAACTAGTTGTACATCAGTTGACCGACTATTTTTGATCTTAGTAGTCTTGGAATTTGCAGATGTGATGCTACTACAAGCCGCCCTTGCTCGTTGTAAGGGTAAAGCTACTTTGTATAAGGCCTGAGGACCCTCACTGACCTCGATTCCTTATGTAAGACAAGTTCGTTTGACCTTAGGCATCGACTCAATGCATGTTCTCAAAGCAATCTGATAAACAATCTGTGCACTTCTCACCTCACAGAGAAGGTGGGTGAGAATGACCAGTGACACATGCTATTTTGTGGCTAGCAGGGTTTTAAGAGTGCTTGTAAGAGTGAAGAAGTTTGAAAGAACAAAGGTGAATTAGCATCTTGGCTTTAGTGTTGCATTGAGAATAACTCAATCCTTTGAAAATGACTACCCTTAAAAAAAAAAAGGGGGGGGGGAGGATACCTTTGTTGATTACAATGCTTTAAGGAACTTAAAATACCAAGGAAGCCTTTGTTGCACAGTGTTAGGTGATAGTTTTCGTCCCGTCTACATAAGAGGTCACTGAATTTTGTTAGCTTTGGATTTATTTAAAAAAAAAAGAGCCAGGCACTTCTGACAGAGTTGAAATGTTACATGGAAAAGTGTTGATTACATGGGACTGTGGAATAAAAGAAGACAAGTTGATCCCTTGGTCATCTTTCCAGCCAAGCAACCTCCCTGATTTTGTCACCTCATATGTCTCCAGCTATTTCAAAATTAAATTTTTTCTGACAAGTCTTCTACCACATATTTCTCGCTTTGAATTTTCCTTTCCTATCTAACATGAAAATGATCTGACTGTCTCCACACAGGGTGGGCAGTCAGTTCTAAAGTTCCTCCAGCTATTGTTATATACGGCACAATAACTTCTGTTTGGATGTGAGCATTTCTCTTCCTCAAAGCTGTTGTATGAATTCAGGCTGCTTCTAAACCCCTTCATGGTTTTCACTCCTCCCTACCTCCTAACAACACGACTGCCTTCTCTTCCAAAATTTGTCTGTGCTATGCTATTATTTAACTCTTCAGCCTTGTTATCTTACAACCTGGGGAAGCGATCTCTTGAGCCGCATCGTTGAGGGGTGTCGTTTTCCCCTGTGAAGATGGTTTGTGTAAAACCCCAGGTCTCACAAAGCCTAGGACAGCTAGAACTTGAAAAAAGGCCGCAAAAACACGTTCTGAAGACATCCTACAGTGGTTGCACATAAGACCTGGTGGTCTCAGGTAGGTGCCACGCTTGATTGGTATTCTGTATTATTGCGAGAATGGAGTTTGTTAGAGCATCTTGTGACTCCCTAGCAAGACAACCTTGACTTCCTATGGGTAAGGTTTCCACTGCGCTCAACTTGATTCTGCAGTTGACGTCCCAGCCAACCATCATGGTCAGATGGTGTCTGTCGCTCTTGGGCACATGGTCTTTGTTCTTCACATGAGGTTTCATATATAAGCTTCGCTTCAGGTGTTCCCAGATGGAGCCGCGCTCTCTTTACTCTCCTGCCAGACTTTCCCACAACAACCTGGTCACCGTTCGTGCTGTGGCAAGACTCGTTCGGTGGTTGGGAACAAAAGCCTGTCTCTCCCCAGGTTAGTGTCAGCAAACACCATCTTTTCTGGTTGGAGAAGCTCATACAGGCAACTTCAGTAGCCTCGGTATAGTCCTGGTAGACACAGAAATTTCACATTCATGCCCTAAAGCTCTGGGCTCTTTTAAAAGGCATTCATGCAAAGCTTTCTGGTCTGTCAACCACAGTTTGCTATATCAAAAAGATTACCTTTTCCTCTGACAGGCAGCCCCGATTTCCCTGTGGGTTTGGTGTAAAGACAACAGGATTTGCTTGTCTCAGCAGCTCCCCTCCTGCTTGTCCTTGAACGCTCTAGGAGATGAATTGAGTGGAGTTTTGCTTTTTTCCCCCCAGGTAGGAGATCTATTTTGAAATTATTTCAAAGGCATGTGATGTGGGGTTAGCCCCATGTAAATAAACCCAGCCAGCTTATTTCCCATGTGACCGGGAAACATTGATGCTTCTGCTTTTCAGTAGATTTGTGCTCGGGGTCTTTCTGAAATGTTTCAGATTGCATGGCTGGACTCTCCTGGAGTTGATCTTCTGAGCTTTGCTATTTCTCTGTGAAGCTCTGAAGAAGACAGGATGATGCTCTGATGATTCTGCTCAGTGAGGCAGTTTGGAGGCAGTCTTCATATCGCAGCTGGTAAAGACTGTCGAGGTCCTTGAAATCCATTTGGGACAATCCCTGACCTCCGGAGCCAGAGGTTTGCCCACCTGATTTATTCCAAATCTAAACCGCTGTTCCTCACAACTGGGATGTCCTACAGGTCTCCTTGCTTGCTAACTCCTCTTCCCCTGTAGAACCAGAGGTCAGAGATAGGGAAGGGAGGTCTCTTAGGAGCAGCTTTCCCCTCTCCCTGTTACAGTTTCTGACTATTTTAGGATATGCAGTGGAGCCAGCAGCCTGGGTTTCCCCTTTGGCTCTTTTAAGATCCATTTTGTCCCCGTGCCTGGTTGTGGGTAGGGCATCTGTTTCCTTCATCTGCTTTCTTAGCCTGTGGTGGGAGGACGGAGGAAACCTGACTCCTCACGGCTGACACAGCTTAGCTCTCAAGGGAAGAGTGTTACGTTCGAGTCTACTCACATTTTTCTCTAAGGCTATGTCTGATTCAGCCAAGAGTTAATCTTTTTTCCTTCCCCAAGCCTCAACACATCTAAGGCTCTCTTTCACAACCTTCACGTCAGGAAGGTTCTCCCATTTGAAGGTCTTTCTGGTGGGTCATTGGCAACCGTTGCTACAAGGTAAGAATTCGGCAATTCCAAGCAAAGGCGAGGAGAGTGTGTTGAGGCTTGCTGCCACATTGCCGAGGTGCCTCCACCGCCGAGCTCAGCTGCCAGGTCCTCTTGTTCAAGCTGAAGGAGCCAAGGTGCTTCCTTCTCTCACATGCATCCTTGGGTCATCTTCCACATCTTCTCCAAGCAGCGTCCCCTCTCTGAAGTCCTGAGCTGCAATGTTGGGCTGAGCAGCTTTGCAGTTGCATTTTGGTGTGGAGGACTGACCCTCTGCCCTTTGAATTCGTGAGGTAGGGAAATTGCTGGGATTAGGTGGGGATTGTCACTTGAAGATAAGATCCAGCATGGGTGAAAAGCAGCTTTACGCAGGGAACGTGCTGGTGAACCCATTCCCACCTGCTTGGGTGGAGTCTGCTGGAGCTGTATTTCTGTATCTAGGAGGAAAATGAAAGAGGTGTGATGGACCTTCATCCATCCGTGCACCGAGTTGTGGGTAGTTCTGGTGCTGGTCCAGGCTCTGCAGAAGTCACCGCACCATTTCCATGTCTCTAGAGCCGCACTGGGGCTGTTGCAGGGACACACAGAGCTTGCGATGCAAACCCTCTTCCCAGCCCATGAATAAATCTATAAAATATTACAAAGAACATCATTTTTCTCACGTAATGACACGAGGCAATTCAACTAAACAGTAAGGGGCGGGGGGGTGAACAGGAAATAGTCGGTGAAAACGCTTTCAAATTATGAAGGACCAAAGGCCACCACACACACCAGGAATTATGGAAATGATGCACACCAAAAATCCCTCTCTAAAAGGGATCTGGGTCATGTTTGGTTATTTTATTATGATTACGGCCAACTGTTCTTGGTATTTAAATCACATTTAATGGGGAGAAAAATTTGTGGTAGCCCCAAGCCATGAAAATTCAGGTTTTATTTTATTTTGAAAAAAAGAAAGCACACAGCAAAACTTGAAATGAAAAAGCTAATGAAACCCATATCCTGCAGAGCACTTGCACTGAAACTTTATAAACATGAAAGAAAATATTCTTAAGTAAGCTAATACTCATTGAACGAGAAGGACTTTCTATCATCCACTCTGGTAGGGCTTGAACCACGCTGTATTTCAGGCAGTCAGGAAGATAATGAGATTTTTCTGTCAAATGCTATTTTTCATATGTATTACTTAAAGCAATTCATTCCAGACATCGAAAGGCCAGCTTCTTAGTAGCTGCATCAGTTTTGTAATGTGCATCGGTTTTATACTAGCTGTAAGGATCTGGCCTCCAAAATTTCTGGGTTGTTTTGTTGGGGTTTGGTTTGGTTTTTGGTTTTGTTTTTTTTTGCACAGATAAATGTTAATCTAACAGGCAGGGCTTTCGTTTCAAGTGGAAGGGTAAATATGTGAAGGTTTCCTGGGAAATTTACTACGCTGCAAAAAAATAAAAAGATGAAACCTTGAAATGCACGGGCATTATTGTTGCAATGTTATAGATGGGAGAAGCCATCAAACATTGGCTAAATGCTAGTTAGGAGAAGTAATTTTTAAAATTCTTGTCAGCTGGGACAAAGTTATGTCTAAGCTCCCTGTGGCCTTGACAAGCCGTAACAGCCCGCAGAGAGACGTACGTGTGGCAGAGCGCATCAAAACACCCTGGCTCCGATGGCAGGGAAAGTAAATTAAAGGAACAGGTTTGATCATAAACCTCCTGGAAAATATGAGGATATTAAAGCTGGCTGGATAATTAGCATAATTACATCATAGCAAATGCAAAGGAGATCATCTTAAGGGATATTGTATTGTGGGAGCTCGGCTTCGACTGGTAGCGCATGTTGAACGACAGACTAATAGACTGCTCCAGGGAACGGAGCAGTAAAATCTTGTTATGAATTTGTTTATCAAGAATGCAGAGATAGGAAGGAACAATGATGGCAGTTAACTGACTGAATTATTGCTTTTTTAACCTTGCTTTCTGCTGATAGTCTTTTGTCAACGCCTGAGCATCCTATTTACTTTAGGGGCAGAGGAAAAATAGGAGCTGACAGAGGCCATGAGCACTTTGTATACCCGGAAAGTAGAAGCCAGTTTCTGTGGCTGTTTCTCTTTTTCTCTCTCCTGTTGCCTTTGCCACGCTCTGCTTGTGGCTCAGTAGAGGTGATGCTGGAGCTTCAAGAAGCGGTGCTGGCTCCTGCACCATGGTCGCTTTGCTTTCCTAGCTCCTCTTTCCACCGAGATGGGAAGAGAAGTGCTTGATGACTCGTAGATGATCAAAATCTACTGGGGAAAAATTAAGATACTGTCTTCTATATCCCGATTCACTGCTTTGTGCAAGGTCTCCTGTGGTTTTTCAGCTGGCATGGTTGTGCCTGTGCTGTTGTTGGTCCAGGCTCTCCCCTCCTGTGGTCTTTTGAACCCACCCACCGGTTTAGGTCATGTTTAATAGAGGATTCTCAGTCTTGTCGGATCTTCTATGGCCACCTAGAAGGAAGATCCACACCACTAACCTGCCACAAAGTGAGCTTGATATTTCTCTTCTGTTTGGTCTGCCACTGGTGAACCAGTATCTACTGGCCAGCCAAGGAGGGAGCATACAGCCTGACGAGAAGAGATGCGACCGGTGAGAAAACTCTCCTTGGTGCCTTCCTCAGCGATGGAAGGGGTTGAAATGCAATGGAAGATCTTGGATAAAGCACCAGATGTGGATGCTTGGAGGTGATGGGGAAGCAGCACATGTAGTGCTTGTTTTGTATAGCCCTGTGCAAGGTTAGTGAATGAGTTGCCATCGTTGTCGCTAACTACTGTACAAAAATAACGCTTTGGCCTAGGATATAGGTGACACTGCATCATACTGCATCAGCACCAAACATCTTGGCAGCATCCTGGCTCTCGGCAGGATCGGGTTGGTTGATTCCTCCATCAAACTACCAAAGTTTTTCTGCACATGCATACAATCTGTCCAAATTTCAGTACTGAGATCATACTCTGGGCTTTTGGTACTGCTGCTGTGGCATGGAAAACAGTGATTTATACCTTTTAAATTAGCTGCTGCTTTCCACAGTAAGTACGAAACAATTCCAAAAACCCTTACAAATGCTGCGGTTTGAAGCAACTCTCAGAAGTCGTGTGGGAGGGCACGTTGTGAAGAAGATGCATTTGTGGTATTAGATAGGAGCAGACCTTGTCTGTGGCAGCTCTTGCCTGAGCTTTTTTTGCTCAGCAAAGCTGGCTGGGAAATTAAGATGTACATTGCTTTTCCTTCTCTGCCAGCAACTCCACTTCCAGTGGATTCAGCACCAGAAGATCTCCAAGAGGCTGTGGTGCCCTGCTCAGCACCAATCCTGCCCTGTGTTGTCTTGGGCATCCCGTGCCAAAGACTGCTGACTCTTGAACAAGTGTGTGCAGGAAAGCTGCTGGCCCCGGGGTCATGCCAAGGTGGGTGCTACTGCTAAATCCTCTGGCTGCTTTAAAATCTTGCCTCTCCTGGGGTGGGATTTGCAAGGGAGATGGTGATGGCATGGGAGCAATAGATAATGCCAGTCAACCAGGTGGGGTTGGATCCGGACCACTGATGTGGAGACAAGACCAAGATCCATCAGTGCTGCCTCTTGGATCTTGCCAAGCTCTCTGTGGTGTCCAAAATCTGGGAAGGGGAAAAATATCAGGGATCTTTCCACGTCTCCAGACTCTCATGGCTTTGCCTGCATGACCAAAGGCCAGGGAATCTACTGCCCATGACCAAGTTGGTTAAACCCGAGGAAAACGCACTGGGATTTTGCAGCTTTAACCTGAATAAAATCAAACATCCACCTGATGGCAGCAGAGAACGGGGAATGGGGAGAGCCCAAGCAGGGTGAGCGTTGGCCGGGGATTTTCTGAACTGTGGAGCGTGGTTTGGTGATGTGGCCTTCCCATGGTGAAAGCTCACGTCCCCTGTCCTGGCGAGAACTCATCAACAGCATCTCCGTGCCCTCCTGGAGAGGAAAAGGCCACGCAGGGTTCGGGTACCGCTTTTAGGGATGCTACGATGCGATGAGCAGCATGAAGTGCCCGGTGCGCTTGAAGGATGACTTCTGCCAAGCATCAGCATCTCCAAAAACCAGGCGATGGTGATGATGGCTGGGGGCTGGGTGTCCGTGGTTGCCCCTGCGAGCAGTGCTGGATTCGTTTGCGGTCCCTTCAGCTGCGGGGACTACTGGTGGTGGCTGGAGGTGTCAGGAGGAGAGCGAGAAGGGGATGTAGGAGGATGTAACGGGGAATTTGGGAGCTGACCATGGGGTGTTTGAATGTGAGAGGTCCTGCAGCGAAACCGAGGAGGTGTTTTACAAGGGACAGAAGTACTCAACAGCAGGAGAAGTCTTGGTACCAAAGCACGTCTTGGGGAAAGCGGTAAGACCTGCCAATGACCACAATTTGGAGCAAGTACTGTTCTGCATAGCACAAATGGCGTTTTCTGTCTGTCCTGCCAGCATCTTCCCAGGGCTGGCCAGAAACGGCAAGGATGCGAGTCTTCCCATGTGCCATGGAGGTGCAGCCATTTGTGGCATGTTGCATTAAAGGAAACCTGAGGTAACTTTCTTGACTGAAACTCTTGTTGATGAATAATCCCAATTCTTGGATTTTTGGCTTCTGTTCTGCCAAACTGCTTGGGTCACAGGAGGGGGATTTAAGAAAACCTTTGGGGAATAATTCAAAGGAACACTCTTAAAGCAAAATAACTTTTTCTATTCAAAATATTTTTTATTTTGAATTTAATTCTATTGGGGGAAAATATACTTGTAAATACTCCAGTTGAAAAAAGGTTTGACTCCCAATTTAACTCTTAAACTTATTAATAACTTTTTGCTGTTACACTCCCAGTTATGTTATCTTTTTTAATTTCCAGGGAATGGAAAAATCTGCTGTACATCTGCAGTGATGACCGTTGTTGTGGGGACCTCATGGGGCATTCAACACTAAGCAAATAGATATTGTGGCAAGAAGTGAGGAAATGAAGTTGCACGAAGAAGGAGAGGCAGGGGGAGCACAGAATTGTGTTTGTTTTTTTTTTTTTTCTTAAAAGAAATTTTCTCTTTTCTTCTGTGCAGATCCCGTGTGCAGGAATGGCATCAAGGCAGCAACAGGGAGGTCGCAGCTCTTTTTAACATGGGAAAGGTCTCTGGGGCAGGGGCTGCTCCCCAAGCCTGCTCTGCCCGGCCCCTTCCCACCTGACTTCTCACGCAACGTGCTGTGACGACGGCAGGAGGTCTCGGATGGGAATCGGCAGCATCTCCACCAACCTCCTATACATAATGCTCATCAGTAAGTGCCTTAAACTTTTAAATGACTGCGCAGAGACATAAGGAAGGTAAAAAGCACCCACCGGGTGCCACGCTGCTCAGTGCGAAGCCCTTCCTGCCCCTTCCCTCCCCAAATCCCCTTAGGATGTCCCCACCATTGCTATCTGCTCAGCTCACCAGCCAGGAGAGAGGATGCTTTGGGGTAGTGCCATGAAAACGGGGTGTCACTTTGACCCAAAGCCTCTTCCAAAACCAACCAGGGGGTGGAAGCTTGTTGTCATGCCGAAGGCAGATGCTGTGTCCAAACCCTGGTGCCTGGGCTCTCCTTTTGGTGCCTTTCAAAGGACCAAAGGAAATAAACAAGAAGGGAAAAAAACCCCCAACATAATCTTTTGAAAACTATTGCATGCTGGCAGAGTAACCCAGAAGTTGTATGATCTTGAAAAACTACATTAGGATGGTAATCGCTGCTGATGTTTAGTTTAAAGAGCTGGCTGGTCTTTGCATGATTACTGGCCCATTTATGAGAATAATTGGAAAATAGTATTTATATCCATATGACCTTTCAGTGACCAAGTAATCAGAGCAACAGCACGTCAATGATTTGGTGTCAGGTGAAAAGCTGCTGACGCCAATAGGCCTGTGCTCAGGGAACGCGGCAGCGATGGGCTGGAGGGCAGCCTTGTTTGAAGACCAAGAAAAGCTGAACAAGTTGATTTCAAAGACAACCTTATTCTGCATTCAAAGCAAACCTTTAGCTAATAATATTAAATGCTAACAAAAGAGACTGTGGTCAGTTACAGGTAATAAACTATTAATTAGAGCTTTGTCATAAATGACTCTCGACCTTTGAGCAAAGACAATAAGCAATTGCGGATCCTTTGTTTCTGTGCTCTTGACTCCAGCAGTGTCAAATGTTGGATACAGGTGAGTTATGCTGTTCTCCCCAGTTGGGAAAGGTGATGCCCGGTAATTTGAGGATATTCGGCAACTTAGAAACTAATTAGTTTAAAATTAAATTTTCCACTCTGCCAGACCAAACACAATAAGATAGGTCTTAAGACACAAGAGGCCACTTCGGAAAGGAGTAAGGGGTGAATGGGCACATGAAAAAGTCGACACGAGTTTCAGGCGGATCCGGCCACCCTAATTAGGTGGAACACAAAACTGTCCCCCCGCTCCTGCAGACCTGAGCTGCTACCAGGGCTCACATGGTCTCACAGCCCCAAATGCTACCCGGGGTTGGGGGAGGTCCCTGTGGTCCCACTGCTGTCCCCAAATCGTCCCTGTCCACCTCCTTGCCTTGGGATGGTCTCTGCTCACTTATGCCTCCAGTTCCTTTTCAACATTCTCCCTTGTGCTGGGGCTCACCCCAATATGCTCAGCAAACTGGAAGGATAAAATGAGCTCAACTGCCCAACTGAAGACCATTTAAAAATCAAAAAACCCCAATTAAATTTGCCATGGGCTGAAGTGATTGGCTTGCAAGGCACTGCTGTACCTGTTACATCCCATTGCTGACCTAGCTGAAATCTGCCTTTGAAGGGTAGTGGCCCAAATCCCATTTCTTCCCTGGTGTTGGGATTTCTTTCCTTGTGCCTCTTGCCTGCAAAGAAGAACACTTTGTGTTAACTCTTTGGGTTAACCCGTTGCTCTCCATCTCCAAGGTCCCGGCGCAGCTCTGTTTTGGTGGGAGGGCATTTTGGGGCTCCTTTCCATGCCATGGCCATCCCAGGGCTGCGGACAGCTGAGAACTGGGCTGCTCGCCACAGGGGCCAGGGCCGTATCTTTCCTTCTTGACCAAACAGACGGTCATCATGGGACGTGTTTCAGTGTGTGCGGCTGGACATGCCGTGTCTGTGATGAGGAAGGTGAGGTCGGCTCATGGGAATATGCTTTATTGCCTGGAGCCCGTCTGCAGCGCCAAAACTCGGGAAGTATTTGCAGGACTGGGCTCCAGTTGAGTAAATCCTACCAGGTAGGAATCCCCTCTTCGAGCGTGATCAGGTCACAATTAATCTGGGTTCCTATTGAATGTCCTTTTTAAAGTAAGCAAACAAAAACTCCTTCTGAATGACCTGAAAATACTTTTTTTAAATACACAAAACCAGAAAGGGTTACATTAATATTGCTGAAAGCCCTTCCCCACAACCCCAAAAGCCCCAAGCCCCTACTCCAACCTCTGCACCATAGTCCTCTTCCTTGTGGTTAGCGCCGCTGAACGCTGGAGAAACTGTAATTGTTCATAAGCAAAGTAGCACTTCCCAAAGTACAGTACTTGTTTAATGGATCGTTAAACCAATATAAATAACACTGAAGCATGCATGGAAGCAACGAGGATTTAAACGTAATTACACAGGGAAACTTGGAGCGTGACTGTCCGCTTTCTGAGTGGTGCAGCTTGAGTAGCATCACCGAAGTAAGGGGATTAAACCAAGCTCAGGAGGGGTTTGATTCTCCAAGGCACAGCTTTAGGTTTTTGCATTTCTTTTCTGCTTAAAGGGAAAATTTGGGGATAGGCTCTAACCATCTTTCTTTGTTCCTGGAATAATTTCCTCTGTAATGATTCCATCAAGATCAATGAAATTAAATGAAAAAAAAACAACCAAACAAAAAAACCAACACAACCGTCTCTTCTACAGCTGTGGGAGCTGCTGGAAGTGAATTAAGATATCCCACCATTTGGGGCCAGTTTTGGAGAACATTTTGGAGTTGTCCTTGTACATCTGCCATCTGTAGATTCAAGCTCTGAGGGGGAACTCAATGACCATTTCAGCCGACCTGACCAGGGCTCTGCCGTGCCATCCCTGCCGCTTGCCCAGAAAACCCCAACCCTGAGGACATCCACCCACCCTTTTTATTCACCAAGGACTTTACATCATGCAAAGCCAATGCAGATTTATTTGGGAAAGCTGCTCAAACCATAAAATAATGTGGTGTTAGAAAATTAACTTATTATATAAAAACTAAATTCTGCTGCTGGGAAGGTCTACGCAATATGAGTTAAGTGTGCATGGCAGCACAGCACAATGTGTGGCCTTTGCAGTGCAAAATGCATATTCAGACCGCACGCGGTAGAGAATAAGTTTTTAGGGCTGTTTTCCCAGGTGCTGGCCATCCTGTTATTGTCGAGCAAGAATTTGGTGTTGGGCTGGTTTTGGCTAATCCTACCTGTAAGCTGTGCCAAGGTCACTTGGGGACGGGGTGTCCTGGTCTTACAGTCATCGACTTGGCACTGAGAAAGGCAAAGCTCCCACATTAAGGTTGCAGAATGCTCTCAAAGAGGTGAAAATTTCTATTTTATCAGCTAATAGTTGCATGTCACTGGGTTACAGCTTAAGTATTGTTGGATTAAATTAATCTGTGCTATTAAAGCAGTTGAGACCAGGAAGGAGGCACCATAGGATACTGATGGGATTATTTGTCTTCAAAGCACCTACATAAGGATGATTTTTGACTTGTGCAGGCACGTAGGTTGGTAACTAACTGCAGGGCTTCTCGTTCTGCAGCTAATTTAGCTTTTTTGGAGAAGGAAGAGCTCAGCGGCGCAGCTGGAGGAAAGCAGTGAGGTTGGGCTAAAGCCCCAGCTGTACGCTGACCATTTCCAGTCACTCTGAGCTTGTCTTATAACTTCTCTTTACTGCATGGGGAGGTAATTTACTGCTCTGAAATCACCCGTTATCAATCCTAGTGCAACCTCACTGGCTGGCACAGACACACAATCAATGAAAGTTTGTTATTCTGCTCATTATTACTTAAGTTAGCCTAAACAAATTTGCCAATAATAAGAAATACTGCACAAGAGAGCATCGTTGCACTGATAATTTCAATACTCTGCATACAGCATGGGAGAGCATTTGGGGGCTCCTAATATCCAACATCTAACTGTAATCTCAGCTGTGAAAAACACAGCATCTTCAGCATCCTCATCTTCTTAACCGTGAATTTTAAAATAAAACGCTGGGAATCCCTTGCAGAGGAAGGGCCGATTCAGTCCTCCCGTGCCTGCTGAGTGCCCCACGAGGACACGAGGTCTTCGTGCGCCTCTGCATCAGAAAGGATTTAATATTCCTGGTTCTGCATCGAGAGCAAAGCTCTGGGCTCTGCGCTGTGTTTTGGCATCCGAGAGCTGTGGGTTTCATCCCTTCTGTGCTGCTGCGTGTCCGCGGGTCCCCTTGTTGAGGTGACGTGGGGAGAAGGTGAGCCCCAAGGAGCGATGCTGCTCTCCAGCTCTTGCTCTGAGCCCACGGCCGTGTTACGGCGTGCAGCCCTACGATGCTATAAGCAACGTCAATGAAACCTTGGCCTGTCTAATGTGTTCAAACCACTAAGCTCTATTATTTGGGCAGATAAATAAGCAGCTAGATGTCCAGAGGTGCCTACCAACCCTCCTTGCATCTCCTCAACCACCCCAATCCCAGCTCTGGAGCCCAGTGTTGTGTTTTCTGGAGCCGGTGACATCCAGGTGATGCTACCAGGGATCCCAGGTGGAACCCAGGAGGGTTGGGACACCCAAGGGTGCTCAGGGTACAGGATTTCCCCCTGTTTTTCCCTGGGATGTGAGAGGTGACAGCTCTTCCACCTTCCTGGACCTGGAGAGGGCAGCAGAGAAAAGCAGAGCATCCTTGGCTGCGAGAGCCTGGATGGAGCAGGAGCAGCTGCGTTTCAGTATCCAAACACACTTCTCTGTGAGGAGGGTAATTTAGAGCAATTACACCGATTATTATTGCTTTTCTAATTAGTGCTTTTCCTACAGAATTAGCTGAGTGTTTATTAGGAGCCGCTTGTTGCCAATAGCTTAACTGCTTCAGTACCAGTTTTTATCAAATATTAGAGTGGCTTAATTTTATTTTTTTTTTTTCCTGTGTGTAACTGGTTTTGTTATCTGGTTTCACATAAAAGCCCCAATTAAATATTCATTTTGCTTTGTTACATATGGCATTAAATTTTCATGAGCTGTATGTTCTCCTTGAAATTTGGAGGGGGGAGGAGAGGGGCGAAGTAACCAGCACTCTCTTAAAGGCAAGGGTGCGCGCACGTGTGTTTGCTTTAGTGATAGGGAGGAAACTGGGGAAAAATGAAAAAAAAAAAAAAAAGAAAGAAAAAAAAGAAGGAAAAAAAAAAAACCAACAGAAAAAAGCCTTTTCTCACCAGCCTTAAACCCACCAGCTTAGGGGAAAAAATTGCGAGGCAGGTGGAGTTTTGGTCCCTGCCCTCCTGCATTGCAGCACAAGGCTGTGGCATCAAGGCTGATCCCGGGGAGGAAAAAGGTTTCCTTGGGGGCTGAGAAGATGATTTTCACTCTCAGCCCTTTTTCCACCTTCCTAAGTGCCTTTGAGCAAGTTTTGTGGGCCCGTTGCCCAGGCAGTCCTTCCTCAGTGCAGTCGGGGTGTAAACTTGTATTCGTGGGAAGGGGTTACCTTTTAGTGACGCTGATGGAAAGTGTTGGGATCAATGGTGGCTTGATTGGGGGATTAAAAAAAATTAGCAACAAATAAAAAAAAAAAAAGGCAACAAATTTAACAACAATTAAATCCTTGCCCTCCTCTCTGATGAGGGATAGGGATTTAAAGAGCTTGCATTTACCTTCCCCGGTGCATGAAATTTTAATTTACCAGCAGTTGGTTTCTACCCCACAGCTGTAGGGCTGGCTTGCCTACTGCCGTCCCTGTTTATAAGGTGTTTTTTTTGTTTTGTTTTGTTTTTACCTGGGGTTAGCTGACCTGCAGCGAGAGCACGGCTTTGGGGTTTGTATCGAGGACAAGATCCAGCAAAGCGAGTGGTTGTGTGTCCCCTGGGGTTTCCCGGCATCGCAGCAGGCAAAGGCTCAAGATACCCCATTTTTTCCCCCAGCTTCACCCTGGGGACCCCCAGCATGTATTTCATGGAGGAACAGCAAAAGAGTTTATACTGAAAGTACAAGTCTCTAAAAATTACATTGTACTGCAAAGCAAAAAGGGAGGAAAAAAAAGCAAAATTCTTACTTTTTAAATTTTTTAAGCCAGGAAATTTAAATTATAACAGCAAAGACAAAAGTGCATTTGAAACAAATGTCTTTCAATATATTCTATAAAAATCCAATTACTTTCCCTGAAAATACAACTTGTTCTTAAGACACCTTAGAGGTTTGAGGTTGGGGTTTTTTTATTTTATTTTTTATTTTATTTTTTATCAAGGGGAAAGTATGGTTTTAGTTAATTTTTTGATCAATTCTTTTTGGTCAGTACTCAAGTAGTGTCATGACTTTGACAAAAATCAAACACTCTCCTGTTTATCTGTGGAAAACAGTAATGCTTCCCACCTGTATTTGGAATTAAAAAGGGAAACAAAAACTGAAAAATGAGGAAAAAGTATAATTTTCAATTTTTCTTCCCCTTTTCTTGCTTCCAGAGGGCAGCTGGGGGTAATGGGACATGGAAAGCCAGGAAACAGATGTCACCTTCTTCCTCCTCCTTCCCTGGAAACTAGAGAAAATAATCCAGTTTTCAAAAAGCTTGTCGTAAGAATTTTTCTGAGGACTTTTAATAGTAACATATTGGGTTTCAACACACATACAGAGGAATTCTCATGTCTCAGCAGCTGCAGCAGGTGATGGGATGAGCATGTGGGCTCCAGCTTTCCAATAGAGGAATAGAAATTATTATCCATAATAAAAAAGTTTCTAACTGGCAGCATTTCTGCCAATTCTGGGTGGCACAGTCATGCCTGGCTGCCTGTTGTGAGCTCAAAGAGCTGCCTCGAACAAGGGAACACCTTTGTGCCTATTTTTAGCAAAATAGGCTCAAAGTGCTTGTCCGGCATAGACAGATAGGTAAAGCAAATGTCTTGAGTGTTTCTGGATGTTTGTGTTTTGTATGCTTCTGATTTCACATATATGTAAGTGAAATTTTTTAGATAGATATATTTATATATCTTACATATAAAAATAAAGAATTAAGGACATTTTTCTCCACAATATCAGGGCTTGCAGAATAACTACTCGACAAAACATTGACCAGAACATCAAATCCTCCGAATTATGTCCTACTTATGGGTTTCCAAAAGCGAGCTTTAGAATAAATTCCCGGGGATAAGTAGGATGGGAAATACCCAGGCTAATATGTGTACACGCATCGCGAGCGATGCTGTTGCAACTGCTCAAACCGAGGAAGGTGGTAAGATAAATGAAATTCATAGTCAATAGATCATTTCTTATCCCCCTCTTGGGGCAAGGGGTTCATGTTTTGTTTGGTTTGGATTTTTTTTTTTTTGCCTGTATGCAGCAGTGACTTCTCTGCAGCTATCCCTGAGTGTAAGAATAGGAGCAGGGGGACCTTGAGGTACCTGGTGGGACCATCCTGACCTTCACAGGGTCTCCAGGCACATCCATGCTGCTTGGGGATGGGCTCCTCTGAAGTACCATAAGTCCTATTTTTGGATAATGTCATAAATTTCAATATTTTTTCTTTTTTTTTTGTTGCCACCGTGAATCACTCATTCCTCTCTTTGTTTTAAATAGCAAAATTTAAAACAAGCTTATCTGTACAGAAGCTATGGAGCCTACCAGAGGTGAATGAATGCTGGAAGAGGGAGAAGACAAATCATTCCCATGTCAAAAGGTGGACTTGGGTGTGAACAGAGCCATTCATTTAACAACATCAAATTAAACACATTTTGTCTAGAAAAAAAGTGCCTCAAAAATTTAGAGGTAAAGCATCATTATAAGTTAACCTAAATGGGTTATTTACATTTCTAAATAGTATTTTGAGACTATCCAAAGCTAATTTGAAAATGTAGTCTTTACCCCCACTGCTGTCTTGGAAAAAAATGATGTAAAACAATTAGGGTTAAATTAACCATTCCTTTAATCTAAAATAAGTGTTCTTCACTTTAAGACAAAAATAAAAATAACTTTCCTTATGGGTTGGACAAGCTGTCTTTCTCCAAAATTTTGCAGGGGCTAGAAAATAAGGGAAAACAGTTCGACTTGAGCCATGGGACAGTGGATGGTCGGCGGGGAGGACGTTGGGTGCTCTGGGCAGGATGAGCACTGGGGTGGCTCTGCTCTGTGCCAGCATCTGTGGAAAAAGGGGGTTTCTTACCCCCATTTTCTCTCTGTGTTGGTTTAAATAAGGCTTTTTCTGAGGTATGAGCACACATGCACTGTGCTTGGAGGGTTCATCCAGGTTTGGCATTTAAATTTTTCTCTTATATTGCATGAATCCACTTTTAGTTTAATTCTTAGTAAATTATCCCAAAGTCATCCTCACCCTTCCAAGCCTGTTTCCATTAAAAGGTGAGAGGTCTTGTCCAGACAAGCCATTTTCTGGGGCAATTTGTGCAGTCCTGCCGGGTTTTCCTCGAGAAGGTGAGACGAATGGGACCGTAGCACTATAAAAAGGCACAGGAGGTGACTGGGATTCCCTGAAGCAAAGGGGGTTTCATCGAAAACTATCTTTTTTTGAGCGTGGAAAAGCTAGCTGCCATTTTTTTGCTTCTTCTCAACATTATTTAGGTCTCTTCAGAGTTTTGTTTCAGATAGAGGAAAACACCAACTCCGTTCGTGGCTGAGTGCATCACTGTGTAAAGCCAGTCATCGCCATTTGATTTAATGGTTTGCATTCCATTAGGTGAGTAACAATTTGAAAAGTAAATCTGGGCACTTTGTCATGCAAATGGCTTCAGCTATTCCACTGCTGTTGCAAATATGAGGAACAGGGTCTGCTCGGCCCGAGAGAGCTGCCTGTGTGCCAGCCCACCCCGCTTCACCCCCAGCAGATTTCAGAGCTGCTCGCAGAGTCAAAGCTTTGAATTTAGTGTTTTCCCCCTTGATTTTCATTCCCCTGAAGTCCTTTATCTCTTATCTTCCTGCGAGTCTAAAGGTGGTTGTGCGGGGAGAAGTGGGGAGAGAAAAATTACATTTAGCCTGGGTAAAGCAAAAACCCCACAGCTCCATTGCGCCCATTAAAAAGTGGGGAGGGGGGAATTAAACTTAAAAAAAAAATTGGAATATCATCTCTTAAAGGAAAAAGAATATTTGGAATCAACCAAATCTTGCATATCTAACAAAAATTTCTCCGAGTTACAAATTCAAATAAAAGGCATCTGGTTTAGACCGAAGCCTGAAAAATATAAGCCCGCCTAGGTCTGCGCCCTGTATTTCCAGCGAGTTCATCTCTTTTCCTAAGCACTAACGTGAGCAGGCGCTCGCTGCCGTTCGGCTGCTCCTCTGCGCTGTGCGGGAGCCGGCATCGCTGAATCGCAAAAGCGCGGCCGTGCAGTCTGTGAAGCTGCATCAGACGTAGGGGTCTCCAAAAGCCAGCTTTTCGAGTAAATTCCTGGGGATAAGTGGGATTGAAAAATACACAGGCTAATATGTGTACACACGTGGTGAGCAAAGCTGTTCTTCTAACAGTTTAAATAGCGCAAGGCAGCCAGGGATGAATTTTGATCGTTGCGGTTCGCGTTCGTCTGTGATGCTCCGGTGCCACGGCTCGGTGCTGCCGGGAGGACCGTGTCGCTGGTGATTTCGGTAGCCAAAAAAACCAGGTACCGAGGAGGGGTTTGCTACTTTACTCGCTTGGTGGGATAAATCAGCCCAGCAAGACGGTGCTGGGACAGCGCTGGTGTGCGAGGGGGGCAGCTAATGAGGGCTGTGCCTCGTTTGGAAAACGAACATGTGGAAACTGTGGCTTTTTGGAGAAAGTGGCCAATTTGGGATGGATAGTACTGATTCTCAGCCACAAACCAGCGGTGGAAATAATAACTTGCAAATAGCACCTTGCATGCAGGACTCTCAATTTCCCGGGCCAAATTTGGCTGGTGAGCAATTAACTACATATCCAGGTCAGCGCTGTCTTCGCCCCAGAGCTGATGAAGGCTGTCTGCTGGATCTCCTCCTCTTGCTTGCCCCAAAATGGCTTTCCCCATGTGAAAACACATCCTTCGCTCGGGAGGAGCCGTGACACCTTCTTTCCCTTGGGTGACAGCCACCTTGCAGGGACACCAGGTGTGAGGAGCACCTCATCCCCTGGAAAAACCTCACTTTTGGAGGCTGGTGTGGAATTCCCCAAGCTGGAAAGCAGCCAGGGCTGGTGAGGGATCCCTAAAAAGCAGCGTGGGCCACGTCTTAACCGTACCAGCCCCACCGGTGAAAGACAACACCAGCAAGGCAAGGGCATGGGACCCCGATCCTCCGGTGTGAAGATGGGACCGGGTCCCTATAGGGTTTGGGCTGGAGGTTGGATATCGAGCGGAGTTTCTAGGCCCGTGGCTCGATGGCATGGAAATAGAGGCGCCCCAGCAGGTTAAGAACAGGCTCTTCCACCTAAAGGATGAAAAGAAGGGGAGAAAAAAAAAGAAAAAAGAGAGAGAAAGAGCCACTGCCATTGAATAATTGATGAGTTTCAGACCAATCAATGCGACAGAAGAGCAGGGCTAATTAAAGGTTTCTAAGGAATCCCTGTAGTAATTTACTTGAATGTAAGAAGTTCATTCTCTCTCTCCCTTTTTCCCCCCCTCCCTGTTCCCAGGAATTCCAGTTTTAGGCTTCGGCGGTCTCTAACCACCGCTCACTTTTCCCCTCCAGGGGGGTGTTTGCTATGGAAATATGCAATTAATATTGCAGCGATCATAATTGCTAATTATTAAAACAATGCTACCTCCTTTTTCATGGCCTACTTTCTTGCTCAAAATCATTTAAATAACAGGGAAAAGGAAAAAAAAAAAAAGCAGAGACAAGGTGGCTGGGGCTCAGCTGAGCCAGGATTAAGCACTGAGCGTGGCTGGGTTTAGCTATAATTCGGTGCATTCCCACCACATCTGCCTGAAAACTAAGGGTAAGGCGCTTCTGCCAGCGGGTGCCCCTTGCCATAACCTTGGGCCATGCTGAAAAAAATGCCCGGTGATGCCGGGGTGACCCTAACCCATTTAGCGATCAAGCTATCTGGCTGGTCCGCCAGTGTTTCTGAAGCAGCCGTTGCGGTGGCATCCCAGTGCTGACTGCTGCTATGAAATATTAATAGTCGGTGATGAGGAATTAACTGTCAGAGGTGTAGGCTGTCGAGGGAAAGGTGAATCAAGTGGGGAGAGATGCTCAGTGCTAGGGACCTGGTCTGGGGAGGGGATGCAATTCCCTCCCACGCCTGGCCAGGACCTGCTGTCCCACCAAAGAAATATGGGATTTTTGGGTAGCCCCGACTGTGAGATCCTGAGGGAGCAGAGGAGAGCACAGCCAGCTCGTGGTGCTTCACGCAGGAGTTACAACCCCAAGGTGATACTCTGATGGGCAAGAGCCAAAATGTTGCGGGGCTGAGTCGAGAGAGGAACGCTGGGGCTGGCTCTGGTTGCTCCCCATGCTTTGCATCCCAACCCATTCCTGACCCATTGCTTGAGTCACTGGGGGAACTGGATGAGGCTGGGTTGGGATGGAGGGAGCGCACATGTGGTGTCGTATGAGGTTGCATGGATTTGGGCATGAGCGAGAGGCCGTTTTAAGAGCTGCCGGTGCAGGGAGCTCTTGTGGAGCTCCTTGGAGGAGCTTCTCCATGCCTTGGTAGCTGCTGCAGTCATGAAGGTAGGGGACTTGACTTAAATAATAGACTGCACTTAAAACCAGCACAACTAAGATGTGAAGAGCACTGGTGTGGTTTCATCGCCCGTGTGAACGTGGAGCAAGAAAGGATGAAAAACCTGCTCCCGAGGGTGCTGGCGGTATGTCGCACGCAGCAACTGCAGGAATCCAGAAGGGATCTGCTGGGGGTTTCTGGAAGCAATGTATGTGGAAATAAGGCTTAAAAAAGTCCCCTTGTGTGTTGAGGCTAGCAAAGCAGCCATTTTCTCCCGCACATAAATGAAAGCAAAAATCGGCAGGGTTATAATAAAACATGAAAGGCTTATGTGTAAGCTAGGAAGCAAGGCTTTGAATGGGTTCCTGGTGGTCTCAGGTGGTTGAAGGTGTAGCTATAATACAGCAAGCAATTAGAAACAGGTTTTCTATTAACTGGCTTACTTTGCTGGCTGCTTTGATGGAGCTGACCTTTCCCTCCCAGCCAGTCCTGGAGCAAGCAACAAGTTGGAGACTGCCCGGCCCTCACCCCTCCGTGTTAAGCACAGGTTTCAGTCCCACATATCGTATCTTTTCCTGCTAGAGGGGAAAGATTTGGTGTTTGTAGAGCTGATGGTGTGATGACCGAGTCCTGGCTCTAATCGCGGCATATAAGTAGTGCAAACCTGTGATCAGGTAGGCAGGAGGAATGGGCTGAGCTCACCTTTGTTCTTTCAAGAGCAAAAAAAAAAAACCCTGGTGGGTCTGGGTTTTTTATAGAAACTTTTATTTTCTTTCTCTCATTACAGTGGGTGCCTCACCTCTAAAAATCTTTATTTATTTTCTTACACTGTCAAAGGTTTATTACAGATGTTACCAGCTGATATGCCTGGAATGCTCCCATTTATCCCAGGAATGAACGGGGGACTCTGTTAAGAGGCAGAAATTTTCCTGATTTGCTGAGTTTTTATTTTTAAAGGACTTGAACTAAGTAATCTTTTCCTGCAGCTTATGAAGCTGCCTGGAACGTACCTGATCTAGTTTCAAATCCACCACTGATCCTGCTGGGATTTGAACCAGTAATTTGAAGAAAAGCTCTCTGCTGCTTTTCTTAGGTGTGCTCTGCTTTCCACCACCAGCTGTCTTGTTGGGTCACCCGTGATGAACAGGCAGAGTGGTCAGGCAGTGGTTGACTTCTAAAAAGGGAGAAAAGGGATTGCTGCAGGCTCCAGTTTGTAGGGGCAAATTGGTTTTGGTCTGGGCATGGCAGAGGTGGAAGAGCTGCCTCTGTTACAGCTCCAGCCAGGTGGCTCCTGCCTCCACGTTGATGTTCACCACACCTGAAGCTGCACATTTTTGGCCTGAATAAATGCAAAATACAGGTGCAGAAGCAACTGCCAGGAGTCACTCAAGGCTGCTGAGAAGCCAGGCGGGTAACCAAGTCTGCTTCAGATCTTTTCTTAATCTCGTGCTAGTCAGAGCTTTGACGAACACGTCTTCCAAATCTGTTCCCCTCATTTGGTATCTTCCTTATCTCCATCATGCTGACAACACCTCAGTTGCAGCTCTCTCCATCTGCAGCCTTGGGGAAGGTCCATAGTCAATTATTTAAAATAATTCCCACTGTTGGTACTTGCAGGCTCGAGCACTCCTCTGAAACGCTGTCAAGAAGATCCACCCCAGGCTCCCAGTGCTGTGTCTAACTCGTCCCTTTCCCAAGCTGAACCACTGTCTTCACCCTGAGTTGGTAGAAGAGGAGTTCAGACCTGTACCTGACTTCTGAGGGTCTTGGAGCCCTTTGCTGGGTTTTTGGGAGGAAAGTGAAGCATGGACAAGACCATCCCCACCTCAGTGTGGGCCAGTGGGCTGAGAGGACCATGTGTGCCAGGAACCAGCTCTGCTCTTGGAAAGCAGAAGATGGTTGAAGAAACTGGACCGTTAATCCAGCCAAATTATGGCAACATGTTTGAAGATGTTCGCATTCAAATTCAAACTGTTCGCCCTCTGCAATGAACTAGGCGGGATGAGGGTGTTTGTTGATTAAAAGGTGGGGAGAAGGGAAAAAACAAAACACCCAAAAAGGTGGTTGTGCCAAAATGCCGGAAGGTTTTTCACCACCTGTAATCAGGTGTAAAGGGAGGAGAGAGGAACCTTACGTGATAAAAGAGCAGCCCATGAGCTCTCCCTGCAACCCTCCTGGGATGGCTGGAGCATCCCTGAAGGAGAGGAACTGGTTAAACCCGCGGCTCCTGTGTAGCAGCAGGATCCGCTGCACGAGCGGTGAAAGATTGGTGGGCTGTAATGATGCGCATGGGCTGTATGGAAATGCCCACCAGCCCTCGGCAGCGGCCGCCACGCAGACGGGGGGACGCGGCACCGAGAGGCAGAGGGAGCGTTATTGATGCGCTCGCCTCGGGGAGGGAAGCGGATAATGGATGTGGGATGTTGGCCGTGCTTTGTCATCAAACGAGGGGCCTGAAAGATGGTGCGCTGGAATATTATCAGTCATTCCTTGATCAAGATGTAATGCTCTCGGGGTCCTTCTCTTTTTCTCTTTCTCCCCCACTGCACTGGCGAACGCTTTTACTTCTCACTCTTTGACCTTTTTGTTCTGGCGTTCCGGATGCTCAGAGCCGTTCCCCTTTTAACCAAGAGCATGCCACCCTCCCCTATCCTCTTCTCTCCCTTCCCCCAAGCCTGAAGATACTGGCATGAATTTGAGGAAAATACGTTTCCCGGTCTGCGTGGCCTCATCTTGAAAAGGCCTCTTGCTTTTTATTCCCCCCCGCCATACCGTTAATAGATTATGTGTATGCATACACATACTTAAGTTTTATTTCTACGGTACTATAGGTAAGAATAGTGCTTCCTAGACAAATAAAAAGGTCAGTCCCTGCTTTGAGATTGCCATAACACAGCAAGGGATGGCAAATAAGGGGTTTTATTACATCTCACCTGTATTTAGGCAAATCAAACAATTGCATTTTTTACAGCCCTGTGTAATGGCCTGATGCAACCAAATGAGACCTCTCTCCCGGGGAGTTTAAGCAGCATATTAGCTTTATCACTTGATGACCCATAAAATGGTTGTGCACCCCTTAGTGATTACCTGACTTACTCAGCAGAGCTCTGCAGGGAGGGTATTTAAACATTTTTTTGCATTATCAATTTCATAATGTCATACTTCCAGTCGTCAGCCTTTTAAAGGCAGTGGCTTTCCTCTTCGTCTTTGTACGGGGTAGTAAACCAAGGAAGACAGGGATGGGAAGCTAAAAATAAGGTTTCTCCATATCTTGGAGGTGGAACTAGAATCTGAGACATCTTCTCTTCCATCCTGTCTCCTCTGATGATGTTTCATTACATGAGAAACTTGGTGGTTGTGAACCTAAAGGTGAGGATGGACAGGGTAAATGGAGAAATCCTCCCTCCCATAGGAAGTGGCAGAGCATCGGTGTGTGTTGCAGAGCGGTAAGACTCGGAACAGAAAAGTGGTGAGAGTAAATCCTGCGTGTCATCTCTGCAGGCTGCATGTGACAGGAGAGCCCCAGCTCACACACTGGTCTTCTGGGCTATGGAGCAGTTTATCCATCTTTGCGCTCTGCATCTGATTTTTGTGCATTTGTCGTCATCTCTTCACAAATTATCACCACCTTGTTCATGTGTCTCTATAGCTTGACCAGGGTTCATTTGCAGAAATCCCAGCTTAGGGGTTGCTCCCCAGTAAAGGCTGTCCACAACTGGAGCAGATACTGAGCAAACCCTCACCAGGATCCCATTAATTCACCTCTCATAGACAAGAAGTGTCACTTTTCTGTGGCTGACAGAGAAATTTGTTATTAGAGAAACTCCCTGGGTTGGCATTAGAAGGAGCATTTCAAAACACTTATGGCCAAGCATCTCCTCCCTTTGGGGTCGTTTCTCCCTTCTTGTGAATAACTCAGACTCTGGCTATTCCCAAATAAACAGTGCAAGTGATGAGAGCGACAGCGTTTGCCTGTAGTTGAATTCTCCTAAACCAGAGCTGGAAATGTAGGGAAAAGTGATGCAAAAGAAAATATGCTTCAGAACAGCTTTTGAGAGAATAACAGTAAACGGGGAGGAATGAGATCCAAAAACAGGGTCTTGGGACAAGAATTTCTAATGACAATGTTTTTGAGCATCTGAGTTTTGGGGAGACACTTTGTGTGTAAAAACAGGTTGGAGAACAGGTTTTTTGTTTTGTTTTTAATCTTCTGAAAAACTTCAGGGTTTCAAAAGATACATTCTAGCAAATGTGGTTGATAAGCTAATATTTTGGTACCTTTTTGAAAGTAGATTTGGGGGAAAAGTTGGTTCTGACAACTGTTTCATTGAAAAAAAAAAAAACCAAACCCTAAATTTTTGTTTACACCTGAAAAGATGCCCATGGTAGGGGGGTTGGAACTAGATCCCTTCCAACCCAAACCATTCTGTGATTCTATGATTCTAAATAAGGTATGTCTCAAGATGAAATGAAAATGTTTGGAAAATAATTGAAATGAGACACTTCAGTATTCTAAAACTCTCTTCCATTTCTTTATAAAACAACTTGTTGCAATCGGTACAGACGTGAGAAACTTTGGTATTGCCAGAAGTGCATTGCTCCTTGGAAATGTCTCCTAATGACAAAATTTTACACCACTCTGCTTTTTAGGTAGGCACCATAGGGCCCCTTGTTCCCCATCTCTAATTCAGGTAGCCAAAGTTTCACTGGTCATTTTTGGAAACCGAGATCTTTGCTTTAGGGAGTGTTTGCATAGAAAGGAGATGAAACTGCGAGCCTGGAGACTTGGTGCCGGCCCAGAAGGAGCAGTTATTTGGGAGCGGAAAAAGCACTCGCTTTCATGCGTTGCAATTGTTTTCCAGTCTCACCATAGATGTTGCCAATTCCCATGCCCCAGCTTTATCCAATATGTTTCCAAAAGCTTTATTCTGCTCCTGTTCACTTTTGTACATTTACTTCAGCAGGGTTGAATATACTAGCAATGAAGTCCTTGATGAAATGGGTATAGTGTCCAGAACTTCCCTTTTAGGTCTGCTCAAAGAGCAAAGGTGGGAGCTGCCGACATGGTGAATGTCACTTTGCTCCAATGGAAAAGTTCCTCCATTGTATCTTTTAATCTCTATGTGGTTTTTTTTTTTGTCTGTATTCACCTGGAAAAAAATCTATGCAAATCTGCTCAGTGTGGCTGAGAGGTAATTCTTGCAAGGCAACAGATATTACAGTTTCACTGGGAATATTTTTTTTTTCCCCTCCCTTGTACTTGCAGAGTGGATCTCAACAGAGTTATTTCCTCTGGCATGGGCTTTTCAGAGGTAAACCTGACTGATTCTGTGGTCTGGGAATCCTCCCAGTTTGTCCCAGTCATCACACTTGTGCGGGCAATGACTGGACTACAATCTGCAGGGCCTGGAGTTGAATTCAGGTGAAAACCCAGGTGTTCACTCACATCTGAGATGCCTCAAGGCACCCAACATGATCACCAGCTGCTGTGCAAGATGTGTCTCCTGGAGGTCACGTCTTCAACCTGCCATCCCCTTAGAGATGTTTTGACTAGTCTTGTGGCATCTAGCACTGGATACCTGTGTTCGGGCACCTCATTCCCACCCTCTTTGCAGTCTGGTCAAGAGCGGTTGTCCAATCTTTCTTGATTGGAGGATGCATTGAGATCCATTGAGACTCCATCCAGCTGACCTCCATCATTATGGGGTGGATGAGATGTCGGAGCATCAAGGCTACCTAAAGCTCCTGCACCATGTTGTCAATGGGCCTAAATATCACCAAACTTGAAGCCGAGTCCCAAATTGCACCACCTTTGGGCTGCAAAGGAGGTTAATAGTGGGGGTTCTCCTGTTGGCCGCTCAACACAACATCTCCCTCTGCCCATGCTTTGAGAAGCACCAAATCCCAGGTATGGAGGGTAATCTTCCAATCTTTGTGGAAAATTTTGAGGGGATGGGGTGAGCTATCTTAAATAATTCTGAAACTTCACAGACCTCCCTATTTTTATGGATTCTCTTTCATCAATCACACTGAAACTTTGTCTCTGTGGGAATTCAGTAAGTAGATATCAAAAAGAATTTGCATGGCACAGTGATAGATCATCTATCCTGAAGTATGCACGCTGAGCATATCAGTAGTAAGATTTACTCCCAAGAGGAGCCCCCAGAGAAAGATCTCAGGCCTTAGTTAAAGACCACTGTCATCTTGTCACTGGTTCCAGCTTTGGTTTGATCTATAGATGGTTGTGTAGGGACCAGAGCTTAATAACTGGAGAAGGAGAGCGCTCTGGGGTTCTGCCACTGACTAGGTGGAGTCACCTTGGGCGAGTCACTTGCTCCTAGATCACCAAAAATATGTGTCCTTCAAACCTGTTGACATGAATGGGAGATTGTGGGGGGTTTTGACGATGTGGACCCTTTGCCTGGGTCGCATTAGAGTCAGTGTGTACTTCCCAGCTCCTGAGGTTCAGTCCACTGGAGATGGAGGAGGTGGGAAGTCTGCAGTGTCTCACGCAGGAGCTGTAAGAGAAGGTGTCACTTGGTGGTATCTAGAACAACACCGGGATGCTGCTGTCCATTGGAGCAATGCACCTTGGGGAAGCTGTTGGGAAGGGATTTGTAGGGAAAGGAGGTTGGCAAATATGTGCTGGGGGTCCCATTTTACTTGGAGATTTCCTGCAGGTGAGGAGGAGGGGAGATGTTAGCTACTGCTTCCATTTTTAATGAATGTTTTCTCAAAATCCTCTGTAGTGCACAAGGCAGTCATCTTTGCAGTTCTAATTTGATTTGGTAGGCAGTTGGACTAGATGATCATTATAGATCCCTTCCAACTGAACTGTTCTATTATTTTTAGATTTGACCCTATCTATCACTTTCATATCTATTAAATTCCTGACAAACAAACAACCCATCTGACCGTCCCTAATTTTTCCTTTCCTGGAAAAATTTCAAAGGGCTGAAGACTGCTATCTGTAAGCCACCAACCAGAAATACTCAGGTGAGTAAGGGTTCAACAGAGGTAGATGGCATTGACCCATTTCTAATTTGCTGGCAATAACACATATTCTCTTTTCACATGCACCAAAGACTGAAGCTTCCTTGCCTTTTTCCATTTATTGCTGCTCCACCAGAAGTGTCTATCACCTTAGAAATTACTCACATAATTTTTCAGCTTGCTTTTGGATGTCAAACCAAACAAAAATCCAGGCTTCTGAGATCAATGTGTCTTTTTAAGCAATTTTTTTGTTAGTCTTTGTAATACAACTTCACCGAAATGCTTCCTAAATCAGGACTCTGCTTTGGCTTTGACAATTCTTTGGTGATTTCTGAGACTTATAGCGAATAATGCAGCTGGCTGGTGGGGGGTCTGCTGTGGGTGTTAGTTTGTGGAAACAAATTCCTAACTAGTCTGGTCTATAAATCCTGAGCCTAATGCCATGAGACCTGCATCAGTGAGTTCACTCCCAGCGTATTGGCATTTTAAGTTTTGACAGTCCCATTTAACCATCTGTATTGATTGCAGGTTTGGGTATATACAAAGGAACGTTTTCAGGGGGAATTTGAATTACATTGGAGTAGAAGGAAAGCCCCAGATCACTTCAATGCACTTTGATATTTAATTGGCAATCCTGGGATAGTGTAACTTCAATTAAAGTGAAGTCATCCCACATACCTCTCTACTGACCTGAGTTCCTGCATGAACATGACAATATTTGACAATGAGCATGGAAAGCATGCAGTAAAACAAGCCCAAGGTATTGAGTCTCCTTAAGGTACCCTTTCTTTTTTTTTTTCTCTTTTTTCCCCTGTAGTGGCTTTACCCACCTGTAATTGCAATAGAAAGAAAGAGCCAGGAGATATTTCTTTGCAGACGAGACAGTGGTTGTGTTATTATGGTGTATTATGTTACTTTCCATTAGACCAAAAACTTTTCATCTCTAACCCTAGGAGGTGACCTACAGTAAATACAGTGTCGTATTTAGCTTTTGTAAATAGCTTAGCTCTCATGAATGTTTTATAGTGGGGTAAATATCACGTTCTCTCCACTTATTTACATCCGCACAGCATCACAGAAGACTTGTTGGTATTAAATATTAATTGGAAGCTTCAGTGAATCTATGCTTTTGTCAAGAGTGCACTGGGCCACACATCTTTTTTGGCCTCACACATTGAGAAACCGCATGATCTTCCGAAGAAAGAACTGGAAGTGCATTATCAGTGTTTTTAACCAAACTGCCCTTCAGCTTGATGGCTACAGCTTTCATTGCTTTCGCTCAGCTGGGAGGAGGGAGAGAAGTCACGGACAAAGACATACATGGCTGACCCAACACATTGACCTTAGTCTATGTATCTTTTGCGTCCCAGGGCATGTCCCTGCGGAAGGATTTCAGAGATTTATGGAGGCCAGAATGGATCAGCCAGTCTGGCTTGCTCTGTATCTTGGTCCAGTGACCCCCCTGATTGAGCCAAGAACTTGTGTCTGCCTCAAGTATATCTTCCAGGGAAGCAACCACGCTTTTGGCTTCAAGACATCAATCAATGGGGAATCCACCATATCCCTTGGTACACTGCTATTACTTGATGCATGGTTAATTAATTTTAGAATTACCAATGATTTCTAATGCCGTGCTATGATTTTCCTGGCTTTCACTTCCAGCCATGGTTTTTTGTTGTGCCTTTCCTAGTAGGTTTGCAGATCTTGTCTAGTATCTTGTATTTTCTCCCTAGGAAGGGCAGGTTCTTGATCTCAGGATGGAGGGTAATAATTCGTCTCTTTCTTTTGATATGCTAAATACATGGAGCTCTTGCTCTCTGTCAGAACTTTACTCCAGTTACAAATTGTCCATGGCACTTTTTTGTATCTCATCTGTTTTAGAGCTGGGGCATGTACTCAATGCTCCAGGATTGGTCTCTCCTTGGTGCATGAAATACGTTCCTCTCGAGGCTGCTTTTTCAGTATTGAGTCTTCCTCCAGAGTGACCATGACTCGTTACAAGTTTTGGTTGCAAAGGATTATCTTTTTTTTTAATCAAATCCCTAATTTTTCATAGATAAATTTTTGAGAAACTACTCCAAAGTGAACTCCAACTTTGGACACGAATGAGACTCTGTGAGGTGCTATTATTATGGTCTATGAGCACAGCTTATGTTTCCCCCTCAAATTTCAGAATAACTTTTCTCAGGCAATGAGCATGGATTATTGATGATCCACACGCTCTATATACCCAAATAAATTTGCACAAAGGCATCGTTTCAGAGATGTAAGTAGGGATGCACAGAGCTGTCAGCATCTGTGCTGTTGGTTGACTTCAGTGGCTTCTCAGGGACGTAACATTCATTGATTTCATGTTCACCCATATTGGTGCATCTCTGTTGCCTTCCCTCAAGTCTGCTGAATTATACAAACGTGGGAGAGTAGAAAAATGGGCAAATTGGGCAGAGGAGGTTAAAGAGCAGCTCTCAGCAGAGGGGACAAAGGCCTTATGTCTTTGAGGTATTCATCTTTAAATAATACTCAAGAATGCTTCATCTGAAAGATGACTTTTCTTTTCCTGCCTGTTGCTGGTGCCGGTTGGGGTCACTGTTTATGCTCTGGCTGGTATCGGAAAGGTGGTTACTTAGGCATGGAGGAAAGCTAGTGTAATGGAGTTTAACAGCATTGATTTTACGCGGAAGGCTCATTCTGCACTTAAACCCCTCCTTTCCCCATGAATACCTTATTTAAATGGTTGGTATATAATTTTTTAATGAGATGTTCCTTAATCCATCCGACCAAAGACTAGGAAGACTATGACTACACAAGAGGGACAAAAAGCTTCTGGTTTTGTTAACTGTCTGATTTTCTGATTCATTGATTTCGGTGGCCTTTATTTGGCAAGAAATGCCTTTTCTGCCCCACATGACCCCAACCCATTAAAATGATTGCAGAAACCAGAGCAGTTGCTGGTCCATGCTGGAGTTTGTCAAGTGACTCTTAGCCCAGAGTAGCAGCCTGGTTATTTTTAATCAATGCAAATCAAGTTTTGAAGCATCCATTATGTCCTGGTCCAGGGGCAAACTAAACTACATTACAAAACACTTAAGCCCTGTAAAATTTCCTGACCTCTGAAATCTCTTACGACCTAGTTGCAGCTTCACAATGCCTAGCGCTAATCTCTCCATTAAAGCCTTTTCACCTATTTCCTAAACTGCTGCACAATGTGTGTATTTAGACAAAACCAGCAGCTTTCAGAGCCATTAAAGGCTCAAGCCAAAAGTAAAGATGATTTTCTTATGGCTGAGGATGTCTGACAGCCCAGGGGGCTTGAACGACACTATGTTCTTCAGCTGACCCTTATTTAAGATAACCTGTGAGTGTCAGGATTACAATGCTAAGATTACTGTGGTATTTAAATATTATGTTATTAGTCAAATACTGCCATGTATAAACCCAAGATAATTTGGGGGGGGGGGGGGGGTTGGGAAAGGGGAGAATTCACTATCAAGGCTCAGATTTAAGCTGTTAGATTCAGCTCACAACTGAGTCTTTGAAAATACGCTCTTCCCCTCTCATAAACTGTTATTTATGTTTATGGCACCAAATTAGATCTTTCCTCTCGAGTTTGGTGACTCTGACATGCTTTCTTTTCATTTACTAATCAGCAAATGACCTTTCTAATTAAATCAAGCATGTTCCATTTGTGGAAGGGTCTGTTAAATCTGCCTCTTCACTTGGACAGAAGGAGAACCTGAAATCTGTGTTATTCTCCCCAAGTTTTTAAATTCCTGAAATTCCCAGGACTCTTAAAAAGGGCAGTCAAGAAATCCCAGGGACTTTTCTCTCCCAAGGAAGACCCTGGCTGCCGTCTGAGCAGAGGGTTCACTTTGCTGAGAAGAGGTGGGAAGAAAAAACAAATTAAGGGTCTCTTCCAGACTCACCTTGATCCTTCAGCCTTTCTGCAGGAAGAGTAAAGAGCCGTGTGAGGTCAGAAGAGTCCCCCCTTTGAATTTGTTTTTCTCCACCAAATGGGCAGAGGGATCAGTCCAGCTCTCAGCAGCGCAGTCATCAATATCTGAAGGTAGGTGGGATGATTTCCACCTTGGCGCACACACACACACAGATCACCTGCTTTGCAAAATACAATTGCAAGAAAACACAATCCCGTTTGTTCTACAGGTTCATGAAATAATGAGCCCATGGGTACATGTGGTCTGCACCACCTTCCCCTGTGGAGAAGCAGGACCTGCCCAAACCCCTGAGAATTTTGCAAACTTCAGTACAGCCCTTCTTCTAGCTTTGACACCATCTTTTGGGGCGACCCTAGTTTAGACTCCTCATCTGTTAGGAGCCTTGAGTTCCTCCTCTGTAAAACCAGGATGGTTGCAAAGCCCCTCAAGACCTGCTGGTGGAAAAAGCAAGGACCAGAGCAAGTTATTTTGGAGCAGCAGACACAGGGAAGCATGGCGGGCAGAACGGAGTTTCCCGTGGGAAGCCACTAGCATTGCCTGCGCTGCCTGAGGTTGTGTCATTCGCCTTCCCTTAATCTCCCGCTTTTTATTGGAGTTTTTTTAGTTGTCATTCTTCACAGTGCTGTGGTCTCAGGATCCAGTTAAGCAAACCCCGCATTATCCACACTACCTAACAGTGTGACATCTGTGAATGGCTTTCTAATTACTCAAATAAATCAGCATGATTGGAAATTCTTGAGATTTTATTGGGGAGGAAATTTATAGTAATTAAACCCAATTAATTTTGGATTTCTGTTAATCCAGAGAAGGTTTCGGAAGCTTTGGGTTAGACCTGCACTGTCTCCAGGAAGCGATGTGGGTGAAAGAATGAGAAATTAATTGATTTTGGACAATATGATGATAATAGGAGGATTTTTCAAATGAGTTTGTTATGCATCTTGCATCAATTGCAGAGTCTCTTTTCTGGCATCTAAAAATATCGTTCAGGGCTTTTACTAAAGATTCAAACAGACTGAAAGGAATCTTTTTTAATCAAAATAAAGAACCCTTTTTAATTACTCAGACTCCTTCACAGTTGGAGGTAATAATTGTCTTACGTTCTTAAGTAGCACTGTTATTAGCCTGCCCTGGGGCTCTTCTATTTTCCAGAAGTTAGCATCGCTCTCTGTTGAATGCCAGGATAGAGCGTGCGTCAGTTTATATATTTCTGTATCTTTGATGCTGGGAATGACACGGATTGAACCCAGCCTCTTGCTTTGGTGCTGCCATTCCCAAAATGTCTGTACACCCCAACAGAGCAGTGGTACACACCAAGGGATGGTGAGACCATGTTTTGCAGAAATGCACATTGCATCATCTTATGTTTTTTCTTAAATGCTTTTTTATTGTTGGATTAGGGGGTTTGGGGGCAAGTAAATGCCAGTCAAGTGAGTAAATATTTTCCCTCTCTGTTTTTTGTTATGCATTTTAATCCTTCCTTCCAGCACCGATGGAAGGGGAAGGAGAGCACGCAGGCAGTGTCGTGGACCTCCTCTGTAGCAGCACAAGTGGAAGTTTGCAGACTGTGCTGCAGTATTATCAGGACAGGAGTAAACATTTTATGAGGAAAAAAGGAATTTATGGGACCAGAGACTGCTGTTCTTCATGAACACCTGCTAGATGCCCACTAGAAACCTGGCTTTAATAACTGACATCAGATTAACAGCTCCTGCTTGGGTGAGAGTATTGCAGACCCTGAGAAAGGCTTTTGAACATTTATGCAGGTGTTTGTCTCTTCATTATGTCCTTGGCATTGGATATCACTCCCGCGTCCATCTACTTTTTGTCAAAACGTTTTTCAATTCATGCTTTTGGTGCCTGTTTAATTTTGAGGGCTGCTTCCAATGCTAAGCTGCATGAAGCTGCTCTTGCTTGCAATTGAGGTTGGTGAGAGCAGAACTAGCCAGCAAGCCTTTATACCTACCGTGCACTGAAACATATAAAATAGGTATAATATAGGTGGATTTGGATTCTGCCGCTTGGGCAGCTGTAATGTCTTTTTATTCACCAGTACTACTAACAAAGCACTCTTACCCCTTCTTCTGTAGCTGAAAAAAATGTGGTGACATAACATGAAGTTCACCTCAAAACTGCTCAGAGAAGAGCTTGGATGCAGAACCAAGGCATCCTGACCCCCACGTTACTGCTGTGAACCGATCAGCTGTCCGTCTCGGCACGTCCTGGCTCATGCAGTCTATCTCCTATAGACTGCCTTAAAATTACAGGATCGTTTTGGTTGGAAGGAACCAAATGTGTTTCATTGCTATGAGAAGGGAAGCACCCAAGACTGTCAAGGAAAATAAGTAATCTGTCATCTACAGCAAGACCCATAGAATATATGAAGGTCTATTGAGAGAGGGAAAGAAAGAAAGAAGAAAGAAAAAAAGAGAAAGAACAAGTGAACTGACCATGCAGATGCTCCCTCTGTGATTGCAGAAGTGATGTGTTTTGGCTCAGTTATTCAGCAAGTGGGTGTACTAAAGAGCAACTAAATCAGCTGCATCAGAGTGTCTTCTGAGGCCATGGCACCCATCAGCTCAGAGATGGGTTCAGTGGAGAGCCAACATCTTTGAATTAACATTTGCAAACCATCTTTGGTCAGGAGCTAGTTGCACTGCCCAACTGCAGTGACAGGCTGAAACGGTGACGTTTCCACATTTCCAACCAAAAGCCAAGAAAAGCTTTGTGCCATATTGCTGGAAGGAAGAAACTGGTTTGGAAGACATCCCAAACTTCATGTCCACCAGCAACTGGTGTAACTGCTGCATTGCAAACCCT
This sequence comes from Haliaeetus leucocephalus, assembly GCF_000737465.1. Taxonomy (NCBI): domain Eukaryota; kingdom Metazoa; phylum Chordata; class Aves; order Accipitriformes; family Accipitridae; genus Haliaeetus; species Haliaeetus leucocephalus. Next base: position 1,205,705 of record NW_010973302.1, on the reverse strand, counting down.
TGGTATAGACAAGCAAAGACCTTCCACTGAGGCAACTTCACAGAGCTTGAAATACTGAATTTTCAGTATCTCTGGCTATAACAAAGAGTTAAGCTGCTTTCATGTTCCATGTACTTTCTGCTAAAGAAGCCCCACATCGAAGGGCTGTATCTTTCTGAATGTGAGTTTAGACTGCTTTTGTGCTAATGCATTTATATGGTGATTGTGAAAAGCTTTTTTTAAAGAGGAAGATAAATCTTACCCAAATCTGATAATCATTTTTAAAAATCTCTGCTCTGAGATTTATTTTGCTTTTTTCCCCCCCTCCCTCTGGAAAAAAGAAAAGAAAAAAAAAAAAAGGAAAAAAAAAAAAGGAAAAAAAACCACCCTACTGCATCAAAGAGAAATAATGGCTTGTAAGTACTTAAAAGCTTATGGATAGGAAACTTAAAAAACTGGTCGGATTCAAACCAAATCCTATCAGATTTTCTTGGTTCTCATAAACCTTTAATCAGCTCCCATGGGGCATTTTTGCTAACCATAAAACATGTGATTAGAAGACACATGAACTACTGGAATTATGACAGCGAGATGGGCTTTGACTTTAGTCCGACTTAAGAACGGGAATTTAAGAAGCTGTTGCATCGATAGCAGTAGGCGGCCGCCGCAGGAGGGACCACAATACACTGCCGTTTCTGTTGTGAGAAACCAAACTGGCGGAGAGACCCTCATTCACCATGTCGCAACCCTACAAGGGGTTTTCAGAGGCCAGGCATCCTCCTCCATGAAACCCCAATGCGTTCAGACTGGGATGCGCGTTGCAAGGCACTGGTCTCTGGTAACCTACTGCTGTTAATGGGGTATGGGAATGGGACAACCCAGAAGGGAAAACAGCATAGGATTTTCGGCAGAAGGCTGGGATGATCCTCGTTGCAGAGGCAACGTTGCACTTTTTGCTTTTCTTTGACCCTTTCTAGGAGGTGATGTCTGGCTGACAAGGGTAGCGTATGGCCCGGGGTGCCTGGTAGCATCCTGCCCTGTCCTGGTCCTAGAACTTGCTCTAATGCCAGCCTATGAGCTTGGCCCAGCTGCTTTCCATCTCAGGGCTCTATTGGTTTAAAATACCAGTTTTCTGGAGCATGCATTCCCTCTTATGAGACAGGGCTTTGGAGTCGAATGCAATTCAGTCAGGATCTCTGGGTGCTTTCGTCATGTAAATGATATCTGCTGGGGCACAGTCACTGACACAAGAAGAGATTTTGAATGAGGCTGGAAACGGCTGCTTGGCCCCTTTATGGGAGAAGATAAATATTTTATAACGTATGTGTAAATGTCCCAGGCATCAGCAGGATAGGAATATCCTGTAACTAGCGTAGAAATTACCAGTACTCTAGAAATAAACTGGCATTTCGCTGTGTTAGATGCTACTGACAAACCTGTGATTGATATGAGAACTTGTATTTCTGTCATTCAAAAGATGATTTCTTTGGAAAAAGCAGTGGCTAGATAGAGATGAACGGTTCTTTCTAGGACACTGCAGGTTTGACATGGGGATCCATGACATGGGGGACCGTTTCAAGAGTCAAAATCCCTTTAGCAACTAGTTGTGAAGTCTCCATGAGGTGGCCACAGCTGGACCAGAAGCAGTTTTGGATTATAGCAGCCTGAAGTCCCACAGGTGTATCACCAAGCTGCCCATTGAGCCTATTCTGGAAGGACGTTCATTGCTTTAGAAGATGTATTTTTCAGTCTTGAAGGCCATTATGTTCCTGGTTTGTCAGTTGGGAAAACTCTAGTTTGGGGTCCCCACCTAATGAGCTGGGATGGTGCCATGTGGACACTCGACCACGAGGAAATATAAATTCCTTGCAGGCAGCAGTTCTTGTGCATCCCTCAGTGCTCCTCACTGTTGTCCCATGGGAGTTACTGCAGGCAGCTGTGTGACTTGCACAGAAAAACGGGGTTTTATCCCGAGTCCTGCTGCTTCGACGTGAACCTACAGAGTCCTCAGAAGCCCGAAATGGCATCAGAAAGCACGGGGCAACGTTGCAACCTCTGATATAAGAAGTGGAAGGTGGTAGCCAGCTTGAACTAACCACACAGGGCAGATACGAGAAGAGGAGCTGCTGGCAGATTTTTCCACGAAGGACGTTTTGTTTTGTATTTCACTTTGCTAGTTCTGAAATTATATCATTTGTCTCAGTATTTAGGACATGTTGCATGTCCTGTCTTTTAGCTGGGTGAATACTCAAGGCTGGTATTTTAAAGGACAAATGGGTTTAGTATGTACAGACCTGTACATCTGGTTGGGTAATTTCAGATTAGGGAAAACTGCCGATCTTTTAACTGATACCATTGCAATTTAAAAATTACCTCACAAAGCACATTTGTTCTTTCTGCGTGGATATGATAAAAATTCCACTTAAATAGAAAGAGCCAACATAGTATCTCTGCTAGGATCCCAGCAAACAACTTGAATCTATTACCAAAACCTAACTTAACATAATCATTTTAGCACACCATACTAAAATAATTTTAGATAATTCTGTATATGTGATGCTATTTTACTCAGCTACTAGGATGCTGCACAAATAACTTAGTTCATTGGCTCTGGTGTTTTCCAAATTCTGCAGGAACTTTCCTGAGTGTATCAGGAGGATTATATAGGTTTATGTTACACAAGCTACTGCAACGCTCTTTACTATAAGATAAATTTGTAATTCCTAATGCTGTAATGTCTGCCGGAGGATTATTGTCTGTTAATGTGATTGGACTGTATACTGGCTGGAACAATATAGAAATGATAGAAGAGCCTGATACTGTGAGTTACAAAATATGGAATTACTGGTACAAGTGAAAAAATACCAAACTCTACAAGCATTACTTAGAGCAAAGGTAAAAGTGGGAGCACAATGTTCATATCCAGACCAAGGTCTGGCTCAAGTGCTTCCCTGTATTGGGCATTTGTCTTTAGGAGTTTGGTTTGGCCAAGCAGAAGAGGCATTGTGCCCATCAGCTGGGTCTAGTTGCCCAGAGAGGTGGTGGATGGCCCATCCCTGGGAACATTCCAGGTCAGGTTGGACGGGGCTCTGAGCAACCTGATCTGGTGGAAGATGTCCCTGCTCATGGCAGGGGGTTGGACGAGATGACCTTTAGAGGTCCTTTCTGACCCAAGCCATTCTGTGATTCTGGGGGACAGACAAAGTTTAGGAACTGCTGGGACCCTTCCTGTGATGGGACCCTTTGAGGTGCCAAGAAGCGGTCTGCAGCCTTCTTGAGTCAAAAGTGGGACTGCAATCTAAAGAACAGCCCTCTGCACCCTGCCACCCATTTTGCATGCAAAGGCACAGTGGGCTGCTCCTCATCAGCTATTCACACCACGTGGCTCTGCTTTCACCACAGGGGACATGGGACATCAACCTGAGCTGCTCGACGAGACATGGTGTCAATTCTCAGCCTCCCTTTTTTTTCCCCCTAGGGTTTGCAGACATTTTTTTTTTTTTTTATTTAACAAGCAGTGCTGATGGCTTATTACTGGATAGGAACCAGCTAAGGAGATTGTAGCAGTCACCACCGGTGCACCATACAGGTCACCAGAACATGTACCGTTTGCTGATCGGGGTGAGCAACCACCTTCCAGCCTGGCATCGCTTTGGAGAGCCGCGGTCGGTGGCTTGAGCAAGACGAGCTGCTTGGACGTGGTCCCTCTCCTCCAAGCAGGTCAGTAAGAGTTGGAGGACCATTGCAAGCATCCTCCGTGGAGATGCTGTGGCCAGGTTGGAGCATCACCATCCAGGCACGCTCCATGGAAGTTTTGGGGAAGGTGCTGTGTCAGTGTGCCCTGTTATTCCCAATGCATGGGAAATTTGGGGCTTGCCCAGAAAATGCAATCCAGCTGTGCAGGAGCCTCCCAGGTAAGAAACAGGTCCTCCATCATGAGCCTAAAATGAAGGTGCACACACATTTTCTGGGAAATCAGAGGAAAAAAAAAAATCTCGTATTTTCATGCAGCCACGCGGTGATTGCTCGCATGGAAATACTTAGGTCACTTGGACTGGAGTCTTCAACTCGCAATGACTTTTAACAGGCAACATCTGACAGTACCAAAGCCCTTTGCAGCCCTGGGTGAAATTATGATAACAAGAGAAAAAAGCTATTACTGCCACCATGCTTTCATTATGCAAATGATATTAAGATAGGCTGTGCAGATCGCCTGTGGCTATGCTATAATCTCCATGCAGTGATTATAATGTGTCAAACTTAGTCATTTTGATTATGACATGTTAATTACATGCCATCCTCATGCAGACATGAATATTACTCGCAGTCAAACAAAACACAAATTGGGGGCACTGGTTTTTTTTGTTGTTGTTGTTTCATCTTTTTTTTTTGTGTGGTGTTGTTTGAAATTTTGTTGATTAAATGGATTAAAAGATAAAGAGATATGTAACATTCTAAACTCATTAAGCATTGGCCAAGTCGTCCCTGGCTGCCTGGGTAGAGAGGGAGGCTTCTGTGACAAAACCAGTCCACAGCATTATTGTTATTTTTTTTGTCCCAGCGGGGGCGGTGTTTTAAAAAATATATGTTTTAGAAACTGGAGAGCTGCATGGGGTTGAAGAGTATTTGATCTTTTAACTCTTTCTGGTGTTTATCAGAAGAGGGTGCAGAGACCTGGGGTGTCCCAATCTCCATCATGGTGCAGGGCCCATGGGTCACCCTTCTGTGGATGTTTCCTATCATCATCCACATCCTCAGGTACCTTAATTTTAGAGGTTGTTTTTTTAAAAAAAAAAAAAAAAATTAAATAACGTTCCAAAGTTTTCTGAGGACAAGTCCTTTTTCCTGCTGCCCCAGCCTCTCCTATGGCAGATCCTGTTTAATCCTCCTGAAGAAAAGAAGAAATTTTTTTTTTTCTGATGTTTTCCAGCAAAATGTGTTTTAAAATATTACTATTTTGAATGTAGCTCACTGTAAAAAAAATACTGTTTCAGGGGAGATGGTTCAATAAAATATTCCCCCATGATGAAGTATGCCATTAAATATAGAAACAGATCAGATATCAGTTCTTCCCACCGAGATTCCCCCGGATGAGATATCTAGGTAAGAGGCTGAATTACTGAGACACCTCAGTAAGTACGGGAGGGGAGTTAAAAAAAAGACACTTCGCAAGGGAGCAGCTCTTAACTAGACTTATAAATAGCTGGGACTGCAACTTGCCTGATTAATTTGGGGAAATAAGGCTCACTGAAAGTGTTTTGCAAATTCATCAGATTTCCTTACTTCTTTAGCCCTCACTAATGTTTAAAAATAAAATATCAGCATTGAAGCTAAGACTTTGTTTTAGGTAATTAAATGCTTTGAATTACTGGTTCATGAACAGGGATCTCTCCTAGAGTTGTATCCTCTGAGTTAAAATAAAGAAAACAAAACAAAAAGAAAAAAGAGATGATGACGATCAAATAAAAATGTGCATCATGGACCACTTGCAGCTAAAATTTGTACGGCACCAGCTGGGACAGGACTGAGATGAGGGAAGGAGCCAAATATATCCAGATATCAAGGGAGAAGCTTAAAATTTGTAATCGCTCCACCCAAAAAGCAAAGTCTGTCTGACTTCCTTGGCAAAAAGTCGTAGCAAAAATGTCCCTCCTGCTTCCACTACACAGGGGTTTGGGGCTACCAGCATCACCGGAGAGACCTGTCTCACTGGTGTGATGAGCACAACAGGCCTGAGCTTGCTTTTGGGTGAACTTTGGGGCATTTGGGGTGCAGACCGACTTTTCCCATGATCCCTGATTTTCAACTTCATACCACAATCACCATTTTGGCAGCTCACAGGTGAGTTGGTTGTTCGCTTTTTTTTTAATGCGCAAAATAAATTTTAAATAAAATAAAAGGCGTCCCCCTAAACATTGTGTTTTTATGGAGGGACATTTCAAGGCAAGTTTTACACAGGTTCAGCCCAGAGGGAAATTAAACTCTACATGTAAATGGAGATTACACACAAAGGAATCCATTACTTTCAATATTTCTCAGCAGGAGGGTTCAGAGTTATTTAAATAAGTTTAGATATTAAACCTAAAGTAGCCATTAAAGGAATGTGGATTTGTTTGCCTAGTTTTTATAGAAATCTTTTTTTTTTTTTCCAGCTGACTGAAAAATCCATTTCTTGCATGATGGTGAATATTTTTAATGCATAAAAAAATCAAAGAACTTTCAATATAATACTTCCTTTGAATTTTTAAGCACCAAATTACAGAATACTTATTATAGCAAAATGTCTTCTTTAGGAGAGATTAAACTGCAAACATTTTTCCTTATTTTTTTTCCCCTTTTCCATCTATTCTTTAGGAGAGAGCTAATATAAACACTGACATTAAACCATATTGGCTATGTAAGGCACTTTGATTGTCATTGAGATTATTTTAAAAGTTATTTAGGTCCCCGTGTTACATCTTTGCAACTGCATGGAAAATGTTTCACCATGTTTCTCTTTGCAACATTTCTTTGGGGATTCATAAATATTGATTGTACCGTAAAAAATTGATGGAATCTTGAAACAGACTGCAGTCTTGGTAGCTGGGGAATTTACTCAATTTTTCTCAATAGCTGCAGTCTATAAAAAGAGGAGATTTTGCAAATTGTTTCTCACCTTGTCTTTTTAGTATTTAATAGCTCTCAATTCTGTAGCCTTCTGAACCATGCACCGGGTGTGTTTTCCATCAAAACTGTATCAGGCCTATTCAAAGGGAATTAAAAGGCAAGGTGTGACCAAGGGGTTAAACTGCCTTCGCGGCTGGCAAGCCTGACTTTCATTACTGGTGGCAGTGTAGAGCCATCCTACTGCTTGTTGTGTTAAAACTTTTGTTCAAAAAAAAAAAAAGTCCTTAAATGTTAATGGGTGTATGCAGAGAAAAAAAAAAAAAAAAGAACAGAGATTTCTCTGTCTCGGTTTAAAAATAAAACAAAAATAAAAAAATAAGCATGTCCCTGGATGCCAAGGAGTCCCTCAGCATCTTAGTATTAAGCACAGGATATTCTTCTTTTGATGTGAAAAAAAGTTTTAATTCCATTCACCCTGGATTAACTGCAAAGAAGATGTCCTCGGCAAAGCCCCAGGATGGAGCCTGCGGCCGAACCCCGACCTCCCGCTGGACCAGCTCCAGGCCATCCTTGCTGGAAGCCCTTTGGCTGACACTTGGGATATTTTGGTAAATGCTGGGATACTTTGGTAAATGCTATAAAAAGGACCTGTTTATTTCTCAAGCCTCTGGTGGGACTTTCTGTGCTCCTCTGCAACCCACAGGCACAGCCGAGCCATTTCTCACCAGATCAGTCCTGGCTGTGCTGGGTGGTCATGGGGGACAACAGTGATTCCCTCTTCCCCAGCTGTAAATACAGGCTTCCCTTTGGATTATTAAGCTTTCCCAAGGAAAAAAACGATGTACACCGCTGGGCAAGTAGAGCTGTGCACAGGCAGCAGTGCCTTTGCTTTGCTCCTAACTCAATTAATGAGCATCCCGTGAATAAACGGGAGTAAAAGGGGCAGTGGAGGTTCTCTGTGATGCTGGTGAGCTTTCCTTTTGTTCGTGCAGCCCTGGGATTTTTTGTGAGGTGATGCCTGGTGGGCTGTGGAGCCACATTTTGCTGGAAAGCTGCTCCGAGGCTCTGCCCCAAGGTCAGCTTTTTGCAAAGGCACCAGTGAGGGGGCTCAATTGCAGGTCCAGGAGCCATCCTGCTCTCTGCTATCACTCCATTAGGTCCAACCTAAAATCAGCACGAATATCTGGAGAACAGCTCACCCGAGTGGAGCAAGAAACACTGGGCAGTGGGTAAGAATGGAATGAAAAAAACCCAGCCCTTAGTGTTGGGAGAAATAACTTAGGAATCATGCTGCCACCTCTGCTGCATGCATCCAGCGCTGGGGCTCTCATGTATTTCATTTGGCTCCCATGCATCAGCCAACAATAAGCAACCATGCTGCTGCTGGGAGAAAACACTCTAGCTCTTCAAGAAGCCCATAAAAGTCTTTTTTTAAGTAGGCATCAAGAAGGCACCAGAAGAAGGTCCATCAGGGGTCCATCGAAGTGTCCAGAAGAAAGGTCCACAAGATATCCATCGGGATCCATCCAGGTGTCCACAAGAAACTATCTGCTCAACGACTGATGGATTTTCACGTGCCAGGTTTCCGCTTCACTACCTGTTACATACTGCAACGTGCGTCAGATGTCGAGGCAGCGCAATAAGACGAACGTTGCCCATCTGACAAACGGGTGTTTTTTCCTGTTGTCTTTGAAACCCCCCTCACTGCAATTAGAAAGGCCTGAGGAGTTTTCGATAACCTTAAGCCAGGACATGCTCTTTAAAGAAAACAGCAGTGCTATAAAGGTTGCTCTTCCTCGGGGCCTTTGCTGCTGCTCTTGGAGTGTAACACCCATTAACATTAACGTTAATGGCCGTTCAGTACGTGTACGAGCTACGGAAAAAACCTGCATAAAAGTTGAGCACGCTGCAGTAATGGGTTGTGAGGCCTGTTTTATGTACTCAATACCTTAAGGTTTTATTCTTACAAATTGGAGTAGGAAACCCAGCAGCTGGAACCAAACAGCAGAGATGAGCTGCTGCTGGCTTCAGCAGGAGCAGGGTTGGCAACGGGACTGTAATTACGGGGGTTAGGTGGGACTCGTGATGGACCATCACAGGCGTGTGGCCAGTACGTGCATACTTGTGCTAGGGCTCACCAGTACACAACTGGACTACACGTGGTTAGGTCCTATGAGTGACTTTCCCGTCCACGGGTCATCTCTTGCTGGGCTGGCACTCAATGCACGGTCCCTTTGCAAAGTCAGCCGTGGGAATATCTTCGCAAGAGCTCGTGCCGTTATATCTGCTCGTGTTACGCTGCTGTGCTTTAAAAGGGCAAAAGGAGATGAAGGTCTGAAATTTAAGGCCAGGAATTTAACTTAATCAAGGAGTGAAGAAGCAATGTTAGTGAAGGAAGGTGGGATAAGGGGGCGAGGATGTTATTGCAGGGCTGCGTAACCGCCGTGTTTGATCACAAGAAATGCCAAAGCAGGGTTTCCTTAGGTGCAAATGAGCAAGGCAGGATACTTGCGCTGGGGAACAGCCCTGGGTGGCTCTGGCAGTTGTGCTCAGCAAGAGGAGAGGGAAACGCAGCCCTCAGAGCTGCCAGGCCAGCCACGAGGCATGGCGCAAACAATCCAGCCCTGCCAGCTGAGACAACCTCACGCCAAGTGCGATGGCACTGCCGCTGCCTTGTGCTTTGGGGGCTACGCTTTTTAAATGAAGATGTTCATTCCTCCTTGAGTCCTGGTTTTGGCTGTGGCAGGAGGCATCGGTGGTGGACAGGTGCAGACCCAAGTGCCAGCTAGCCCAAGCAGGCAGGTGGTAGCCCATGGATGGGCTGGCGACTGTCTGCTGTGCGTGGATAGCCCCAAGGCAGAGGGACCAGAGCCTGAAACCGGGGGTGTCCATGCAACACATCAGAGAATATCCAAGAGCGGTGCATTAGCACCAGTGCCTCCTTGGCTCCAAACGTGGCAGCACCCAACTTCTCAGGACCAGGTACTTTACCAGCAAACAGCAGCAGCAGTGGCCAGACCAAATCCTACCCAGAAGTCGTTCACATCTGGTAAGAAACGGAGAAGACTATACCCCAAAAAGATGCAGAGCAAGGACAGACAAGGTATCAGAGAACTGGGAACTGATCACGTACAGTTACCTTAAAGAACCAACACAAACTCTAGGACAAATTGCCAAAATGTTATATTATTGTTGTAACTCCCGTTTTTCTTGCAGAAATATTTGTCTCCTGCACTGTTGGGGTGGAGGCTTGAGCGTGGGCATCCCTAAACCCTCCAGCTCCTTACCTGCACGTGAGTATGAGCCATCATGTCTGTCTTGGGGCATAACATCTGTGAACAATAAACATTTTTGCTGCTGCAGCTGGGGAGCTGCATCCCTTTCCAGTCAGTGAATCAAGGCCAGGACTGATGGTTTGAAAGGCTGTGGGTCATAACACCCAAGGCTAGTTTGAATTTGGGTGAGTTTAAGTTCCTTGTTCAGTTTCTGTAGTGCAGAGTGTGGGGTTTTTTTTATTTCCTTCAAGACCCAAATCTCTGTTTAGGGACTGAAATGCATTTTGATTTAATTTTTTTCCTAGAGATAGCAGAAATGTGTTCCTCAAAAAATGCTTGGGTTTGCTTTGTCCAATCTGCCAATCACTACTGAAGTTACATGATTTTGTCAGCTTTCCTTAGCCTGTTTTACTGAAGTAAAACAGTCCCAATTTTTATATATTTTCTGCTGAGACCCAGACTGAGTTTTCCCACCACTTAGTGTCCTCTCGCTGCACTTCCTTGAAAGAGAAATGTAGAAGATTGGAGAAGCAGGTTGTGCCAGACATCATTTGAACTTGGGGAGATGGCAGCCACCCTACTGAACTCAGTGGAAAAAATTAATTTTCTTGACCATTGCAGAACTTTATCCAGATAGTCTTAGATGGTGGTGAAGTTTCACAGATTGTCTAAGGAACCAGTAGGTAGGCTGATATAGAAAAGCATGAAAGGTAAGAAATATTTGGCTGCTATTTAGCCTGAATTTCTGTGGATCTAAAATTATTTTGAAGGTCCAGATTTTCTGGATTTTTTGGCATTGCTCCATGGAAAATCAGGCCTTCAACTCCCAAACTTTGTTGTACTGCCAAAACAACTGCAAGATGATGGGAATTACAGGAGTGATGTTGCTATCGGGTCAGCTCACCTGAACATACCAGATGGAAAGATGGGAAAGACTGAATACGGGGAGTAGAGAAGAAAATGATTTGTTACAACTCCTATAGAAATTCTCCTCAAATATAGTTTAAACAATTTGTTTCTGGGGAACGGGACCATTCCAGCAACTCGTGGAGGCACAAATGCAACATGAATCATGAAAAGCAAAGTGCAGGTGTGATGGTCCCCAGACCAGAACCCAAACTCGGTGCTCCAGCCTTCCCATCCAGACACCAGCCTCCTCCCAACCTCTGGTCGAAGCCCTGGTCCCTCCGCTCTTTTCTGTTGGGATTGGGGCAAAGATGGTCTTTTTGCATGGTACAGCGCTGTGCTTTGATGTCTCGGTGTACGGTGATAGGCACATGGATGGTCTCTCCCTCCATCGGATCCCCCCTTTCCCAAGCTCGGTGACGAGGACAATCCTCAACATTTAACATTATGCTAATCCCTGCCTCACTTGGAACCTGGCCAGTTCATTTTCATGCTACACTGCTCATTTCCAGCTTCTAACGGAGTTTTAAAGTTGCATTAAATAAAGAATGGGTGTAAAAATCAAATTAATTACTGGACACTCCATGCTACTTAATTTTAAGGCTCCCATTCCACCAGTATTTCTTGTAAGCACAACAAGCTGCGGAGTGCCAGGATGGCCATATTGCTCTTAAATATGTTGATTAGAGACAAATATAAAACGGTGCTAAGTGTTTCAGCATTGATTTGCGATATCGTTTGGAGCTGTTATTTGCAGTTTTCGGTTTGTTTCCTGAAGTTACATAACGATCCACAACCTTCGGTAGCACCCAGAAACTGAGCCCCTCCATTTGTGACCCTGGGAAGGAGACCCCAAATTTCTCTACAAGCTGGATTTGCCAGCACAGCAGAGTCCGTACCGCTGCTCCAACCCATCCACCTCATTTCATGTCCCATCCACCCATCAGGATGAAAGACCCACGTTAACAGAGTGAAATGACTTACATTATGCTCTCCATCTACACGTTTTCAGGCAGACCCTGATACATCCTTTTCTTTGGGGGAAATAGTTCAAAGCGTGGAAGAAGTGCTGAAGAGATGCACTTCTATATATGCTTGTTAAGAGGCAAGACACAACCACCTTGGGTAACAGGTGATGGGACTCAAAACACACTTTATATTAAACTTAGGGAGTTCTCTGATTGCTAAATTGGGATGAATTGTAACCTTCAAGCTCCTTTAGACAGAGACATGCTCTGATCTGCTCTTTTTTTCAGGAATTTGTGGCACTTTAAAATTATTATTTTTTTTGTCATGTGTTCAATCACTACAAAATTCCAGTACTGTGTTTTTATAGGTAGGCAGACAGTTGGAATTTGCCAAAAAGGTGGATTTGTTTCACTTTATGTATAATTTTCAAGGATGGATGTATCCTTTTGGTGGGAAAAGTGTTACAGATAACATTGCTTGCCAAGCCATGGCCTTTTTCTTCCATTCAGCTCAGATCTGTAGCTAAAACCAGTTCTGCTGGACATCAATGGGGAGAGTCTCTTCTCTCTTCTTCGTGCCTCTCTTCTCCTTTTAGAAAGCACCTCACTTTTTTTGCATTTTCTATTATTTGAGTTAATTTAATCCTTGCACTCCTATACGTGATTTTTTTAAGTTTTTTTAAAATATTTCTGGGTTTGTGCCACTGCTGGGTGCTGAGGGCCTTTTTGCAGATGCTGCCACCCATAGAGGACAGTTGCAAAAGGCCCATCCTTCTGCACATGGAAATTTTTCCATTTCCCTGGGCTTTTCCCACTTTACTGGGGTGTGGAGGGACTGACCCTGCGTCCGTACTCTCTGATGAATAAGGAGCAGCAGGGTAGTCCCAATACATCCTCACTCCCAAACACCAAGCAGGGGGAGGATGTTTCAGTATTTCAAATGAATCTGAGAGCAGAGTGGGCAGCCAGGGCGTTTGAAGCCAATGCAAGTTTATTTTTATTATTTTATTATTTTTAAAAGTGTATTATTTATTTTATTGTCCTTGCAAGAAGGGCAAGGATGGAGATGTTAAATTCTGATGATAAAAATGGATGAGGCAATGGCACAGAAGGGGTTACACCTGCACAGCCATTCTTCATGGTGCAACTTCTTCCAGGACCCACACAAAAACTTATTAAGCAGCTGCCTGTCACCTCTCCTTAATAAATAAGAATCTCTTTTCAGCGTCTTTGTCTCCTTCACCTCTGGGGCCGGCGTCCTGTAAACACACTGCCAATTAAACCTCACGTCTAGCAAGGCCACAACTAATGAAAAGCAATAGAGAATTCACTGCCTTTTAATGAGGAAAACATTGCTTTTTACAGGGAACAATTTATTGGGCCAATTCCCCCCGTCCATCACCCTGGGGAACTGCTGCCTTTTTTACCCCCTGTTTGTTACTTTGTCAAGCACGTGTAAAATTGCACGCTGAACACAGAGGTGAAGGCTCTGACTCAATTTATGGTGTGACATCTCTGATCTTGCTCCCTGGATCAGTAAGCGATCCTGGCAATGATATGCATGGAAATTAATTACTGTGCCCGCCAGCGATACAGCAGGCCCCTGCCGTTGATAATAGATCAGTTTGCAGGAGTTTGTTAGAGGGGCGGTCGTGTCTGCTTCTGTTTGCTCACATGCAGACAATGTCAGTTAAGTGCAAACCACCAACATCTTCACGACGTGCAGCTGTGGGAGGGGAGAGAGAGAGTTCTTGCAAGAGAGCGCGAGGGCTGCCGGAGTACCCCCGGAAAAGACGAACCAGGAAAATGAGAGGGATGCAGTGATTTTTAATTTCTTTTTTTAAGAGCGAGAAGGCAGCGTTATGCTGTAAGAGGAGTGTCATCGTTAAGCGAGGGAAACTTTTACCAAGTCTAGACTATTAAAGTGATATATATTTAAATGAAAAAATGGGTGGAGAGGTCAAATTGCAAATAAAAGAAGTTTGGGAATAAATTCTGGATAAATACCTCTGGGATCGTGTCACCACGGGTAAAATATGGGTTAGCTCTGTTAGCTTTACAACCCTTTTTTCCAAGACTTTGCAGTTTAAAGTGCATCCCTAAGCCCTTGGCTGTGGTATTTTGTCTGCTCCTCCCGAGCAGCGTGGTTTTTTGCTGGTGGATGGAATGGGGTTTATTTGGCCTGACTCACCTGTGGTTCAGAACGTGAAGGGACACTTGGCACATCTGGGGGATGATGGCCAAGACGTGTCAACCTGCTGAGCTATTTTGGGGGAAACGGGGGAATTGCCCCAGAGCAGTTGTAGGAAACCACTTCTCGCTGAGCCGTTGGGCAGTGTGGTCTATGAGCACCCTTGCATCCCTTCCCACATCACCTCTCTACGTGGGGAATGGTGAAACCAACCCCTCGTGTGAGATGGGTGGAGGGATGGTGGGCAGGGGCACGGTTCCCCAGCCCTGTCCCATCACTCTTCTGCTGCCCCTGGCACTGCCACCTTCTGCACCTCGGTGTGGGAGTGGTTGGCTATGGAAAAAGGGTACCAGCCACTTTCCTGCCCTTCTGGGCGAAGATGGGAGAAGCATGCGGAGACCCAGTGGGTTAGCAGGACGCCAGAAAGGCCAACTCTGCCAAGCACTGTCATCAGATGCCTTCATAACATCCTGCTGGCAAGGTATTTTTGTTTGTTATTTGACATTTTTTTAGCATATTATTTTTTACCCCTTTAGCAATGCCTTTTTCTGCTTGGTCCTCAGACTGTTCACATACTTGTGACGTTAATTTAAAATTACATTCAGCTCAGGTATACCCTTGGCCAACCTCCTTGTTGTCTCATCTGTGGTACTGCAGTTCAGCCACTGCCTCACCAGCCTGTTTTAATTTTTTTTTTTTTATTTCCTTGTAACTGATCCCCTTCAGACCCTTCAAGATATTAGGATTTCCTTTATTTCTTACCAATTCCTTCATGGGTTTGTACACTTTTAGGACCCAAAGGGCTCCATATTGGTTTGGGGACCAGACAAATAAGACATGAAGTCCAGATCAGGGGGAACCAAGGCAAACAGGGGCAATGCCACACTTGGTCCAAACGTGGCAGTATTCCCCCCAAAAGTAAATGTTCCCCCCAAAATGGCAGACCCCAGCTCCAGCCTGTGACTTCAGGATCCCTACTCTCAACCCGGGCTATATCCTAGTCATAGTATTTTATTTTTTTTAATTGAATGTTTCCTATGGGAACTGTTTTCCAGGTCACCCTCTTGGAAACAGCCATAACAGTCTTCATGGCAAGACAGGCGCTTTAGAAAAAATGGGAAACCATCAGAAATGGGTAATAAGGAATATCTTGGAAAATGAGGCAGGTGGAGAGGAAACAGGGATACCCTTTAGCTGGTTTTTGATGCCTTGAGTGATGGCAGTGCTTGTTGCTTCTGTATCTCCACAACCCTTGTGCTGTGACCCTCCACCCGCTGCTGCTTTAGATTTGGTAGGGGAACATTTCAGAAAACAGTGGGTGAATAAATGAATTAATCATGCTTTTGGATTTACCTGGGTATCTTCTTTGACCCAGTTTGCATAAGTATCGAAGAGCAAAATTGGGTTCTTCCTATTTACCCCCTGCTAGTGAAATCTAGAAACTGCCTGATATATATAAAAAGCCCAAGATTATTTCAAAGCTCTGGAAAAAAAAAAGGGGGGGGGGAGCTGTGAAAGATCATTTCTTTCCTAATGCGACTGTTAGATTTGGCTGCTTTAGCAATTAAACTTTTCCTTTATTTGTTACCCCTACAGACCCCTGGTTAGAATAGGATCCTGAAGTTGAGTCCGCCAGAGCATTGGGCTTACATGATTCAATTAACCTTTAAGGTAGCTCTGGAAGTTGGTACTCTAGGAGATCCTTTTGTTAATTGGCAGCCTGACACAGACAATTAAGTTTGATCAGATGAAGAGGGCATCAGGGACATCATTAGCATACTGTACTGAAGACTACGTGGTGTGTAAAAGTTGTTTAATTTCTGCCAAGGAAGAAAGCGGGGGGCTGGGGGAGCCCTCCTTGCACATACAGCGTTTTGCTTATTAAATATTTCATTTCCCTTGCCATAAGCCATGAATGTTCCCATTTTTTACCCCTCCTTTTTGGTTTCTTCCCACTGCAGTGAAATCCACTGAATGATCGTTCCTCTCTTATTAAAACTTCTGCATTTCACTTGAGGTATTGCATTAAAAAAAAAAACCTCAAACAGCCAAAACAACAACAAAACAGAGAGATCAGCTGAGAAAGACGGTCACAAAGCCCACGGTGGATGAAGTACCAGCAGGGCATGACTCAACAGTTAAAGTCGGAGCTGGCCTGGGTGAGCTCTCCATATGTCCTTTGATCAGCAGGCAGCTACACAAAAACATACCTGTGGCTCTCACATGCAGCAGGTCTTATAACAGAGGTGGTTGTACGGCTCTGGGTTGCAGGGGGAGATGCTGAAGATGAGGCTGGGACGTGCTGTATGGCCATAGACATCTTTGCAGAGGCAGGAGGCATTGGAGGGGGCAAGCCCACCACCAGGCTGGTGTTGTGAGCTTGGGTTTGTGTTTGACAGAGGTGGTTTCTCTGAATTTCTCTTGCCTGGCAGCAACAAGAGTCACACTGTTGACGCTTTGGAAATGTACATTTTTTTGCAGGTACCACAGCAGGGCGGAACAGAGGTGAGCCAAGTTATAGCCATCTGCAAGGCTTACTCACCACCATGCTTTTAGTGAATATAGGAGACATCCTGGATTCAAATCTTCTCGGTAAGTGAGTAGTGCTTTGCTTTTCCAACTTTCCATACCTAATGCGAATATCAGCCTGCCTGAGACTGCCTGCTCAGCTGCGTGCCAAAGACAAAGATCTGCCCAGGGCTGAGCAACCTGCCGCGGTGAGGATCTTCCCCTTGGCGGGACGGACTGCCACGACTCCGCTCTTCGCCAAGGTTTGCAGCCATGGCATCCAGGTGAGTTCGATACGTTGTCACAGGCAGAAGCAGCTTTAGCAGCTAAACTTGATGCGTGAGCTGGACGGGATGTCTGCCCTGTCGCTCACAGCTTTCAGAGAGCCTCACGGGACTGTTGTCCTTCCCCAGTTCTCCCATGTCCACCCCAGATGCTCCAGCTGGTTGCTGAACCAAAGGTGACTCAGGAGGAGCTTCCCCAAACCAACATAAGACTTCGGGGCAACAGGTGAAACCAAAGCACAGTTCCTGAAAGACAGAGCATTTCTCCCACCTCTACCCATTTTTGTAGGGACCATTTTAGGGAGAATTAGCTGCAAGCGAGACCCATGCAGAAGCCCCTTGCCAGTAGATATATAACCCCCTTTCTCCCAACTACTGCTGTGCCGTCTTTTTTGCTCATTCCCCTTCCTCCAGCCCTTTTTACTGGGAGCAAGAGAAGGCACTTGGAAAGGAAACGCACGTAAAGACTAGTAGGTACATGGTATCAGGATTTTCCATCCTCCTATCACATAGGCAGGCTCTCCACTTTCTCATTAGCCTTGCACAGTTGCTTCAGCAATTATGATATAGATTGCATAATTCTTATAGCATTAGCCTTGCTACATAAGTCATTAATGTGCTAAGTTAGTGATAGCAGCAAATGTAGACTCTTGTGCTATGTGATGCTAATAATATCTATGAGATTTTAGTCCTAATCCAGCGAGACGTTTTTAGCCCTCTACTGCCATAGCGTCGTGTAATGGAAAATTAATGGGAAGTTGCAAGTGCAGAATGAGCATGTTTTGCTGTCTTGCTGGCTAGTCGTGCTGCTTGTAAGGGTGTAGCACAAGAACAAAAGAGCAAAACTAAAGATTAATCCAGACCACTGTTCAGCAGTGACCAGCACTTGATGCCTTGGGGAGGATATAGGAACATTTGTGAGCACAGAGAGGTTCCTCCCCGGGACACTCTACCAGCCTCCAAACCCTTTTGGCTCTGGGACCTCCTTTGCCGCAGGTTGGGCCTTTGTAATCAATAGGTCTCAGTGTATTTTTCTTCTGTAAATTTTTCTAGGCTCTTTTGAACTGACATAAGCTTCTATTTCAATGTCTTAGCTGATAAATAAGAGAAACAAGTAGTAAGTGTCCATAGTCCTCCCATGGCTGACTTGTAGTTGGCTTTAAACTGGTGGTAAGTGTTAACTAAATGGGAATGGTGTATTCATAAATCTGTGCCAATAAATCCCATTATTGTTAAGCACTTGGTGGAAGACTTCAGGGCAACACTGAGCTTGGGGAGACCGAGTCACGCTCTGCAGGTCTGCCTCTGTCAAGGAGAGATGGAGATGGGGTACACACTGTCCAAAGAGAGCTGTCTCCTGTAAGCACCGTCCTTTTAGGTGGGGTGAATCCAGGCAAATATGTTTCCTATATGGTGGCCAAGTCAGTCATGTGCAGATGGGCTCAATCTGCCCATGTTTCCTCCCTGAGAGTCAGGGATTCCCATTTACGCCATGCTATGTTTTCCACCTCCTCTTCCTATGGGGACCTGCCGTCAAAACGGGAAATCCAAGATTTTTAGTTGATTGAACTCTAAGCAGGGAAGCAAGGAAAGGTGAATGCCTCCCTGGTCTGCCATGGTCCTTGTGTAAGGACCAAGGTCTGAGGACAACCAGGTGAATGGCAAAACTTTCAGCCCCCCCACCCCAGGCATCCTTCATCTCAATGACGCAGAGTTCTGCTTAGTTTTTCTGTGAAATGGTAGGAAACCTGGGATAGCAAATCCCACCGAGAAAGCAGCACAATTTTTTCAAAATCTGTGCAGTTTTGGGGGGGAAAGACAATTTCATAAGATTGCTGAGCATTCATTTGGATGTCGTGGAAATGCTGAGAAACAGACTTTACCAACCAGCAGCGGTGAAAATTTTGTAAAGCAAAAAATGAGTGACTCTGCGGCTCCTTACAGAGATGGCAGGGAGAGGCAAGGAAAGGAACAGAAATGGCTGCGAGTCATGAGGTTTTGCCAATAGACATGAGTCTTCAGCTCACTGACATCAGTGGGAGGGTATGTCAGAACATGAAATGGTGGAAAAAACATTTCTGCCAAGAGATGGAAACCAATTCCTCTCCAGAAGCCACCTGTGGAGTGGGACTTTGCTGTGTGTGTCATGGGCAAGTCCTGATGCAAACTCAGAGACAAATAGACGTTTTCATGCTCCGTCTCCCAAATTAGGAGCATAAGAAAAGGGCAAAATGGGGTTTGTAACGGCAAAAAAAGTGCACCAAAGACAACTGCACTAGTGGGCTGTGCGGACTGTCGGGTATCGCTTGTGCAAGCCTGCGAGCAGGCGTGCCCCTTGTACCAGGACTGAGGGTGGCCTGCTTCTGCATGGCTGCAGCAAAGGATGGTTTTGAACCATAAAGGAATAATACTTGAGATGTATTGGCTGTACAGTTTCATTAAGATGACATAACATCTTGGATAGATTATAATTTTATAATACCTTTGCACGCCACTGCTATTACTACTATGTTGTTTTATGACGATGTTAATATACAGATGTTGCTTTAATCTGTTTTTTAATTTACTTTGTATATCCCCTACGTACATTTTGTCGTAAGGTAGTTTATTTTGTAGCAGCTCATTTATTTTAAAAGTTGGAGGTTTTTTTATATCACTGCTAGCATGCTAATGACATTTATACATGTGTTCTCTTTAATCTTTCCCCTAGTTGCCTGCTACAGAGCACAGACACCATCATTTCTCTGATTTTTCTAAGTGCTGAAAACTGTTTTGTTAGGGGGTTTATTTTAAGGTTGAATTTTTTATTTTGAGGTTTACTAAGTACAGCTCTGCAGTACTGTATTTTGGTGTGGTGTGCCTTCCTTGTGTTTTCACCGATACTGTCATTATGTCGTAAGTGTTATTACTGTAGAGGGGTTTGGTCATGTTACCCTCCATCTGAGCATTTGATGCTCTCTAGGAGGCTCTTGAGAAAAGGTTTTTTAGGCAGCCATGCATTCCCTCAAGTTAGGGGCAAGGCAAAGAGCAGAGCAGACCTGAACACCTATCGAACCTCTAGCAGTCACATCTAGTCAGGACCTGGATTTAAAAAAATTCACATTCCTTTAACAAGCCAAACCTAAGCCCAAAGATCAGGATGTTCCCATGTTTGGATATAGATGCTATACGCAGACTGAAGAGGAAATTCTCCAAGCTGGGTTCAGATTGAGCAGGACTTTGTATTTGGTGTTGCACCAATAGAGAAAGCGGGTCAAATTGGGGAATAAGGATCCAACGGCTGGAGGCTGGCACAAAAAGAGGGGGAGGCACGACCTGGGTTTCTGGACCTGCTTGAATAACACTGCTAGCATCTAGGTCTGTGTTTAGTTGCAACAGCAATGTGAAGTCCCATTTCAGATGGGGTTTTGTGTGGTGCAGAGATGCGAAGGAAGCGATGCACGTGTTGGGGGGAGGAGGAGGAGGGAGCAGCATCCTTCTGAGCAGCTTCCCATGCCGGACTTCTCAAATTATGTCTAATTAAGTCTGCTGCCCAGAATGTCATCAAATTAGCAAGTGAACAAATTGCATTGACTTTGGTGGGACGACTCCCTCACTTCACCTTGCCCTGCGGCGTGACTGTTCTGTCTACGGCTCTGCCTCGCTGAAGTCCTGGTGAAACCTCTCCCAAAACAAGGAGAAATTAACCTCCATCCCTCTCCGCAGGCTTCGACTCCACCATCCTGCCAGAGCTCCCCAGCCTCCTTGGGGAGACCTCCCCACTTCCCCTAAAAAATGTACGTTGGGAGAGGCCTGAATATTTTTCCATAGCTTGGTGGGACGGAGCTTGAGAAATGCTGCCGTAGATGGTTTCATGTTGCCAAAATGTACTTGCTATTTGATGATGTGGGCTTCAGAAGGCCTGCTGTTCCCAATTGTCCATTGCATATTAAGGATGGTTATAGCCAAGAAGACTTTTCTATTTATTTGCTCCCTTTTCACTGTGACTTTATTATGCATGAGCAGCTTGACTGTGATACTTCTTTTGTTTTACATTTTGCATTCATTAAAAACCAGTCATCTGCATATTTTGTGAACCCTCGGGGGTCTCTTCTCCCCTTGATGCATGCGTGCCAGTCCCATTAGCATGGATGGGAATTAGGAGCTCATGCTGAAGGAAAAACACAGGCACCCCTCCCCCTGTTTCTCCCTGTACCACCCAACTAGGATATTAAAAAAAAAAAAAAAAATCATTACAGCGGATATTCACCTTGGGGTTTAAAAAAAATTTAAAAAAAAAAAAAGAAGGAAGGAAGGAAAACTTGACCATGTACCTCAGGAGATTCTTCTTATAGCCCAGGGCTAGAGGCCGCATAGACAGAGGATGTAAATCATTTTAGCATCACCGAGGTTTATGGCTGTGTCTTTACCAGTAAGTAAAGTGGGCCAAACCCACTCTCCAACACAGAGGGCAAGTGATGCGGTATGGCTTGCATCCACACCAGTGCCCTCTTCCCTCCCCAGTCTTCTAACATGAGACTGAGGTCTGTCCCCCGTTTCGGTCACTAGAAGTCACAAACAAGTGTTTGATCCCATTTCTGTCACCCCCAAAATGGCTGCAGGCTGCGCCGTGGTCCTCAGCGCCTTCCTGATGATGCTGAGGGTGTGGATGAAGAAGTCATGGTGGCTTGCTAAAAGCAGTCACTGGGACATCTTGCAGGGTCCTTGCTGACCACTCCAAGGCTGGTCCTCACCAAGCCACCAACCTGAGGGACCACAGTGCCCAGTGATGCTCCTGCGGTGGATGGGGAGGGCTGGTCCTGCTGTTATCCCCGTGCCATTTGCAGAGCGCTGCCCTCCTCACTCTCCTGCTGAGCGAGGGTTCGGGCTGCGCATTTTTCCTTCCTGCCAACAAAGAAGTGATTTATTTTTTTTTCCATTTCGGTTAAAACTACCGGTGCGTGGTGGCCTCCCCTACAGGGATCCCCTATTCTCTCTGCCTCATCTCTGAGGGTTAGAACAATCGCGCTTCTCCACCCAGACAGAAGTTTTGTATAAAACCTCCCCTGCTCCTCTGCGTTTCAAGTTTGGCAGTTCCCCTTTTCACAAGTGTGCGCACGGGAAGACGCACAGAGAGATATGAATTTATTTTCTGCATTGTTAAAGCTTCAACATTGCCCTCAAATCATCCTGACACAAAGGCAATGCAGCTTGGTTCACCAACCAGCGCATTTTGCCCTGAGCAAAGACACTTTCCCATGCATGGAATGATCTCCCACTGTTTCCCATAAGAGCACCGGGCTGGCTGGAGAAATCGAATCAAAAGCTTTCCAAGACAACAACCCGCCTGAAACAACTTGAAACAAATGAGGGCTCGGGCTGCAGCTGGGCAACGCTGGTTGGAACCAGGAGGGATTAAGGCAATAACCCCGTTTCATTGATGCTGTCGTGGCTGGAGCATCCTACGCTCCGCGGAGAATCCACCTTGTCTTAGCAGCACGCTGGTTGCTTCGAGGACCAGGTCTCTCTGCCAGAGTATCTGCAAACTTGTCCGTGAGTTGTACGCCACGGGATACCGGCAGGTTTAGGCACAATGGGTACTTTAGCAAGTCAACCATATAGATGGAGCCCATCTTCTCTGGCTAATGGTGGGGGGAGGGATAAATGGGTTTGGGGAATAAGGCATGCGGGGTAACGTGGCTTCCTGGCTGTTGGGGCTCTGCTTGTGGTCCAGGTGCTCTCTCCAAATTAAAGTACCAGTCCAAGTGTCAGAGTAAGTGTTTGACTGGACAAGCCCAACTCCCAAGTGCTTTCTGCTGCTTTATGTCCTTAGCAGCGTATCCACAGGTAGAGAAACTTAGCAGGGACCCAAAGCAAAAGGAGATCATTTTCCAGGGTAAGAGATGTCACTCAGCACTCGCTCAGGACCTCTCTCATGATTCAGGCTTCTTGGAGACAGCCTACAGGTAATGAAACAAAATAACAACCTCCCAATTCCTGTTTTACTCACTACTTTGGCCCAATGATGTCTTTTTACTGATCAACTGTTTTATCAGCTCAAACCTGGAAGAAATAAACATTTGCATAATAATGACAAGTTAAGAGGCCATAAGCTGTTCTTAGGTCAGCTCTGGAGCTTCAGGACTTCTTGGCATCATTTGCATTAAGGTACAGAGAATTGCTGCTTGCCTGCTTTGCACATCTCACCAGCGTGAGATTTAT
Source organism: Haliaeetus leucocephalus (assembly GCF_000737465.1). Lineage (NCBI taxonomy): Eukaryota > Metazoa > Chordata > Aves > Accipitriformes > Accipitridae > Haliaeetus > Haliaeetus leucocephalus. Next base: position 1,182,787 of record NW_010973302.1, on the reverse strand, counting down.
ATTCGCACCTTGACTTATTGCAGCCCAGCTGGTTACTCTCAGCCTGTATCTACTCCTGGATAATTTTGCTAAAGCATCTCCCATTCAGTGTCTTGTCCACACATGTGCTTCGCTTGGGTTCAGAGTTTCTGGTTATATCCCACAATAATTGCACCTTAGTTGTGAGTGACAACCGCGTTTCAGAATCAAGTCTGAAGAAAACTGGAATCTAGCACCACTGGCTTACTCTTACTCCACTAAAATGAATCAAGCAAAACCAAAAAGGATGGGAAATGGTTTTACTGGAGCAACATCAGCTTCTCCATTTGTGAATCAGTTTGTTAAAAGAACAAGGCTCCATTTAGCTAAAAGGTGATAGCTAAATTGCATGACTGGCCTTCACGTCTACAGCCCTCTACATACCAGCTTTGACTCAGCAGTCTGCAACTGTAAATCATTAATGGTCCCATAAGAAGGGCAAGCTAGTTCATAACAGGACTTTGAAATGGGGAAAGGAGATGGGCAGAAGAACAGACTTTCCATTCCCAAAATAAAGCATTGCAGTCATCTTCAATATATGGAGAGCGCATGGAAGGACGGAGGCGTTCCCTTTGTTAAATATTTACCATGCAAGTATTACTTCACAGAACATTTCTGGGACTTTATCTAAGCAGGACAGAGTAAGTGAAATGTTCGGATGGGTCAATAGGACCATTTGCCAGAGTGGCTTGTTCTTAAATGGAAATCAAAAGCCAACCAGAGAGAGCTCTGTAATGTTTGACTACTAAAAGCATTGCTCACAAAAATGCAGCACCGCGCTGGCTCCAAGAGGCCAGCAACCAGCCTACCTCACTGGCATCACCAGGGGAGGATTTCCTCTTCATCAGCCGCTATACGAACTCCTGGACACGAGCAGGGCAAGGGGATGAGCTCCCGTTGCCTTGGTAGGAACCTGATGGTGCTGGGAAAGGGATCAAAGAGGATGTGCACAATATTCCCCCCAAATCGCATTTACTACTCATAGAAATGACCTGTGTTTAGAATGGGTATAGCCCACTACAGGTCCTATCATCCTCCCTGCAAACACCAGGGCTCAGGTCCAGCATTACCCGGTCAACAGTTGAACCTTCTCCCCAGCACTCAAGACTTCGCTCATAGATATAATTAAACTACAGGTAACTCAGAGCCATCCAAGTATGCAAAGCCACCAGGAACAGACAAAAGATTGTCTTACTAATCCTTGTGAGGACACTGCAGAAAGTGCCACTCTGTAGATGCAAAACCGAAGTAAAGACATCTTTTTGTGAAATTAAAAAAAAGGGGGTGGGGGGAAATGGTTATTTTAGGTTTCACTTAAAAATGAATGAAGTTTTCTTTTCTCCCCAGATTTTTTTAGGGATATTTTTACTGGATTAACTGCAAGCTAAATTACTCCCATTTTCTACTTAGGAGCGAACAACTGTATTGCCCCTGAAGTCGTTGAGGAGTAAGATAAAAGTTCTTATGGGCACAGCTTGACATTGGGCTGCTATCAAGGCTGTTTCTGCATCTCCTTCTGGCTGGAGGCTCTCGGAGAGCTTTATGGGCATGGGGGAAGGCTGTCTGTGGGGTGATTAGTGTCAATACTTGTTTAGGAGGTGCTGACTAAGATGTCATGCACACTTACTTTTCTCCTAAGTTACAGGACCTCTGGAAATTTGTCCAAAATATTTTTTTTTAAGTAAGATTATATCATTGCAGAACACTTACTGTTCAAAATGTTTAGTTTTCTCAATATTTTTGCTTTTTGGCTATATTCTTATTGCTGTATTTGCCCAGCCTCAGTTTTTTTTCCCCATAATCTTGGAAAAGAAATGCCTTTTCAAACTTCCTATTGGTAAAAAAAACCCCAACAACCTGTAGGTTTTCTTTTATAATCTCATCCTACCTATTACTGCAAAGCTTGCAGGGAAAGGGGAAAAGGCTATAAAGGCCATGTCTCCAGCAGGCTGTCTGGGTGAAAAGGAGATGGTGGCTGGTGCTGTGTTGTGTGTCCCTAGGGAAGGACTGGAGAAGACTCTAAAGGAGGGATTTTTCACCCGTGGGTGCCAAGTGGGAGGCTTGTCCTTTGGGAAGGCATGTGTTCATAGGGTGTACAGTGGTAAAAGAGCCTTTGCTTTAGCCCTTCAGGCATGGGAGGGAATTACTCTGGATTATACAATGAAAACTGCGCTGCAGTCACCCTAACCTTGGAGAAGGAATTTATCCCTGCACAGCAAGCGGTCTCTTCCATGTCTTGCAGGGCAAGACCCTACCTGTGGGTCAGGGCAGAAATGCCACCGGGTCTTCAGGTGCCTGAACCATCTCATGGAACCTCCCATGCTCTTCTTGTCCCCAGGTGGGTCCATAGCAGCAGCAGAAGAGCAGCCTCTTGCAGTCTTGGAGGAGATGGTGCTGCTCTGGAGCTGTGCTATCGAATTGGGCTGGTTGGAGTCTGTTCAGAAAAAAGTGAGCATCTATGGTATTTCCTACCTATAATTTCTTGCTAGTGTATGTCAGAAATCTCATGGGAATTGAAAATGGTTTGGGAATTCAGTTGTGATGCCTTATTTTTTTTCCTTCTACCTCTTTTAAGACAGAAACAAATCTCCCATAGCATGGAAAACGCTTAATTTTTGCTAGGGAATAGACTGTAACAAAGGATAGCCTACAAAGCATCCAAAGCAGGATTAAAATTACTAAAGAAATTATGCAGAATCCCATGAAGGAAAGCCAGCAGTTATTTTTGCACAAGAAAGTTGGGTGAAGCAAAAATGTCCAGCAGCAGAGGGAGGGCAAGTCTGCCAGATCCCAATGGGTGGTGCTGATGTCTCCCACGTGCAGCCTTCTCCTGCACTGCTTCCCACCACAGCAGAGACCTATGGAAACCCACAGGTCAATGGGTTTGAGTCCACCCTTTCGTCTTTAAAATATCAACACTTATTAAGGCTAATTCAGTATATGTGATGCTTCCTCTGAACTCCCTCCCAGTTCCCCAGAATTTCCATTTTTTGTGCAACCTGAGCTAAATACGGTTGCTCTGTGCAAATTACCTCCCTTCCATGAGCTCATCTGTCTCCCCTTGAGCTCAGGCAGACTTTGAGGATCCAGTGTGATTTAAGGAAGCCAGGCGTGACAAATAAGGACAAGTTGGATTTTTTTTTTTTTTTAAATTATAAAGTGCAAAACACATCGGCAGCTAATTCTGATTCACAAATACACTGGAGAAACGTGAAACCTAGGAACGCTTTGTAAGCGGGAAGAAGAGCGCAAAATTTGTCATGCCTGAGGAACCACTCAGCTCCTTTGCACTTCCAAAATTTATATCATGCTGGGCAGGTATGTGATACAGCCCAAGTTCAGGGAATCCAGCCCTTGCTGGGGATTTGCTGCACTGCTACCCACCACTTTGATTTAAGTCACTTCAGACATCTGAGTAACATCCAAAAATTAAAAATGCCATGAAACATTTTTGGAGATCACTCTCCATTCAGTGAATTCCAGAAACCAGCCCCTCATCTTCTATCAAATATTGTTGTTGTTTATATTACATATGAACAGCTCTCATGCTGTGTAGGCTCCCATGTTGCTAGAAACAACTTTTGATGAAAAATTTCCATTTTTATTTGTGATTTCTTGGGTTGCACTTACCTCGATTCTTGAGTAGCAAGACTCCTGAAACCTGTTTTCCCAAAACTTGCATTCCTAATGTTTCCCTTCTGTGTCTAATAATACGGTTGAGCTCATCTTGGGCCTTTCTTCCAGGAGAAGAAGAACATAATTTGGTGCCCTTCTTTATTTTTAACTGGCTATCTTCCCCCTCCTCCCACCCCGCCCCTGAAAATTTACAAGAACTTGTTTGATATATTTGATATATTTGTGATTGTTAACCTTTTATCATATTTGGTTGAAACTGTTTAACAGCATCAGAAGTTGTCAGCCTCATTTCCTTAAGCAACATAGTTAAAAATAATAATACCATGAAAGCATGGCATATTTTTTCTTTAACCTGATGGCAGGTAATGATTGGCAAAGATATAGTCTAGTCTCTGTTCTTCTACATTTCTCCTGGTAATTTATCCTTACTTTTGTTTTCTCTTTAGCCATTTGTATTTCTGACCACCTTTTGCTTCACAACAGGCAACAGCGAGTGCCATGCCAGGCAAGAGCAGAATCTGGTAGTCCTTTTCATTCGGTCCTTGCACTGCCTCCCAGTTTGCTGCTATCTGACTCTTACGCTATTTTCCATTATCTAAGAGTGGCCATACTGGCTCAGATCAAGGGTCCATCTAGCTGAGGATCCAGTCCCCAACCAGATGTAGTTCTGAGATACATCCAAAATAATGTTCTATTTATTGGATTGGAACTATTAATGTTCTGTGATGTTTTTAGCCTGGATTCTTAAGGAAATGCAACACTTTTGCAAATGAACCGCTCATCCTGCTATAATAGCTTTTGAATCTGTTGCTCACCTTCAACCACTGGTTCCTACAAATTTTGTTAATATTCAGGTTGAGCTGAAAATGCTCCAAAGAATCTGTGCAGAAGAGCAAAATTAGAAATATCCCAATCCCAGGAAGCAGGATTCCAGAAACAGGTTTCTTGACTGCTTATGGCACTGCTTGTTTAATCAGTGTTGTACGGAAAAGTCAAATATTTTGCTAAACTCTCAGCTTGATGTATCTCTGCAATTACCTTCATTAACCCATCAGGCAGTCTCATCAAAGAGCAGAGGGATTTTTTTTGGAGGACTGTTTCTATAAAACCACACGTTGAACCACCACGTCTCCTTATTTGGCTGATTTTTCACTATCCAGATTCCCGGTAGTCCAAACATAAATATCCTACTTTCCACTAAATAAATGACAAATATCTACTTTGTAAATTTGCAGTGGAAGGTTGCAGAAAAGGCTCTCACTTCTGAGCGCAGTGTTGACAGACCTGTAAAGCTGATGAAATGACGGAGGGCAGTGATTTCAGGGAAGCAGATGCATAACTGGGGACTAGCTTCACCTTCATGCAGTTGGCAACTCTTGCTGTTAGTAATGGAGGAAGATCAAAACAGGGGGACAGGGACAGGTGAGGAGGACGTCCCCACCACTTCTGGCATTCACTCTCATTTATCTTACAGGATACAGTGATTTGGCCTTTGATACCCATTTTTACTACTGGAGACATGATGAAAAGAGGCTGAGGACAAGAGGAAGAGCGTGTCCAAGCGGCACGCGTGCCCTACAGTCTGACCAGCAGCAAAACTGTGTCATGCACAGAGGTGGGACTCAACACCCGTGCCCGTTGCTTGCTATCTGCATCGCATGCCCTTTCCCCCTGGCATCTACTTGGGGTGCAATTTGGTTAGCGAAGAAAGGATTGAATTAGATCCCGCATGCAGAAGAAACTCTTATAGAGATGTAGATCATAGCCGGTGTATATTCTCATTGACACAACAGGTTTGTTCAGCCTGGATTATTTGCTAGCCATAATTACATAGCGCACAGACGATTTTAAACGTGGGACCTCTCGCTCGCTCTGCTGTAGCCTGGGTAGGCAGGAGGCATATTAGGAAATTGCTCGGATAATGTTGAAGAGGATGGATTTGTGATTATGGTGTTTTGACCCACCTGGTAGTCTGCCCTTGGAGCTCTACTTAACAGGTCTTCCCTGTGTCTTTTCAAGCAGTTAATTTTGTGGCCAAGTCCCTGAACTCTCTTCCCGTTCCTTTTTCACGTGTAGGGCTGTTTGCTTCTCTGCCATCCAGTCATCTTGTGAATGCTTGCTCAAGGACACCGTGGAAGATTTGTGCTAATAATGAAAAGCTTGAAGGGGGCAAGAGATTTTGCCCAGGAAAAATAATGTCAATCAACTCTGTTGTGTCTCTGTCCCATTGAGCTAATAACAGAAAGGTTAGCTAATGGGCTGGCTTTAAGGGGTTGCGGCCGTGTGAATTAATGCATTATATTATATTATTGTCTAAGCAAACTTCTCAGCTACCTTGTAGGGATGTAGGGGTTTAGAATATTTGCTTCTCTTATTTATATATTTTTAATTTACAAAGAGATTTTCCAGTCTTGCCATCTCCTTCTGTCACGGACCAATAACCAGGAAAAGAGAGCGGGATTTTTCTGCGCCGTTTCTTTGCTTAATATTGGGATATTTTCAGCAGTCAATGGGGAATATATTTCTAGGTTTGGGGGTTGAGGCTGGTTTTTTTTGTTTGTCTGTTTGTTTCTCTTTGCACCACAAACCGCACGAAGGGGCCGGGAGGATTGCGCATTACATAAGAGTGGCCCTCCATGCTTTAATGTGGGTCTGCGCCGTGCCATGCAGCGAACATAATGTGTCCTCCCAGGGACAATTTGCATAAAGGATAAATAAGAGAATCACAATGTGAAGTTTATTCATTTTTAAATCCTGCAGCGTTTGTGATTGAAGGCCCAAGCTCAGATGTTTTCCTGATGTGTACCATTAAGAGTCAGGGCTTTGCCTAATGTCTCTTCTGTTACTGCAGGGGGATGTAATGTGCAGTATTTCTCCACACTGGAGTATCATTTTCAGCATATACCACTCGACTAGGGAGTGAGGAACTGCAGGCTGCATTATCTTGTACCGGGCCCACTCTCCTTAATTTGCTGTAACCGAGCCAGCACATTAAATACAAAACATATTGATGTTCTCTGAGAACCCTTGAGGGTCTTTACCCTTCCTTGTCAAAGGAACTGTGCAATCCAGGAGGAAAGAAAAAAGGCATTTTGCCACGGTGAAAATAGTTGCGCTGCTGGCATGCCATGGCTGACATAACGCTGTGCTTCCATTTACTTCACTTAGAGGGAAAGTCATAACAAAAGCCATTTTATCTTTTAACTCCAGATCAGGGTCACTGGAGAGAGATGGTCTGAACCCCAGCTCAGGTGATGCTGGTAGCAAAGGCATTATACCGCACACTGAAATATTTGCTGAAGTCATTCAATCATTTAGGTTGGAAAAGACCCTTAAGACCATCGAGTCCAACTGTTAACCTGACACTGCTAATTCCACCACTAAACCTTGTCCGCTCTGATGATCTTGCAGTTGAAATCTGGTGGTGAAAGGGTCTGGTCCTGTCTGGGCACCATGGCAGGAACCCGTACAGGACATCCCAGTGATCCTCTGATAAAGGTTTGTAGACTTGGGCCAATGTGGTGACCCACGTCCAGATCTGATTTTGGTGGTACTGGGTAAGGGCTAAGTTTCTTTTCAGGCCTGCTGCCAAAAAAATTAATGCAAGTCATTAATGAGAACAAAAGAAAGAGCGTACATGTATTGCTAGATCTGCTTGTGTCCCGTCACCAGTAAGGGATGTAACAGAGGTACCCCAACATCCCACTCCCCACATCAAGCTCTAGCACCGTCTGTCTGCAGATGGTTGCCTTGCATTGTCCAAAGTGTGTTTGTGGACCACAATTTTTGCGCAAAGCTTTCAAAACATTAAAAGTGAATGTCTGAAACTATAACAACTGCTTCTTCATCATGGGTGAGTTTGGGTTTTCCTCATCTTTAGATCTGAAATCTCTCTGGTTAGAGTTGAGTTGTTCTTCTCCTGTGTCTTCTGAAGGGGATTAACAACAATTATCTCACTGGCACCAGAAAGGATGAAATGTGGTTTGTGGATTTGCATCCTGTGATTGACAGTCTTCGGTATCTAAGAGGGAATGAACTCAGCTAAAAGGTGTTCTGTATTTGGAGGAATTTGTAAGGTCTCTCATGTTGGCTCTCTTGAGGTCCTCTAAGACACGAATTTCAGCCTTCACGTATTCAGAAGGTCTCTGCCCTCAGCCTGCTTGTGCTAATGTAATTTGTAAAGACTGGGCAATCCTGGAGCTTTCTCTCCTGTTATCAATTTTGCTTTAAAAAAAGAAATACAATAAAAAATGTATCAGGGATACACTCAGGTGGAGACACACACATGGATAGTAAGGTAACAGAGGCTTCCTTAAGAAATCAGGTTAGACTGCAACAACATACAAGTAATACTACTATGAAGTTTCTCTGAGAATTATGTATAGTACAAACCTATTTCCCAGTTACTCATTTTACTGGGTAAATTCACTGCATATTCATCCATTTTTACACTAAATCATGCACTTTTTATTGCATTAACTGGGAGCTAGCATTGATCTTGGGCTCTGAAAGTTAAACCCAGAATTGAAGTTTTGACACTGTACCCTACGGTGCCTTTGAGAAGGGAGTTTAGGCTGGGTGTGTTGCATTCATTTATTTGGGAACAGCAACACAGAATTCCCCACTGTTCAGACCCAGTGATTTCAGATGACGCAAACCTCAGCAAATCCTGCAAGCTCCAGCTTAAGACACAGGATAGACCGTGCTGCCACAAATCCAGCCACAAACTGAACTTACTTTCTTTTAGAGCACAACAAAACATCATTTGCAAATGTATCACTTTGAAGAGAAGCAAAACCCAAAGCAAACCCAAGGCAGCATTTCTAAGCTTGATACGTTGGGTTTTTTCTTTTTCCTACTGAAAGCTCATGTCTGGCTCATTAAGTTACACGATATTTGCCATGGGTAATGTTTATTCCAAACCATTTTATGCAGCTCTAACCACAATCCTTCAGATTCTGTGCAATCATTTGCTGTCCTTAGTATTAGAAAGCCTTTGTGTAGCGAGAGAATACTAATTGCCTCCGCAGCCATCGGTGGTAGAGGGCTCTTGCGCTGCACACATCAGCATTTCCCTTCATCGTGCTTTTCAGTATGGAGGGAAAGATTTTATATGTCAGAAAATATTTTGTAAAATACGTTTCAAGGAGTGCGGAGGAAACGTCTTGGGTGAGAAAGTGCTTAGGTGAAATTGCTGTCATTTACAACCAGGAGTAAGGAGCCATGTAGTAATTCTTGGTTTTGATTATTTGAAAGAATTTTTGTGGTTGATCCAACATGGTCCATTCCTTTACATAGATCAGGAAGACCCGTTTTCCACCTAGCAAAGAGGGGCTAATTCACTGCCTGGTGAAAAAGGCAGAGCCCTCTTGAAGCCAACTGGTGTCATGAAGGAAACCAGAAGAAGTAAGTGGGAAACAAATGCCTATGGACAAGACACTGACTTTGGGGATTTGGGCTTTAGTGTTTATTCTGTGGCCTTTGAAAAAGCAATTTTTTGTTTCATGATCTTTGTTTTTACTGCCCTGAGGTGATGCCTAACAGGTAGACGGACCAGCCGCTGGGCACTGCTGAGCTGCTTGGTGGATCTGCTCCTGTGCTATATATAGGTGAGTCCATGTTGGACAGCTGGTGGATCTGTCCCCACCAGGTTCCACATCCACCCACCCCAGCTCCTTCCTACCCTGCATCACCTCTGGTTCCTCCCAACCGCTCCTCACCCCTGGTGGACATCCAGCCCTTGCACCATCCCTTACCCCACAGGAGATCCCCGTCATCACCGGGGCACCCCCAAAACCTCTCCACAGGTGATGGGTTTGCTCCATGTTGGCTGTGTCCAAGGACAGGACATCAGTGGGGAGACCTGCCCCGTAACAGCAGTAACACCTCAGCTGCTTAATTCACATGTGGCCTGTGGCCCCTGCAGAGGCTCTTCTATGCTCAATAATAATCCCAGGAGAGCAGCCAAATGCCATCTCCAGTTGACACCAGTTCTTTACCTTATTGAGGTACTTATTTTGAATACTGATTAATGAGCATCCTGAAGAAGGTAACGTATTGTTGTGAGCTTCTTGTGCTGTGGCACAACATAACTTTGACACATCCAAAAAACCTACTTTTCTTAAAATTCCTTTTTATGGCTTCTCTGTGAGCTCTATGGGGCAGGGTCACCTCCAGGCTGTGTGTCTGTACAGCACCTGGCACCACGGAGGGCTTGAATCCAGGGCTTCCAAGCAATGCTGGGAGAGAATTGCAAGAAATAGTTTAAGGTCAGCATTGTTTTGCCTCCCTTGAAGAGTAAATGCAATAGAAACTTATTATATGAACTGGCTCGGTCAGGGGAGATTTCTTCTTATTCATAGTAAAATTCATCTGTGGGAATTTCACACGTTCTCTTGCAAGATGGGAAGTAGCAGCACTTTATTAACTCAGGCAATGAGATCCCTTATACAATGAGGATTCTGGTTTTGAATCTCTGGTGGCACCGAAATAGAGGGATGATAACTTTTCTCCCTCACGCTCCCACCAATGCACCCCAGTTCCTCTCCCTGGTGCCAGGAGGACCTGAGGAACACCTCAGGAATGAGCAGGACTGTGACTTTGGGACATCTGGCCATTGAGGCAAGGGACACCATGTACACCCTTTGCTGTGCTTTGCAAACCTCCTCCCATCGCCTTGAACCCTCACCCCAGGGTCACCTCACCCCACAGCCCCCTCCTAGATCCGACAGCCCCAACGTCTGCTCCAGGGGATGGGCTCCACATGGTGCTCGCCTGGGGAAGAAAACACAAAAAAAGAACTGTGGGGAGCTCCAACGTAGGCTTAAAAATTGAGTGCAAGATTCATCCATGTCTTCCCTGCAAAATACACCCCAAGCTCAGCCTCTGCCTCTGCTTTTTCCCTCCCCATAGCCCCAGCAAAGCCCTAATGCTCACAGTTTAGTCCTACCTCGGGGAGCGCGCACGCGCGTGTGTGTATGTGTGTGTATTTTTTTTTTTTCCGGAGTGACTTGTTTGTGCTGTCATCAGCCATTGTTTTGGTAAATGGTGAGTTAAACAGATATATCCAAGCGTAAAATCTAAAAAATGTTCCCTGTGGGCGCCTGGGGGGTGTTGTTTGAAATCAACTACATATCAATTGAGCGGCGGCGAGCGGATCCGATGATAAATTCCAGTCCACAGACGCCTTATAAATTACATTTTTTTGTTCACGATCTAGCCTCATCTCAGCTCCCCAGAGGCCCTTAGACTGAGAACTATGATTGTGTTGGAGAAACGTTTGCTCAGCTTGAGCGATGCCATTAGTGTTACATGTGCCAGGCCGCTCTCCCCAGCACCCCCCACTTCCATCCCTCCATCCCCCCAATCCCAATCCGATCCCCCCCCTCTTCTTCCCTTCAACAAAATGCAATATGTGCCTGGTAATTTTTCTGTTCATTATCTCATTGTTTTCTGTAAGTACAAGGTTAGATTGAATTACTGCAGGCTCTATTGTCTATTTGTAATTCTCCTTCCATGCCGCGCTACTAATGAATGGGCAATTTAGTCAAATCTTTGTAACGGCTTCTTCTGTGCGTCAGCCACTTAATTACTCTGAGCTTTTCTCACTGCTGCTTTATTGCATGGAAACTCAGGCTGCTTCCAGGTCTTTGCTAGGGGATCTCCAGCTCCGAAAGAAAAAAAAAAAAAAATCACAACAATATCCAACCCGGATCATCCTGATTCCTTGGTGTAACAGCATCCTCAGCACGCAGGACTTTCCCCTCCCATATGGTTTATTTGCTCTATAGTTAGTGGGTTTGTTATTGTCATGTGCGCAGAGGAAACTGCCACCGTGTAAATTAGGCAAAGTACATCTAAGGTGAAGACCCTTTCATATGATAGGAGCTTGGAAAAAAAGGCAAATTAAATAAATGCTCAGGACCTCATAAGGAATATGCCCCACTCCATGCAATTCCACTGAAACTGAGATGCTAATCTTGATCTGTTTTGGGATCGCCAAAATCTAAATTTGTTTGATTTTAGTACCAGGGGTAGGAATTGGGCTTTTTTGTTTGTTTGTTTGCAAAAAGGGTATGTTCACCTTTGTGTTTAATATCCAATATTTCAATCTGCAAATGAGGGGCAGGGCATGGGTATAAATAAATTTTTAAATCCATTTAATAAAATTAAATGTGATCATTTATAACTAGCAGTGCGATAGGTATGTGTAGAAAGCTTTAAAACAGCCCTTTCATAATAAATACTTTTCTTTAATAACAGGATGCAAACAATGGAAATAAGAGGAAATAAAGGAGTTTAAAAGAAAGTATTGTGAATTATAAATAAGATCCTGGGACATTATCTCCATGCATGATCTGACTCACCTATTTAAACTCCTAAAGAGACTCTGTTCCTATTTTCAGTGACTGAAAGAGGCTGATGGAGTGCAGGAGTGGGCCCAAAATCGTGGGTAAGCAGACTCCAGGTGTAATTGAACTCCACTTTATCTGTGTGTTTAAACTGGACACCAATGTTTTATGTCAACTACATTTTTAGGAAACTGCACTGCCTCTTTATGACGTCAGTGTATTTTGTGTTTTTCACTTTTGCACAGGCTTTATTACCTTCAGGGAGGAAATGCTCTAACAGTCTGTCTCTGATCCTGTTCCAATTTATATCTACATGTTGTTACATGAAATCCAAACCTCTGGTTGTACTTTTTTTGTCACATTTCTCGGTTTTTAATTCAAAATTAAAACTTTGAATTTGTTCAGGGATTCATTAATTTCTGTCAAGCTGACCTTTTACAGAGGGTTTCATATCTGAATGACAGACAGGTATAGACTTCACATTCATTTTGCACAGAGGGTCTGCATGCTCAGTGATCTAAGCAGATATTTAATATATGAACACTAAACTCAACGGTGTAAAGATCTTTTCTTTCCAGCTACTATGACTGGAAAAGAGATTCAAATTAAAATTATATTCTGCAGGATTTCCAGGGAACGGGTTTATCCCTCAAAACTGTTACAAATTGATGGGGAAGGTCTTGCGAGCTTTGTAAGAGTACAAAAAAGCTGATAATAAATTACTGTAATTATTAATGATTATAAAGGTCTTTCAAAAGACTTTTCAAGGAACTTTCCTATAGGGAAATTTCCCAACGCCCAGAGACAGATTGCTGAAGAGAGCTGCAAGCTGAAAACCCAGCACAAAGATGTGGCAAACTTTTCAGATTTTGACTGACGCTGATGCTCATCCTTGACCCTACAGGTCAAAACCTTCACCGGTCCAGAAGCAGTCGGCAGCTGGAGAGGGGCTACATCTCCCCTTCATGTGGCACTGGGATGGGACAGGATGGTGGATGTGCCTGGGGCAACCTCCAGTGTCCATCCCACGAGCTCCCAGCCGCTCTCTTGCCCCTTGACTGGGATTTGGTTTACCAGCTCTCATGGTGGGACCTCACTTGAGCTTCACAATAGACACGTTCCCCCCTCTTTTGCTTTAGACCCCCCTCTTCCCCAGGCCAGACCTTAAAGGTAGTGGCCATCCAATGCTTATTGCACGCAGCAGGGGTCTGACTGACCTCAGGGACCTGCTTCTAAAAGCTTAAGAGTTCTTCGATTTCAGTAGAAATCAGAATAACCCAGTTCTTGCATGATTACAAATGGGATTCACTGCACAGACACCACAGATTTTGACCAGGGCACAAATGTGAAGCTCTGTGCCAACCTCCAAAGCAAATCCTTGTTTCAGTATATGTGCATTTTAATCACAGCAATGTTATCAGGTCAGGCTGACCATAACTTTGGTGTGGGTTTTTTTTTTTTTCCTCTTCAAGCCCAGGGAAGCGTGCTGAGCTCAATGTGACCCAAACACCATCCCAACACGCTGCTCCTCCTGCCCTGTCCCCATGCTCCCCTGGCAGTTCCTCTCCTCATGCATAAGGGTGGTTTTTCGTGTCCACCCTGGAGATGCTGCAAACTTCCAGATCCTGCCCGGGGATTTGAGTTCGATCCTGGATGCCACCAAGAAGGAAACCGTTGCATGGCCACAGCGTTGCATGGTCATGCCAGAATGGGTTGCCCAGGTCTCACTGGACCAGTGGCTCTGTGATGGGTTCTGCTGCGGTGCTTGGTGTAGAGGAATAACGAGATTCCTGCCGGCATCCAGATCGGTGAGTGTTGGATTTCGAACCACCCCTCCTTGTGCCATCCACAGAACTGAAAAAGCCTCATGCCTCCAGAAACACCTATCGCTAAATAGCAGCTTATTTCTATTTGTCATTACGAAATAGCTGAAGACAAGCAGAGAGGCAGCCTGAGAGCGAGCTGGTGCCTCGTAGACCCAGATAGGCTCTTCGCCTGCTTTGTTATAATACTTCATTGGAACTGACACATTGATAGCCACAGTTTTTCTAGGAAGTGACCTTCATGCTGCCCATTGATTCCCAGTGGCCATCAACTCCTTGCAATTGGAATGACAGGCCAGGTTAAAGGTCGGTCCTTAAATAAAGCTTCTGGATTACTAAACACCTGAAGTTCAAATGAAAATGGAAATCTGCACCTCATTTTATGTGACATGTTACTGCTAATGACACTTCGGGATCTTAAACGGTTCCTGCTCTTTAACTCATGTGTGTGTTTCACTCGATAGCCCCTTAAACCAGCTCCTCTGCCTGATGCTGCTGGACCCTTACAGGACAGGCAGCACAGGAAAGCAATCTCCCTGGGATATACGGCTTCTGGGAAAAAAGCTTTCGCAGGAAAAAACATCAGAACCAATTAAAACATTTGCCTTTCAAGCGATGGCCAGAAACGATCATTCCCTTAATTAAGATTCACAGTAAAAGGATTTTATTTACATGAGCTGTGGCATTAAAAAGGCCCCAATAGCAGAGCCGTGCCGGGGAATTCGGATGTGTTTTGTTTCCCTGTGCGCCTGGCTGTGGGGATGGGCAGCAGGGTGTTCGTACGGGGAAGAGGAGAGGATTGCTGTCTCCCCACGCTTTATGGAGCTGCTGCTCCAGTCATCCTCACCCTGACCCTTGGTCCCAGATCCAGGTGCCCTCAGCCTCAGCGGGACCCAGTTCACCATCGGCAGGGCGCCCAGAGATCCCCCAGGGCTCCCAGCACCGTCCCCTGCCCCACTGGACCCTTGGCCCCCTGAGAGTGGTGGGCTCAAATTTACCTCTTTATCTTCTCCTCCAAATTTTTATTCATTTTCTTCACCTTGACTTGAGTGGGGAACACTGGTAGACAGGACAGTAAACTTGCCATTGCATCTTCAAGAGTGTTTATACTTATTCTGTAGCTTTTGCAAAAAATACTTTGACAGATTCTGCTAATTTACTTCCATGCTATTACGACGTCTCATTTCCAGCTGAAATTAGTGTACCTTTGTGCCAGATGCAGTATATACTCCCTGTCAGATACAGTACCTGTCCCAAAAATCACATTGTCTAGATAATAACATGAAGCTATTTACCCCAGGCTAGGTTCATCTTCTGCAGTGTGTCAGGACAGCAGGTGCCAGAATCTGGTAGACATGGCAGCATGCTCATATTTCTTAATCTGAAGTCCCCAATGTTTAATAAATGACCATATAATAAGTTAAATGTGGCCGGGGCTGCTTGCTGGCACTGTAGCCAGCTGGCATGATATGGCCTGCATCCATGCTCTTGATCTCATCATCCAAAACAGGGCTGCCCTGTCCAAAATACTTGTTTGGAGGGATCTCTGGGCCACCCCAAGTCTCAAGGCATGCCTGGAAATTGGCTGAGGACTAGTTCCTTGGCCAAAACGGGGCCAAGGTCCGTTCTGCCAGTCTGAAGAGTAGTGACCAAGTTCCCATGCCCGGGGATGTCCCTTCTTTTTAATTTGCTGTATAATATTTATCATTAAATTTCCAAATACAGTCATATGAGTGTGCACCAAACACAGGATTTCTCTTTGTGCTAGATGATGCTTTCATTGCTTTGGAGGATCAGCATGGGGGAAAACAACTGGATGAGGAGGGAAGAAACAGACTTAATCCCAAAATCTCGCAGGTCCTCTACAGCCTCTGTTATACGCACCGTTAGGTCACCTAGATGAAGGATGTTTTGGAAAGCAGACATCTGAAATACGGACTGACGCCTTTTGGTTAAAAAATAGTGCCAGAGCATAACTTAATTCCATAGGCAGCGGGACGTTCCTAGTACCAGACCCCCACCAGCAGGGATTGCATGGATCGATAGCAGAAGATGCAGTAGGTTACGGTGACTTCCAATTCAAAGTCAACACTAGCTCTGCCACTGCTCTATCAGAAGCCTGCAAGACTTCCCAGTGGTCATTTTTGGAGGGGTTCTAATGACCATCAGCAGGAGGAAGAGTTTAATTGCTGGCCATGCCGGTATCCCTCGCCGAGTGGCCGGGGGCTGGATGGACACGGCGTTGAGTTACGTTCTTGTTGCTCAACGTGGTGCCTCCAGGCAGCGACTGTGGGAAGAGGGAGCTGCTGTGTCGTAACCGTCCGGGTGATGAATAGTCTCTCATCCCCGTCGCTGTCAGCCTGACACCACTCACCAGCGCTAAATTAATCTAAACAACGGTGTGTAACACGGTTACTGCTTGGGTTTGTTAATGCCCAGCTAATAAAGTAGGAATAGCAGAGCCACTGAGCACAGTTTCATAAAATGCTTTAAATGCACATTAACCTAACAGAATCTGGTGTAACAGGCTAGGAACACTTACACCAAAACGTGTGTTTGCTGGAGATCTGCTTTAAATGTTGTTTAGTTTTGGTGGTACTTCTTAACATAAGTCCTGGGGCTTCTGGTAGAAAAACCAAATTTCTAAGGGAATAGTTTAGAATGTCTAAAGATAAAACTTGAAAAAAGAAGGTGATGTCACAAAATAACCTTTTGGTTCTGTCCATTTAAAAAAAAAAAAAAGTCTAGTTCCACCTAGTAAAATCTAAGGAAAGCTTCTGTGTAACATCAGTATAATAGAACTTGTTTCAAACAAGCTTCCAAAAAATGTTTAAAACGTTTCTCCTGGCCAGAGACCTTACACTGAATTTCAGCCAGCAGCAAATTTTTTGCAGCCGGTGTTATAAATCAAAACTGGGTTTCTAATGAAAGTGCTGACACAACTTTAACTGTAACAGTACTTTCAGGCAAAACTGTAAAGAAATTAGAGTCCTACATTCAGTATGCTGGTGCCATATCCAGAATTGCTTTTTTTAATCTTCCTCCCGAGTGCTTCTCTGTATCACAGAAACACTGAGAATTAGTGCAATTGTCATGTAATGCAGAATGTAGATATCTGCTATACCTAGTGAAATTCTACAATATAAACCCTTTTGTTAGAAATATCAAGAGATCAAATGGTCAATTTTTTTAATGAGTTCTCTATGAAATAATAGCTCTCTGTGTGAGCAGCTACCCAGATCACTCAGTGTCACATTTGCTCCCTGACTGGACAACTGACTTCTTTAAAATATTACAAAAAGAGTAGCCAATGGTCAAAAAACTCTTCTTGGTCCAACATCTAGGTAGAGCAACCATTTGCTCCAATGTTCTTGAAATCTGGGGGAAACTGCAAACACTTCCATGAATATCTGGCGATTGTCTACTGGAAACACATGACTCCTTTGAGGCAGAGAGACCTTGGCAGACCTTGGGTCCTGCTCCAGCAAAACAGGTAAATGATATAATTATGGGAACATCAGTGCTCCCATGGAAGCCACTTGTGCATCAAAGGTTGCACAAGTACAGAGATGTTTCAAAGGACATTGACCGTTGGAGCTGTATGAGCCTTGCCCTTTCCATCGCCGGGGATATTATGGCGCTTCAAAGTGGTCTTGCTTGGAAACATTAGGATTTTGGTGAAAATTTGAAACTTCTCAAAAAGCACCGGTTTGGGGACTATCAGAAGGATTCTGCTTAAAGCTATCCCCCATCAGAAGGGGTCTGGAAATTTCCCAGCAACCAGTGAAAAGAATCCTTGATTCTTCTGAGCAGAAATATTTCTTAGAGAACAAGTTCATTTTCAGTGAAATTCCACTGAAACACAAGAAGGTTTTCCATTGGATATCTGCCTGGTTCCTTACCAGTTTACTGCTGTGTTTCAGAGTCAATAATATAAGCATGTATCGTCATGAGGATTTCAAAGACTCTTCCTGAGTATCATCAAAGGAAGGTCTCTGAAATCAATTTTCCTGCCCGTTCCCCATGAATTTTGGCCAAAGCCCTGTTAAAGAACAGAACACCATGCTTCTTGAAATCCAGAAACTGGGAAAATGCTTTGAAATATGGGTTTAAGTAGCCTAAAGATCTTGTTAACCTTTTTTGTGGTGATCAGTTCAGTTCTTCCCTTTTGGAGTTTCTGGATTAAAGGCACCCAAGACACAGACAACAAATGTTAGGTCAATGCAGGGCGGCTTTTAAATACCAAACCATTTATAGGCATTAAAACTGGCTGTCTAATTGCTGATCCTGCAATGCAGTGTCCTTTAGGAAGGATGGGAGCTCTTTTTTCTTGCTGTCCTCAATCACAACATGGCATTCATGTTATTGCATGTGGAATGGTGGGTCTGAGTTTTCTCACCAAGGTTGAGTTACTTGAATTAATGGTTTTATGTGACTCTTTCTCAGTAGGATATGAGCTAGAAGGGAATCTGGCTTCCTTTCCTGTGGCAATATTATTTCTCTAGAAGTTACAGAGGTGAAAACAGGTTTGTCCCTCTGTATGTGATTCCAATAGGTTTGGATTAAAATTCAATGCTGTTCAAGGATGGGCATCTCTGAGGACTACCTCAAAGGTCTCCAGGGTCTCAGGTAAAAAGACTGTGGCTCCAAATTTCCACAGCTGGAAATAGGCAGAGCTGAAATCAGTGCCACTGTCCAACTGAGGTCCTAAATAGGGCTTGTGTGATGATTACTACTTGGGCTCAGTCTTTTTGCCTCCTGAAAACTGCTGTTGGGTAAAATAGTGTCTCTTGTCCCTTCACTGACAGCCACCACAATTTTAAAAGGCAACAGTAAAAACGAATGCAGGAATAACTAACAAGAAATAGCTTCCAGGAGCAAAATAATTCGTTGAGATATTTTTGTGAATAACTGATTTTTGACTCAATTATTAAAAGGAAGGAATGAATTTATGGGAGCATAAATCCTGTCCTGAATGTTTCAGAATATTCAGTGGCTTGGAAATGATAGGTTTTTAGGTCAAATGGGATATTTCAAAGACTCAACCAAAATGTCTCGCTTCTTTGGAAGATTTTCTAACAAAAACAAAGTAAAAGTATAGGCAGAGATGGCATCAAAGCCAAAAAGTCCATACCCTAACTAACAGGCTGCAAGTCATCTGTCCTTTTATATGCTTGTTTATACTTACTGTGAACAGAGAACAGATGAAGCCTTTTTGTTTCAAACACTGTGGTGTGAACCATTTCGACTCTTTCCAATTAGGTGAAAGCACTACATTGACTCTGAATTTCCAAAATCTTTTGGTTGACCCAAACCTGCATTTCTTCACAGGTAAACCATTTTTCTTAAGAAAGCAGAACCTCCTGAAAATTAAAACACTCGCTGTCCCTGTCTCAGTGTTTATAAAGTAGCATATGCGTGATATTCTGATTAAACTCTATTTTTTTGTGTGATGACTTCAGGCCAGTGAGGTAGTTTGGGAGTCCAGAGGCCAGAGACCCTTCATCCTTTGTACGCTGATGTTAACTCTTCCATCTACATAGCAGAGCAATAAAGGCACATGTGGTCCCAGCACTCCCTTATGACTATGTCCAGTATCAGTAGTAACTCCCAAAGCCAAAGTGGCTGATATGAGGCAGTTTTTAGTAGGTTTTTTTTTGGACAAAACCCTGTGTTTCTGCTGTATCTCTTTTGGTGCCTTTCTAAAATCTCACAAAGATCTCTGGGCTTTTCAGAGATCTGTGTTCAGGGTCCTCTTTGTCTTTCAGTCTGCCATCAAAACTTGTGGGTTTATTTCTGTTACATTGACGGGAAAGAAATTTTAATACAGTACTGTGTATTTACTTTATCTGCTTGTCTTTACAAATCACTCTACAATCCAAGGGTTTGGTGTGAGACAGAGCGAGCGAGCAAGAAGAAGTATTTATAGTAAAACATGGATAGTCAATAGCATGTGGGAAAACAACTGAAACTGAGAAAGGTCCCAAAGGTAATTTGCAAATCTGCTGAAATCCCGAACAAGCTTTGATTTAACCGAAGCTTGAAATGGCTTTTATTTACTGTCTATTGTGGAATAAATGACATCTCATAAACAGGCTTTATCCATTACCACAGAATGGCGATCACTGTGTTAGGGACATTTTATCCTCTTGATATAAAACAAGATATGCTATAGTGTGTTATTACAAATAGAAAAATCAATGCTGAGACACACACCTCTGAAATTTCATTTTTGCGGAACCCCATTTTCAAAAATGTATTCTCTAATAAAAATGTCTCCATAACCGGGGGGATTTACAAAACACTGAGCAACAAAGAACAATAACAAACAATGAATAAAGTGGCTCCATCCTGAGTCTTTTTGCTGTACATTAGTCACACACTTGCATACATTTCTGAGCACTGAGCAGAGCTCCCACTAGGCAGGAAAGTAAAACAGCTGAATTACCTTCTCTTTTAAGCGCTTTGTGAAGAACATACACTGCATGCCAATTTGTGCCGGAGAGGAAAACTTCGCAGTAAAAAGAGCCTGATCCAGGGATGGAGAGACCAGAAGAAAGACTCATGTTATTTTCTCCAAGGTCTGGATAAAAAAAACCTAGTTAAAAGTAGTTAAAACTTGGCTGATGCTGGTGTTGGCAATTACTTTTCATTTGCAGCAGGTCTGATATATTTGCCCTTTTTCCTTGTTCATTACTTAATGCTGATTCATAGGATTCTGTTTCTCTGATAAATTTTCACCTGGAAATGCCTGGAAACAGATTTTCCTCCAGTCTGTCAGTTATGAATTGTTCAGAGTGGCTGCTCCCTCTGTACAGTACATAACCAGTCCCCAAAATATAGTAGCGTAACTGGAATCTGACTGGATGCCCGTAAAAGGAAAATTAGATAAAATAGTGAATGGCAAATAACAAACAGTGATTGCATTGATCTTTTTTTTTTTCTAATGCATGATTATTTGTCTCTGGAATTTATGATTCTTCTGAGATTTTGAGACTCATCAATCAAGTAAGTGGAATGGGGAGTGAGTCTGCCCCAGTACCATAGTATATGAGCTATAAATGGTTGTGGAGTGACTGCCCTGAACACTCCTGAAAATGCAGATAAATTGCTTTTGAATTATTCAGTTGCCAGAAATCAAGATCAGATAGTCACCTTCGGCGGGTCAACAGTATCCCAGGGATGTGAACCTGAACTAGGGAAGAGGGTCCCCTACTCACACAGCAACAGAAATCCCATTAAAAGCATCCCATCCCATTTCCTACAGCAAGGGACAGGTCACCATCAAACTCCAGTTGGCAAGAGACACATTCGTCTTCTCATAAATCAAGGAACAGCTACTTCCAAAAAGTAGTTTCTGACATTTTGGTTTATAGCCTGATCTGGGCGTTGCTTTAATATACATGACTTAGTTCATGTAGATTAGTTCCTTAGTTACTTTTAATAGTCTCTGTCTAAAATTATCTCGTGACATTGAGTTCCACAGCCGAGCACACACGATGGGTAGAAGGATTTTCCTGGACTCTGCGAAGGCAGATGTCAAAGACCAGATTTGTGGCCGCTCTTCAGGATGTATGACTCTCTCCTCCTCAGACAGATCAGTGAATTTATTAGGATGACTTGCAAAGTACAGTGATCCTTAATGTGAGCAATTGCGATGAGGTCACATTTACATCGAAAATTATCTCATAGCCCCTAGGGTTTCGCACCCAGCAGTGGGAAATAGTCTTTGCCTCTTGCTGCGCAGATGGAGTGGTGATTCTGCTCTGAAAGAGAGTCTCAGCAGAAGTTTCAAGGGGAGGTGGAGAGCTCTTTAGACTTTTTTTCTGATGCAGTCAAAATTTGCTGGGGCCTGAGAGCCGGCTGCAGTTCCCTACGGGAGATACCGCCTTTGAGAAATGCAGGTCTGCTGGCTGCATTCACATAGATGTTTGCTTGCTGCAGCACAAATAGGAGCACATAGGGATGCTTTCAGGATGCAATTAGGAAAAGTTCTTTGGACTAGAGAAGTCCCTTCTCTCTGTTTCTTTTTGCCTTGTGCCACGGTCTGACCCTCCCTTGCCAAGAGTGTAAATGAGGACAACATCCTCAGTTGCTTCAATCACATTATGGTCAAAACCCCAAATCGGTATCTTTTAAATGTAAAAAATGGAAGGAAAAAATGGATCTGAGGGCAGCGGTGTCCTCTCAAAACAAGGTCAATGTGGGGAACTACAGCTGTCCTGCCTTTGGGGAAGGGGGTGAGAATTCAGGCTGAGGGTTGCAATGATACAAATAAATACGCATCAGTGAAACATCTGTGATAAATGCAATTCCTGGGCAAAACCCCCCAAATATCTACTTTGATGCAGAATTGAAGGATCTTTATACTGTTATCACTGCACCAGAAAATGTACAGTGGTTCATGGGTCAAGTTCCTCCAGTTCCAAGGACTTACCTGCTCCTGTAGTTAGTGACAGAGGTGATTCACAACGACCCATGGACACCTCTGACCGTGGCATCTGTGTAAGGCATTTCAGATGACACAGTGGGTGCTTCAAGTCCATGAAACCAAGACACTTTAAGTGACCAAAGCAATCGAAAGAATATGGAATAATCTGATTTTTCCCTTGCTATGCCAATGGTTGAACCTACGTGTCCCTGCACACATGGCCCCTGACAGTCAGCCCCATGAAGACTCCTGTAATGCCCAAAACCTTCTGGTTGGCTTGGCCATGCACATGGAGCAGGAGCTTATAAAGCTAATTTGACAACCTGCACTGTTGCCAGCCTACAAATATTTAGCCGCTTGCATGGTAATTCAGTTGCATAAACCGCTTTCACAGTTTTGGGCAGCCTAACAGAGGTTTCATCTTTCCTGCAATATGGCTAAGGCAATGCTCACCCCTCTGTGTATATCTGCTTTTGGAGCTGCTTCCAGGGGGAATAGTCTCAAAGCAAAGGGGGGGTAAAAAAAAATCTCTTGGCTCTGCAAAGGTTCATGGGCTGATGGAGGCAAAGACAAACTGCCACATTTGGCCTCAATTGTGTCCTTGTTTTGCTGGCTCTCAATCTGGCTTGCTTTATTCCAAAGGTATTTTGTTCCTTTTGAAGCTCACGAACAATCCGCGGCGTGTTTTCGCCCAGCGCTGCCTCCTCGCCGATGCTCACCGGACCACAGTGAGTGCAAATGAGATGCAGATCTGCAGATTGCATCTCTTGCTAGAGATCCGTCATGCATATGGATCAGGCTGTCTCCTCAGGTGGGGAAGAGCTCTGTGCACAGAGAGTATTTAAGGAGCGGGCGCCTAATGGAAAACTTTGAAAAACAGCCTACTTTTAGAATCAGTTCTGCTTGCACCTCCAACATACTGCGTATTGCTCTTCATTTCTTTGTTATCGCTGAGGACATTTGCATGAAAATAGGATCGTTGTTTTTTAAACATTCATCTGTTCCTGCTGCTTGTTGCTCGCTTGGAGACTTAACGCCTATGGAGTCCCAAGCCAGGGCTGTATGGGAAACGAGTGGGTTGTTATGAAAGAAGGAGAAGGTCAGGGATGGGAAGGGGAGGCCTGGAGAAACCTAATGGTTGGGTTTGTGGTTTGCTGCCTGACCCTTCAGGCAACTTATATTGTCAGAAGTAGACAAGGAAAGAGTCTGCATACAAAAGCCCCTCTTGGTCCAAAAATCTTGTCTCCAATGGTGGCCAGCAACAGCCCAAGAGGAAAGGATATAAGAAAAAGATAAGTGTGTTGTACTACTCAGCCTACCTTTGCTGCCTTCAACAGCTCATGGCTGAGGATTCTGAATCAGAGCTCATGTCTGGTAGTAGTAACTTCACGTAGGAGCCCACAAGGGATTTTTACTTTCATGTTTTTCTGCAATACCTTTTTTACACTGTAAGAAATGTCAAGAAGTTTCCCAGAGGAGTTCTGTGGGATGTTGGGGCTCACAGCGCTGAGGTGGGCAGAGGAGGTGGCATCTTTCCTTCTTACCCAGTTCTCTCCTCCAAGAAAGGTCTTTACTAAGGATACTGGACTTATCAGATGCTGAAAGCGGACAAAAAGCACATAGGCAATTCAAAAATCCAATGTTAAAAGAGGATTCAGGTCACTCTGACCTTGGGAAAATTATGGATTTGGCTTTGGTCTAAACAGGGTGGGATCTAGCTCAAAATAAGTTGAAACAGCAAACTCAAGTCACCCCTTGTTCAGATTTGTGTTTGAACCTTAGTGAAGGCTTTCAGCAGAGCATCTTCACTGATCTGACAGGACAGGTTTCTCTCAACACATACAAAGTCCGTCTGTGGGTGAAAGCGGGGTCAGTCCTCCAGTAGTATTTCTGAACCGGTGTTCCTCTTTCTCATCGGGTCAGAATGTGAGGAAGAGTCAGCAGTAGCTGACAGACCCCTGCAGTCAAGGAATAAATGCGGATTTCCTTGGCAATAAAGATGTGAGGAGTAACAGCATTTAATCACAGCCTATAAGCTCTCATTGTAGCGTAGGGAAAAACCCTTATTTAAAGGTCATATTTAGCCTTTTACTGTGAAAGATCCAGCTTTTGGCTTGTAAATTGGGACTTGACATGAGGTATCTTTGTACTTTGTTTATGACCTACCCTTAATCTCAGTGCCTATCCACACTGCAGGAAAACTTTTTGCTGCAGGAAAACTTTTTGCTGCAAAACAATGAGCTCATCCTCAGAAATATAGCATTAGGCTTCAGAGTTAACACTCTGTTAACTGGTATATGGGGTAGGAGGGGTGCAGTTTCCACACTGCCTCGTAGTTGTAGCTTCAGTTGGGATTTTAACAGACCCATGCTTACATCAGATGACATTTTCAGGACTGGAGGGGTTAGGACGAGCGAGCGTCCTGTCCTCTCTCCCAGCCTGTTGTGGTCCAACTCTGCATCATGAGCCAGGTACAGCAACAACAGCTCACAAAAGTACCTCCTCCAAATATTGGCAATCAAAAGAACGTTGTTTCAGTATAATATTATATATTATACTGCGGTTATGGGTAAATCAAGGGCAAAGCAGCCTTGCTCTTCTGACAGTTTGTGGAGGAAGAGGATGAGTAAGAATGGACGTCTGTCCTGTTTCACAACCAAAGCTGTGCTACCTACCCAGGGCCCTATCTAACGGTGTATCTACTAATTAACTGATTGCAACATCTTTCAGATAACCATTTAGGGACAGGCTTAGTGTGCACTGCAGTTCTGTCGGGAGGGGAAATGAAAGATAAGCAAAGCCCGTTTCATCACCGATTGCCCCGGCTGCTCTCACCTTTAATGCCGTTGTGGCAAGGGTCCTTCCCACTGGCTGGCTGCACGTTGCACAACTCGCTTCTTTTATGCTGTTTACCACAGAAAAATGTTTAAGTAGGATTCAGATATCCCTCGGCAAAGGGAAAGAGGAAAAGCAAAGGTGAAGAAAAAAAAAAAAGCCTTTGCAAAATATAAAACAGAAGTTGCTGCAGGCAAAGATGCCTTTGAGCAGTCTCAAGCTAAGACTTTCCATTTCCATGTAAAAATGTCTGTCGAAAGGGCAAGCTACATTTACAATGAGCAAAGTTTTATAGCTTACACAGGCATGAGCACCTGCTAGGAAGATGGGGAAGAGATTCAATTTACCTTTGGGTTGCAATGCTCAGATTCCCATTTAAAAGTCTAAGACCCCTGATTATTTATTGATGTCTTTCTCTTCATAGCTGTCTGCATCTTTACTGGCTTGCAAGATGCAACAGTGTGGCCTAAAGGATTTTTTGAATTAAGTTCTTTGAAGTCATTTTTTCCCTTTAGGAGTTTAGCCGACAAGGCTGAAGTTTGACAGACCTCCTCTGCATTCGGGGGCGGTTGATATATTTCTATATTTATTGGCCAACAGTCAAATTAACTGTGCCTGAGCTGTCATTAAACACTAGGTTACGACAGGGTTACTGGTTTTTCTACTTTTTTATTTACAGGAGGGAGGGAAGGCAGCATCTGTGGGAGTAACGTGCTAAAGCAACCCACATTTTAGACTGAATATGCTTCAAGTTCCCATAAGGCAGAGACAGACAAAATTTAATAGCAAAGTCTCTATCAATATCCCTTCCCCTCTCCCAGAAAGCATAAAAGTGGCAGCTTGTACATTTTCTTTAACTCACAGGAGCCAAGGAGACTTTTACTGAAGACACCTAAAAAGACATTACAAGGCACCTCTGGCAATGAAATGAGTATTTCCTTATTTCAGCAAGAAGAATAGAAACTCTGACTCTTCTTTCTTCACAATAATAAGAGTCATGGTAAAATAAAAAAGAAAAAACAAAACTGGTATTGCAATTAATTTTGGTACCTACAGTGCCCTAGAAAATCAAACCTGCCATGCTCAGTAAAAGCAGAGGAGCAAACACTAACCCAAGCGGTGGCTTATTTAATTTGTTTAGTTTTCTGGAAAAAAAGCAGTAAAAACGGGTAAGGTCATACTGGTCAAAGAACAAGCACACAAACTCCACTTTCCTGCATCTCCTATCAGTTAACATAGGTGATAACAGCTACCCCAAATTACTAGAAACGGGGTTTGGCTGGAAAATTATTCCTATGGGCTGGACCCAATTCCACAAGTTACCCAGGGGGGAGAATCATTAAGGCATTACGTGCACCAAAATAGGGCTTTTATTAGGCAAGGAGCTAGAGCAGGCAATGGCATGGTCTTGTCCAGCCATAAAACACCATCATCCTCCAAGGGCAGATGAACAAGTGTTGGTGGTGGCTGACAGGAGCTGCTGAGGATCTGTACTCGGCTGGAGATGAGTCCTCATCCTCTTACGACTGCCTTTTTCTGGCATGCTGGGAGTGCACTTGGGCCCTCCAGAGCTGAAGACCTTCAATGACCATGTGGTAAGGACAGAGATCCTCAACTGTGTAGCTTCAGGATCTAGCACCGCGGTGGAGCTGCACAAGTCAAGGTTGAGGTCTGGTTTACACTGTGTGCCCAGCCCTGAGTAGCGAGTGCGGGAGGGGACCGATCTCGAAATGAGGAATGGGCTGGAGCTGTCAACATTAATCACAGTGCTCAAAGGGCATGTTTCTGGGACTCACCTCACCTAAATTTCCCTCCCCCAGGCTGGCTGCCCTAGGCACCCTTTTAGTCAAGGAAAGAGGACCTCAGGGCACGACCCTGACCCATCTTGGACATCTTCAGGGAGTGAATCACAGCTGTAAAGTGCCTGTCCTTCCCTTGACTAAAGGTAATTTATGGGAACTGCTCAGGTGTCTCCCGCTCCTGAAGTTACAGCGTGCCAATAGTGAACGTCCCCACTGGAGGACGGCCGAACAAGGCTGTGAGCCAGCCCCATGCAGGTGCACCTTCTCCTTTCCCAAGGCAAAACCCTTCCAGCTCTGCTCCACGTAATCCTCTTTGGTGACAGCGAGCAACCCGCGGAGGTTTCGACGAAACTGTAATGGAGATGTGCTTGGATTTTCCATGGGCAAAGAGCCTCTGGAGTTACAAGACCTCAGCTGAGTTCCCTGGTTGGTCTTGCTTAACTGTGAGCATCCAGCATGGCTGGGGCTTTCTGACACATGAACGAGGGGCTTGAGGTACCTGTTGACAGTGACTGAATATTGCTGCCAAAGCTGCCAAATAACATTCCAGCGAAGGATATTTATGGGCCCCAATGCGAGATTAAGTAACTGTCCAATCCATTTATCAGCACGCTCACAATCACAAAAATGAGAGAAGAAATAATAGTTATCACAGTACAATTATCACCGTGCAAACCATTATGGTAAGTCACAGTCCAGAAAAGGTGGCAGATTATTGTTGTAATCTGTTATTTGGTGAAAACGGGCATTTCTGGAAGGGGATTTGGGTCTTCTCAAGGGCTTATGGGACCCTGGGGGTGGTACAAATGTAGGATGAAAAAAGCTTACCCCACTCTGGTGATCTTCTGGTCTGCTTTCCACCAGATCCAGACAAGGATTTCTGTGCGTGTCCAAGCCAAAGGAAGCTGCGGAGCAGCTATCCCAGTAACACCGGGGGAGGCAAACAGGCGACACGATTGAGTAATGTGAACCCGTGTTTGCAAAAATGATTTTAAAAAGAGGATTTTACATACATGATGGATGCCAGGCCCCTCCAATGCCACTCGGCTGCTTTCTTCCCTAGATGGGAGGTTAATAGGTATATGAATTAATGTAATGACCTCTTTATTGACACACTTTCATTTCACTTCTCTTTAACCACCACGAGAGTAAAACCCAGAAGAACTGTTCAGAGAAGAGTGACTACATTTAGAAAAGTAAAACAAATACCATTACATGGAGTGCACTAAAACCAGGTAATTAGTAAAATGATGTCATGGACCCTCTATTATTAATAGATGCAGGCACAACTTCTGTTATTCTCTTACAGACAATTTCAAAGAGGTGTTCACAATCTGAACTGAACCTGAATGTCTGTCTTTTCCTTATAAGACGTATATATTACAGATATGTCTGTATCTAAACATACATTTCACTTGCAAACATGTATCAGAACCAGCTGAGACCATAAAGATCTCCTCTTTTTATGTACATAAAACCTACATTAATGCGTCTCAGTTGTTATATAAGAAGGCCAATTGCTAGCATGATAAAAGTGGGCTTTGAAAAAATGAAGCCCCCATCTGATTTGAGAAATGCATATATGTCAGGGGTTTATGGAAGACATCCCTCAGTCTGTTTCTGAAGCACAGACTTACCTATCGACTACATGAAATATTTTGTGGTTGGGGATATTTTTGGTGGGTATTTTTCCTGGATGACTTCTTACAGCTTTTTAAAAGCAAGCTGTGCCAAGCAGGAGAAAGGAGAGAAATCTGTGTTGTTAGAGAGTGTGTGATTCAGCTGGATTTTGGCTGAATTGTTTTCTCTGAATGAAAGCGCCACGTTTATTCACTAGATTACAAATCCTTAAATGGTTCCATTTTCCTGCCCTTGTGATCATTGCTATTGATTACTGTGTGTTCTTGAATCTATTTTGTGCAGCCCTTGTTTAATATTTAAGAGGCATAAGGAGCAGCGTGTTGTAATATTTAAGAGATTAACTTATTGCAGAGAGATAAAGAAATGACACAGCTCCAAACGAGGTGGAACTTTGGCCCATTTTATTGATGTGCTACAATATACATTTAGCGATATACGCTGCACTGTAATATAGATCCTTGTTTTACAGCATGGTAAGATATTGGTTGTACCTGAGACCTTTTATCTTTAGTAGAGGCAGTGTGCATCCCTGCGTGGGGCACAGCCACACGTTTTGCATCACAGGTACTGCGTTGTTGATGATCGTGCATCTAATTCAGAGTTTGGGATGATAAAGAAGCAGAAATCTGACTCGGTAGCAAACAACGTGTCCTGCTTCAGCGCTGGCTGCGCGACAGTTTGGCTTGCACCATCCTCGCCTGCACAGGCAGGTCGAACCAGCATATCTGTCAATAGGTACTTTTATTTCACATGGCTATATAAGCTTTGCGTAAATTGAAAGGGAGTGCCGGGGTCAAAGGGCTGATGCTGATGCTCAGAATAGCAGAATTTTGTGCATGTTAATTCAGGATCCGTGACTGTGATACTTTGCAAAGCCACTAGAAATGCTTGGACATGACATGGGACAAGCCAATTTGATGTACCGCCTGGTGTCTACATGCCTGCCATGTCTGTTTGTGCATACAAATATTTAGTACAGACATGGCAAGTGGTAATTAAAGATTTTCATCACTTTTTAAATGCAGTGGGGTTTAGCCGTCCCTCTGCGGGCTGTTCGTGCCCTCCATCAATGGAGTGGGAGGCTGACTGATATATTTATTCATGTTACTCCTTGGGAATTTGGGGAAAGCAATGACTGTCATTTGACAGAGAAGCAACCAAGTAGCTTGAGGACAGATTTTAAATGCTGTTTAAGAGACCTGCTTAGTTTTCCATTGAACTCAGAGATAATTAGGCACCTCAGATTTAAGAAATCTGGTCCTTGGTGGTTTGAGTGACGTCGAGATTAATGCAGGGAACTGAACTTGTATTTCCCATTGCCAAAGCAGGTGCTTCAACCATGGGACAGGCTGTCCTGTTCCTTGACGGTGCTGTATAGGAGTAAAACAGGGATTTTCATCAGACTTCTAAGGACGGTTTAGAACCTTTTGGGGACTGGACCATGTTAAGCATCAACAGAAGTGAGCAGGTATTGGTCCAGTGCCTGGTACTGGGCACCAACTTTCACAGCTGGTCAGTAAACACTATTTACCTCATCTTTTTCCTGGTAAAACATTGCCGATAGGACTCACAAGTTGCTGTGGAGTCATGTCAGATAATTAGTATGTGATTAAGGGTAATTAATGTGGAACTATAGTCAGGTTTATAACAGGAAATCGTGGTGCTTGGGTTAAAGGCCCTAAATAGGAATCCTAAAGGGATCAGAAATAGAAATAAAAGAGGCTGATCCATCTTCTTGCCACTGTAATAAACCAAATATCCTTACAACACGTCTTCTTCCAGGGGAGAAAAGAAGGATCTATGGGTTGACATAAGGGTGTACATCATGGGGCGCAACAAATTCCAGGAAAAGTGGCAGAGAGGAATAAATCCATGCAGAGGTTTTCATTTAGGGATCTGGTCTACAGGGTGAAGTTTGCCACCTGAGTTAGGTGGCCGGTCCCTACCGCAGGTGTTGGAGGTGTTGGATACAGCAACCATAGCTGAAGAAGAAGATGTCCCCGGAGAGACCTCGCCGCATCTCAGGCCAACACCCGCCCTTGCATGCAACACCCAGAGATGCTGCGCAAATTCGGCACGGGACTGGCAGGTTGGAAATCACACCAACTTTTCTTTTCGAACCCTCACACCACCTCCTCCCCTTCCCCGGGCAAATCAGCGCAAGCTGCTTGGCGTGCGGTACGGTAGGTGCAATTAGACTCCTTGTCATCCAGGGATAGCCGGTGTCCCACAGGAGCAAAAGAGATTTGCAGTTAGATAGATCCATGCCTAGTGAGTTATTACCACTCCTTATGGCTGCAGGATCACTTATGAGATAAAAAGTCCATCTCATAAAACGCGCGGATGTGCCTTTAGTGCCACACCTTCCTTCCACGGGCAACGCATGCCAAGACCGTTATAACTATTGCGGTGACATGCTGATATACCCTCGGTGTGTATGGGATTATGTAAATGTTCTCCTTTGCTGGACTCGACCTGCACACCCCAGGGCAGCGGAGATTTGCAGCCGTTTCTCCTGCAATCAAGCCCCAATATGAATTGTGTCACTCCCGCTCCTAAGCAAGGCTTGGGGTAGGTTTGGTGCCTCATGTTATTTCCTCGCTCTCCCGCAGATGAAGAAACACTGGAGCACTTTAATGAAACTGTTTGTCCTTATTAAGTTGAAAATGGAAATACACCTTTCCCCCGTTGGAGACATAACCAGAATGGCACAAGGCTGCGGAGTTTTATTATCTTGGTCTCAACTTAAAATACTAAGAGGCGCTTCTTTAAGAAAGTTTAAGAGAAGTTCTATAAACCATGTCTATATATAATCCCTTTTGTAAGCATCTAGGAAACTGCAGGACGGAAAGGTTGCCTGCCAGACCTCAGAAAGCAAATACTAATTCAGCAGTCTAGTCACTCTGTCAAACATTTAGTGTATCAGGGTTGATTGTTCCCTGGTAGGTATAGCTCTGGTATATCCGCCAGGCCTTTTGTCATGTTAACTGCAACCGATCAATGGATTGAGGTCAGGACTTCTGATGTAGGTGCAAGCTTAGAGGGAAAAAAGTCTCAAAGATTCATTTTTTCTCGTCTGGTAGCACTCCGGTCACTTATTTTTTCTCAGTTAGCCTCTGCTGCTCTAAAGTGGATATTGATCAGTGCTTTAATGCAAACCTGTCAAATTAATTTTGCAGAGCTGGGATATGACTGGCCTAAAATTGCTTCTGCATCTGTTCTCTGCAGCAAGCCTATGAATTTTAATCATGACCAGAATGGGCTGTTGGCTTTTTTTGTTAGAAACTTGAATAGGAAAGGTTTAAACTGTAAATGCCATGAAATGATGCTGTTTTGTTCTTTTCAGAAACTCATGTGGCTGAGGTCAAAGAAATTATTATGTCTGTGCATTCTTGTCAGATGCTTGGGGAGCTGTGCAGGGTTTTCTTCTTTTGCAAAGCAAAGCAAAGGTATGTAGTGAGCTTGTTAAACATTCCCAGGCCAATGAGGGAACAGCAGGCTTCGTGTCTCCTGCAATGCCAGATGCATTAGTATTAATGTACAATTTCCTCTCCAGCCCCCGCTCTATGATCTGATTATTCCTGATAACTTTATCTCACAGGGTGGAGAGGGAGACAAATTGGGGGACGGCGTTTATTTCTTTAGTACAAATTAAAAAGAAATAAATTCAGAGCATCCCACACACTATTACAGGGTTAGCGTGGCTGTCACTGCAGAGCAGCGTCCTTACGGACCGGGGGAAATGCAGATGGTTACAGAGGTTATTCTTCATCGTGCAAAGCAGTCTATTCTTCTGCTCTTCATCAACTGAGTGTACAGGTCTCTGTTGTGATGTCAACATCATACAAAGTAAATAATGATTTTTAAGCTTTGCTCCACACAGACGAGAAGACTTGTTCATACAAAAAAAAAAACCTGTCAAGTCTAATCTGCTCTGGAAAATCTGCAATCAGCCAGGACCCATCTTTCAAAATCCAAACAGTGGCAATGACCGTAATAGACTGATTTTATGCCGGCTCTTTTGTCAGATGATTCGAAAGCGTTCAGAGTATTAATTATTAAGTGCCGCTTGATCTCTGGGAGGTAGTGAAGAATTTGATACTGATTTTAGAGCGAGGAAAGCTGACACTTGAGGCGGGAGTTGGAGCAAACCCGCTTCCCGTGGTGCCAGAGCAGCCCAGGAGCGCTCTCAAGGGCAGCTCCTGGGTCTTAGTTGAAGGAATAGCATCAAAGGGCTGACGTCTCAGACCTTACACCTCTCCAGCTATTTCAGAAGACAATTTGTAACTACTGCCAGAAATGTCAGCCTACAAAAAGATCTATGCTTTTCCCCGGTGAAATAACTGGCAAAACTTGTATTAGCTACAACGGTGCAGAACTAGAGCAGAAGGACTGATCTGGGAAATGCCTGGCTTGGTCTCGTGCCCCATCCAGCTGCTCCCTGGCATGCAGCAGTGCCTGAAACCGTACCTCATAAGGGTTTGCTGGTGGCCAAGTCCCCCTCTGATGCAGTTCTCAGGAATGATGCTTGCATGAAGCTTTTGGGTTCAATTCTTCCGTCATTCCTCATGCCGTCACAGTGAATTTAAGGAAATCACTGTATTTTATCAGCAGCCTTGCAATGCTCCAGAGCTGGAGCCAGGTCCAGGGCTCAAAGAGGGATATCTGAAGAGCAAGCATGGTGGTGGGAAAAGGGAAAGACCTTTGGCATGCCCATCTGAAAGTATTTATGAGCAGTCTGCAGCAATGAATCCTGGTGCATGAGCACCTGGGGAAACCAGACCAGCCCCAACAAAGCCCACTGGTGCCAAAGCTACACCATTTTTGGTGTCTGAGCAGACTTTTGCTCATACTGGCTTGCATGTCTCTGCAATCCACTGCAGGCTGCCAGGTGGACTTGCCAGAGGTCCAGAGGTGGAGGTTTTGACTAACTGAGTTGCAAGCAGGTTTTCCATCTAGAGAGCTTCATCGTCTCCTACGTCCCTGGTACAGACAGAAAACCAAGACCCTTGCTGCTCCCCAATGTGCTTGGAATTGAAGCATTAGGTGAGATGGGTGTGCAGGCTGCTCAGCATGTCCCATGACATCATCAGGGAGGACAACTTGAATGGTCCCTGTTGGTGTTATTAGAGAAATTAATAACACCACTAATTTTGCAGAGGACGATATTCCACTTCCAACTGAATGAAATTAGGGTTAGATGGTGTCTTTGGTAGTACTGGTTCCACAAGCACAAATACAAGTGGTTCACATGCACTGATTTATAAAACACATTTCTAAAGGTAAATGACAGTGTACAAGAAAGCAAAAAGCAAAGGCAGAGTGTCGCAGCAAAGACAGCAATAGCAATCCTCTGAGTAGCTCTAACAGACTCTCAGGTAGGAAAGCCAACGGGTCTGGGCTGAGTCCATGACCTGGGCTGGCTGTAACACAAAGCTCCGGTGGTGGAGAAGCACCTCAGAGTTTGGTTAGCCTGGAGCACACTTGCTTTCCATGTCCACACCGCTTTAACAAACATTAATTTCATGAAGTCTGATCACCACCATAAAAAACTAAAGAAGTTTTATTCTTTTGGCTTGCTACTATTACTCCAGCACCACTCTTCTACTGGAAATAATCCAGGTTGGAGCTGCCTCAAGGCTTTCAGTGACCTGGTTACAAACATTGGGCAATCCAATACCTACAATATTGAAGGATACAGAAGACTTGAGGTTTAATTTATCACCTTTTGTAAACTCTGAGATGCTGAGAATAAAGGCACTGGAAGAGATTGTATTTAGGATCACACTGATGAGTATCCAGAGCTAAAAAATCTCTGCTTATCCAATGGTGGAACTTGAGCTGTGCATGTGATAATACAAGCGCTGCTTTCCAGATACTTGACTTACATGATACATTTAAATGTTTCATTAGCTTTGACTTAAAGTCTAGTTGGAACACAGGTCTCCAGATGTGACCCCTCACTAAGCCACACAGATAAAAAGGTGGATGGGAGATGTTAAGGGTCTCCCCCAACTCAATGGAGGGCCCATCTCATTGGGGAGTCTGCGGGGAAAACTAACTGCTTTGAATGGTACGAACAGCTTTTTGTACATCAAAGAGGAAGATTAAAGGCTGTGATGATGTTCTGGCTCCTCTGATGTTAGTGGCAAATTTTCCATGAACTTCCCAGGAGGTAAGATTTCAACCCCAGGCTTCACCTTGTTATGGCTAAATAGAGACCGTAACTCACTGTCCAGCATACATGTATCTTCCCTGTCTGCTTGACAAAATTTGAACAAATAATGGGCTTAGGGTTGTTGGCTAGTACACATATCAGAGAAACTTCTGTTCGGGTCAAACCCAGGGAATTTTTTTCCTAATTGTTTTGATTAAATAGAAGAAAAGAAATGCTATAAGTCAAGTCAAGACAGAATATTTTGGTCAACCCAAAAAGAGTTCTTTATTTCAGAAGTTATTGAATCTTTGTGAAATCTTTAGGGTTTTCTTAAGAAAGAGACTAAAAATGTGATTTTAAAATGAAAAATGAAATCGTTTTTTCAAATAGATTGTTTGGGCTTTTTTTTTTCTTTGTCTGTGTGTGTGGTGCAGTTTTTCCTGACATCATGAATAATTTTGGTCCCTTCAGTAAAATTATTTTTTGTCAAATATGTCTATTCCAGCTATAGATTTGACTTATTTCCAAGAAGCAAAGGTTCATTTTTTCAGTCCCAGAAGATGAAACTTCGTTCCTCTGGCAGCTTCAGCAAGAGGAAGGCTTTAAAAAGGCAGTTGGTTCCAGGAGTGGTAAAGGTAAGAATTGCTTAACTTTTTTTTTTATTTGATCTCAAAGGAGTGTATTGGAATTTCCTGTAACAAAGAAATCGACAGACTGCATTTCTTTTAGGAAATGGCTCTGCAATTCTATAACGATACACGTTTGTTTTAAGTCCTCTGTCCTTGGCATGTGTCTTCAGCTCCCACATTCGCAGACCTCTGTTGGCTTCTACTGCTTGGTTACATATTGACCCTTGGCAACTCGAAGTTTCTTGAGTCAAACACCAAGCGTGCAGAGCCTGAGCGTAGTGACATTTATCAACGCTGTTCTCTGAAGCTGCAAAGTGCCAGATGCCAGAAGTGATTTGCTGGGGTAGACAGACTTTGCCAGGCAAAGGTGATGCACGCACGACCACCTGCAGGTGCCAGGCTGCTCCATCAGAGAGTGGGGTTGTGTTGGAGAAAGATGTGGAGTGGATAGAAGATGTCACTGTGAGCCTCCAAAACCCGTCTTAAACTACCAGAGCGAGGGGGAGCACCAAGGATAACCTTATGGTTTTTTTGCATAAAAGTCATTGCCTTTTGCTGTAGGACAGGAAAGATGTTCGAGGAGCAGATGCTACTTCCCAGTCAGAAGTGACTTTCCTGTAGCTAGAGGAGGCTTTAAGAGAAACTGCAAATTATTTCTTTAGGAACAGCCCTGTTCTGTTTCATAGCCGAAAAGAAAAATGGGTGATACTTGCTGCAAGCAAGCACAAAGTTAGCCATTACCCTTCAACCCCAGTGACTTCATCTCGTCGCAGCACCCTAAAATGCAGCAGAGCTAAGGCACAGCTCGCGCCGCTCCCTCGGTGGCACTCTGCGCGCACGGTGGCACTGATGGATTCGGCTTCTTAGGGGCCAGATCCACGTATTAACTGGCACCGGAGTGGCATTGGAGGCTATCAGCAGCCCCAGCTACCAGCTCGAAGGATATAATTGTATTGTAAACGCTGTGTGTGCAGGTGATGGATAAACACGTCTCTGCAGTCTGACTGCTAGGATGTAGGGGGCAAGCCATCCTCTAATTCGCCACCGAGAGGGTCTCTTGCGCTAAACAGCCTCTCTTAAATCAAAGCATTCAATCCTGCTGAAGGTGGGAGTTGGGAGGGGAGAGCTGGAAAAAAAACAAAGTAAGACGATAAAAAAATCAATAGTGCTTCCCTATAAAATAGATTGGGATTTGCGGAATTCACTTCCACTTGACGTCAGAGGTGCCAATTCGGCAAATTCATTTAAGGCCAAATTGAAAACTTATCTTGCAGTCTGGTTTGCTGGACTGTAGCGCGGTCCAGTCGTGGGGGCTTTGGTCACTATTGTATGTAAAGCACTTCAAAGTATCGCGCTGTGAGCGTCACGAACAGCAGCTCCAGGTTTCACCTCGTGTCACGGTGGTGAGCATCACCGTGCTACGTCTTCTCTTACACAGGTGGCTGCTGGCAATGTTACGAGGCAGTGAAACACAACCATGCTCCTGCCAATCTTGCTCTGCTTCTCTCCACACCCAAAGGCCAACGTTGGCCAACGTCCTGTATGTCATCCCCTTGGAAGGACTTGGATGGTGACCACGCCAGATCTTGGGTCCGGGAGGAGCTCCCAGAGGACCAGTCTTCTGTGCTTTTGGAAGGGGTCTGTAAGCCCTGACCTGCTGGCTGTTTACCAAAAAGGGTTGCAAAACTGCAGCCTGAGCCACTGGGGCTTTTCTATCGTTAGCCCTCAGTAATGCCCTTGTCTTCTAGGGAAAAGACAGATGTGAGTAGACACGGGGCTTCATCAATCCTACAACATAGTCAAGGTCTCTGCATTTCATGTCTTCTAAAGCAAAGTCATTGATGGGCTAAGGTTGTATGTGGTCAGATCTGTGGATGTGAGCTTCCATTGCCCTGCACAGGGCAAAGTGTATGTGAAAGGTTACCAAATCGCTATCATCCCATTTAACTTGGGGAAATTATCTGCAATATATTATTTTGTTATCAACAATTTAAACCGAAAAAATCAATTTATTGTGTAACTTCCACCACATTACTTAAGCCAAAATTTGCATTCATGGATATGTAAAGTTAGGGGTCTAGAAATCCACCTAAAAGAAAATGACCTGGTTAACCCTTTCCCTTCAAGTGAAAAGTTCCAGCCTCCTTCAATGCTCCCTGTAATGCACAAGTCATACTCCTTATTAGGCCATATACATTTTGTGCACAGATTTGTAGCTTCAGCCTTTTTCCATAAGACCAGATCTTCTCCAGTAGCACATCAGAGGTTTATGTCACCACTCCACACTGAACTACTAATCCTTACTTCTGTTTTCATAGCATTTGTATTAGAGATTATTCTGGTAGTTCATCAAATATTCAGAGGTTTCCAGTTCCAGTCTTGTTCTCTTTATATATATTCTTATATATATATATATATATAAATAAAAATATGTTATTAATTGCTAGGTTGAAAGGGAAGAGCAAATTTCATTGTTCTTTGAATGTATCTGTCAGCTGCCACAAGAAGAGAAGTTCCAGGATTAACACTTGCACCATCTGAACGCCAAGAAGAGCATCGTTATACCACAGGTCTTGCACCACCCATGATGACATAGATATTGTGACTTTTATGGACAGCTCTTGGGAGCTGCTAACCCCCCACCTGTTCCATTTTACTGGAAAGAGGGGAAAATACTGCCACTGCCATTTCAAAGGGACCCTGCTCATGCCCTGATCCCTTCTCAGCGCTGGAGGAGAGAGACCATGCAATGGCACGGTGTAGGCTCTCCATGGGGGTAAGACAGAGGCAAAGAGAGCAAAAAAATGTGCTACCACAGAGTGAAGGCTACGTTGCAAAGCCAGTCAGCACAAGTCAAAGCTCAAAGCCGCTGTATGGCTACCGGTAGCAGCGTGTGGTTATTGTGGTTTGGTATCAGGTGCACTCATAGTCATGGTATTAATGTAGTGCTGGTCTATGACCCATCATTATACAGCTAATGACCCTGCTGCAGAATGGGCTTTATTTTTTGTGACCTGGGGAAAGTGAAGGAAAGAGTGAGAAATTCCTGATTTTTTTTTTTTTCTTGTAGGAGAATAGAGAGGTTTTATTAAAGTTTCTCCTTGTGGCCCTGCTGGGAAGACGTTGAAGAATTTGCGGTCTCCCCAGAAGAAGACAGAAGAATTTGCAGTCTCCCCAACTGCACTTTCCTGGAAGATTTTCAAATGTTGAGCAAGAAACCCCAGAAATTGTGATCATTTGTGCCAAAATGAGTCTCAAAAATTAAAAAATGTAAGGTGTTGGCTTTCAGCTCACACACGTACTTTGCTGTCTGAGAGAGGCTGTGAGGGGTTTCACCTCTCAGGTTATGTATACATTAATAAAGAAAACAAGACTAAGGCACTGACCTCGGATTGTCTATACTGCTTAATTGCAGTAGAGGTCGCAAAAATTAGAAAACCTCTCCCTAGCCAAGGACTACTGCCCTACCGGTACAGGGCACAGAAGAGCACCAAAGCTAGTGTGGAGAGGAGTCTGCAGACCCCCAGGTAGAGTTAAGTCCTATCTGGGACTTGATGGGGATCATGTGGGGTTGAGATTTTTTTTAAGGTCTGGGGGGGTAAGCTTGATGTTTCTCCTACCCAGTGGGTATTTCCTAGAAAACCTCCTTCTTCAGCTCCGGGGTTTTTAACTACAGGGATGGAGGAGTCAGTAAGAGAGCAAGAGACAGCTTAAATCTGCTTGGTGATATCCTGAAACCACATGAAATATCTCCCCTAGTCTTGAAGGCAAATTGCAAACCCATCTTCTTCAGGATATTCACTGCAGAGATGTTAGGTATTTAACCAACTGCAAATAGATATAGCTTTGGATATAAATGTCACTGAGACTGTAAAGGGGAGGCTTAGGGGCAAATGACCACCTTAGTAACAGGTAAAATCTCTGTCATGTCTACAAGAGAGTTAACTTTGGCTCATGTGGCTTAGTCATTTCGTTGTTGAGAGTGAATCTCAATTTGACCTCTTGAAATTGAATATTCACTTTAGCCTAGATTTGCAATGCTATTTGTTAATGCGCACATACAGGGCTGTTTTCTCCAGGGTTTTAAAGAAAAAACTCATTTCAATGTAAAATTCACAGGATCAGATTGAAATTTATTTTGAGAAGAGTTAACATTACTGATTTTCAGGCTCAGACAATCACTTCCATGTCAGATTGTAATTACACCTTTTTGTGCATCAGCTGCATGCATGGTATGGAAAAAAAAAGTAAGATAATGCTGGTTTTTTCAGCTACAGAAAGGACCTTTGTACTGTCCTTCCCTGGAAATCCCCCACACTGAAAGGAAATAGGTGATTTATTTCAATCAGTCTGCCAGTATGAGCTAACGCATTAATTGTATAAAGATATTTGTCTTACCCAAAGTTTTGTTTGATTTTTACTCACAATTGTCTGCTAGGTGTCTGCATAGCATTTTCTCTTCCCTGCAGCAGTTTTCATGGCCATAAAAATCTTGCTTCTGTTAAATAGCAACATTAAAATATTGCAGTGCTGACCTTAATGGTTTACAGCATTCAGCTAAGGAGCTCAAGTCTCTAAAATAAGGGTAAAACACACAGTAAAAATCTATCTAAGGAGAATTAAAGCCTCGGAAGAAGACTGACAAGGACGATGTAATTTCAGCCCTTTTTTTTACCTCCATAAGGTCCTATCCAGCCAGGCGGGTGTGCAGCAGGCCGGAGGATTGCAAGAGCCCAATGCAGTCAAGTGGGACTGGGGTGGGCAGGGATTTGGCCCCAGAGAAGATCCCATCACTGACCAAAGGCAGCAAGCTATGGAAATGCAGGCTGATTTCACACTGGTGGAGCATCTCTCTGCTTGCGTGCAGAGCTGGGCGCAAAGCATTACCGAATCAAGAAGGGCGATGTCTTCTGCTCACTTCACCCCAGTGAACAAGGCTACATTAAGTTGCAGGAAAATTAAGAACTAAATATCATAGCTTTAATGTTATTTAATATTTTATTAGGTTAAATGGACACGCTTTTTGTACTTTGTAAAATACTCAGCAGAGACTAGCTATTTTGGTACAGCATTTAAAGGAGAAGGCAGTGGCACTCTTACCAAGATTTTGCCAACTGCAAGATATTCCTGGTAATCAAGAGGTCATTTTTTTTTTGTCAAGGACCACCAGCTGCAGTGGGAGAAAACAGTTTATCAGTGAACCATATTGTCATTTTGGTGTTACAGACCCCAAAAAGTATGTTTACCTAGCTGCTCCCCCAAAATCTAGCAGGAGACTCTGCACGGTCCAGCCACGTGGAGCAACTTGTGAAGCCATCAGCTATCATCTTTTTTGTGGAGAGAGAGCTCAGGACCTCATCAGGGAATGCTGGGGAGACAAAATACCAAGTGATTACATGGCCATGGGTGTGTTAGAAAGATATGTGAACTTACACCCCAGAGGGCTGAAATCCTCCAAACACATATTTGTGATTCCCTGCTGCAGAGTTTGTTAGCAATAGTCCAAAATCATTCAGGCAAATCTTGATAATATTTACGGTAAATTCAAAAGGAGAGGATCCACAGTGCTGTTTGGATAAACTCCTGCCAGAACAGAAAAACTGGCCCACTAACCGTTGGAAAGATGGGAATGTTTGTAGCAACCTGGAGCATCTTGGGAACAGAAAACCTGCAATGTTGAATGTGACCCCTCTTTACAAGACCTCATTTTAATATTAGCACAGCAGGCCAAGGAGTCAACAAGAGTTAATTCTTCCTTCCAACAAATTAAATCTTAAGAGCTGTCATTTTTATCAAGTGGCAGAGAGTCAACATCATTGTACGGACAAATTCTAGTCCTTCAGCTTCTGGAGTGGCTGAGCATCAAAAAAACCCAACAGAGATTGATCCTGGGACAGCTCAGCCAACAGGTCTCTTTCCAGGGGATCCACAGGGTTTGGGGAAGGACACGTAATTACAACCCCAACCCAGCTCCCACTGAAATCAATGGAAAAAATTTCCAGGTGGGCTTCCTATCTCTTCCAGAAAGTCTTTCACAAGATGGCAATGGTGACCAGTGCTGTTTCCCTTTGCTATAGCACCTTTAGAGAGTAGCCTGTAATTCATGATGAAAAACAACAATAATATTGCTTTACATAGGAATACAAAAGCCTTCCTTTGCAGCAATGAAACTCAGATGTCTTGAGCAATGTGTGTAGCTTAAGGGGTTTTTTTTGACAGTGCAATATTGTATATAATAACAATTACCAATGACCTCTATTAGGTTGTCCAGTCTCATTAAGGCCAATGCATTTGGTACCTGCCACTGCCAATTTGCCTCAACAGAGGTTTTATTCAGTGGATATGATAGAGCTGTAAAGCAATCTTTTTTCATTTAAATAGTTTAATTGAGGAATGCTATCAGATGTTTCAAAATTTAATGCATACAACAATTTGCTTCCCCTATCTCTTTTCAGAGTTTAGTTTGGAGAAAATGACATCTGATTCTTATAGAAAGAAAGCAATTACATTTTGGAGCCTGCCTGCCCGTATTGCATATGTTTTTAAACATAAAAAGAAATTCTTAATATGTAATTGTCAGGTAATAAAAAGGAAAATATTTTACTTTGCATTTATGAAGTAATTTTTCAAAAGCATAAGGGAATTGCATGTTAACGTTTTTCGTTTATTACCACACTCCTAATGCTGCACTGTTTTCACAAGTTTAGATTAAAAAAAAAAACAGATCTGATGCTCACGTATTAGTATGATAATACCCTATAAAGTAATTAGGACAGGGAAAAC
The DNA here is from genome assembly GCF_000737465.1 of Haliaeetus leucocephalus. Lineage (NCBI taxonomy): Eukaryota > Metazoa > Chordata > Aves > Accipitriformes > Accipitridae > Haliaeetus > Haliaeetus leucocephalus. Next base: position 1,140,681 of record NW_010973302.1, on the reverse strand, counting down.
CGCGAAGGTTTGTCGGTTCTGATAAGACTACACCCGCTCTAGGGCATCATCAGAAACCCACTGGGAGTTTCTCCACTGACTTCTATGGGCCCCAACTCTTAACTTAATCTTCTAAGAAACTTCAGTCCCAGCTCATCCGTGTCATCATCTGTTTTCTCCACCTCTTCTCCTACCTCACCCGGAGTACCAGCCTTGCAAACCAGCGCGGTGCCTTAAAACTTTGCTTTCCTTTGCAGAGGGGATAGGGCAGCTCTGTGCCTGTATCTCTACACGGAGGTGAGGACTGGAGTGACATCCCAATAACATTCACGCTCCTCTGGCCGTGGACCACTTCTACCCCTCGCTTCCAATTGGACTATTTGGTCCAATATACTGCAGCAGATACTCTAGGAGTAACCCAAGCAACTGATCAGCAAAAAAAAGGCTTCTTTTTTTTTTTTTTTTTTCTTTTCAGGAATTAGCCTCAAAGCTCCTACACTGCAGCACCAGAAACTTTGAGCTGTGAGTAAAATTCTGTGGACCTCTCGTTACATCTGTTTGTTGTGCTTTTATTTTATACAGCTGACCTTACTTCTTTAAAATGCACTTGTTCTCTGCAAAGCCAGTAAATACCACCCAGTTGTCTTAAAGTAAATCACATGTTTATGAAGGGCTGGACTGTAGTTTCATTAAATACTCACCTATATTTATTTTAAGTTATTCTTGCCTCACAAAAACAAATGCTTGAAGATAATCCCAGTTAGTAAAGAAGGACTGAATTTCATTAGGGAATGGTAAATCCCCCTTCTCTTCCTCCCATGGCTTCTTGGTTGGAACAAATCCATCTTTAAACCTCTGTCAAATTTGGTGCACAATCTCAGCTAGAAAAATACAAAGCCAAGTATTAAAAATACCAAAGTATTTCATTCATCTTTTGATTTGGTTGTTTGCAATGTTTCCAATTGACAGGGAAGGGAAGGGAAGGGAAGGGAAGGGAAGGGAAGGGAAGGGAAAGGAAGGGAAGGGAAGGGAAGGGAGTCCACCTTCAGCCAGCTCATGTGGGCTCAGGGACCCCTGGAGCATGGGGCATCTCCGGTTGCTCTCAGCTCTCGCCCCAGGCAGGCTAGTGCCAGCTATGCCGGGAGCTCTTACGTGCTACTGTAGTCAAAGACTCAACGACGGGGAACGCAAGCCCTTTTTTTGGAGTGCCTTTGGAAAGAGAGCACTTCATGCACAGAGAGGGGACCTGAGCTGGCAGTGCTAAAGATAAAATAACTATTTTCCTATTTTCCACAGAACTGGTGAAGTAGCTGAGATAACCTACTCTCTCCCTCTTCTTCCCTATAAGTCAGCATTTGCCCATCAGTAGGGTCACAATACCATAAAAACCTTTCAGAAAACCCTCTGGGTCATATTCAGAACCACACATGCAAATCCAGCTGAACTGATCAGGTGCCCATAAGGAGTGAAAAGGTCTCCACTGAAAAGACTATCAAAGCCCTGGAGAAGGTCGCCCAGAGAACTGATGGATCTCCAACACTGGTTAACAAATACCCCACGGGCATGGTTTAGGTCGAGCTCATCTCACCTTAGGTCAAGGGCATGAATTAAAAGACTTTCTAGGATTCCTTCCAGCCTTAGTTGCTGCACTTCTATAACCTCAAGCAGGAGAGACAAGACAGCAGCCCAGGGAGGTATCAACCTGGGCAGACACACAGCCAGCAGCATCAGATGGGCACAACGGCTGTTTTACAGACTTGCGGGTACCTCATGACTTAGTGCCACTTAGTGTGAGATTAATGCCATGTGAATGCAGCTCATGTCCCCAGCTGGGATTTCCTACAACCTACTGCTGATGCTTTGCTGGCAGCAAGAGCAACAAGCTTTCAGTTTACTGTTGGAGGTCAAGGTAAAGTGATTTCAATTAGAAGAGGATCACGTAGGTCTCAATCCAATGCAGGCAGGTTGTGTAACACTGGCAGCGTGAAGAGAAGAGTCATTTATTCATTTCTTAGCCGCGTGGTTTGGGATTTCATTTTCCCTCTGTTTTTACAGTCTTCCTTGTCGCTTTTACCACTCAAAGGGTAATACAAAAATGCATTAGGGTTCTTCAGTTCCTTTGCTTTCATCAGGCGGTTGTTTACTCTGCCCCAGTCACCCCAGTAATTAGCAGTAACGAACTAGAGGAGGAGGGAGGACGCAGAGACGGAAAACAAATATTCAGCTGACCAGTTTCTTCCCCCTGTGGCATTTACTTCTGTGTCACGCAGCTGCATTTCAAAACCCCACACATATTTACATGCCTTTAAGAGGAAGGGCATGTGTTTTTTGCCCTGTTCAAAACCAAGCACGTATTTACATACTTTGCTGAATTGGGGCCATATACCCTTCTTTTTCCTTGACACTGCGGGCAACCCTTTGTTTCTGCTGGTCAAACAAAACAGAACAAAAAAAAAAGGAGACCAGGGAAAGAAAATGTATTTATTAAATGGTTCTATAAATAAAAGAGCTGGGAAGATATAGGAGGCTCTGATCTCTGAGGGGTGATGGCAAAGTGCTACTGATAAAGTGGCTACGATTCAGATCAATAGCAAACAAGACAGGCAGGTGAATTTCCCCTTTGATCTTCATTCCCTCTGCAGCCCGAGTCGGTCTGACTGTGCCACACAAATTACTGCTTTGTGCAGGGGAAAAGCAGTTTGCTCGGCTTTTTGCTTATTGCACAAGTGGATTGGATGGCAAATGATAAGTGTCGCTTGTTATCATTTCAAAAAGCCACTGGAAAATGGTGGCTCCAGCACTTCAACTTGATGTGTCAACATTTTTTGTGTCAGCAGGGCATTACAGGGTTGATACATAGATCGGTGCTAAATGGTCTTAATAAAAAAAGATTAAACCTGGAAGAAGGAAATAAAGCTCAGGGCAGGGTTCATCTGTAAAGCTATAAATATACAGTAGGGAAATTGGAGGGGGCAAAATAGTGATGATGGGAGATGATGCTTTGCAAGCTAGAACCGTGCTTTTGGCCTCAAAAGCTGTGTTGCAACTTGCTCTGCCCTATTACTGACTTATAGGGAAAATCACGTCAGCTTTGTGCCCGCAAGCAAGTAGGCATGGCTGAGCAGAGCTTTGCAAACTTAACAAGGGAGGTGACTTTTGACCCTCAGTGCCTGGAAGCCAGCAGTGGGGATGGAGACCGGTTGGCTACATCAAAGTGAACTCAAGCTGGATTCCCTGCTGGAAGCCACTTTTCTGAAGCTCTGGGAAGCTACATTGAAGAGGTTTGAACTCTTCAAGAAAAATAGGTGATAGGGTTCCTGTAAAGAGCTGGTGAGTGGTGTTTGCCTTCAGTTTTTCCCCTCGGTGAGAAGGGCAGGAGGGACACTTAGCAGGTCTAGCCTTACTTCATGCTACGGGAACCAAACGATACATCCCATTGCAGATCGTATGCAAGGTTGCAAGGTTGGATGCCCACCTGAGCCCTTGAGCCTGGACAGGGAGTTGCATCGGGGCGATGCCAAGACAGGACAGTTGCAGTGTGGGTTGGGAGGTTTGCCTTTTCCGCGGCACATAACTGGGGGAGCGCTCGTCTCAGGCAACAAAGCCATTAGGGATGGAGAGAGGGTTACTAGCCGGACGGACCACCTTCACTACAGTAAATCCATCCCTGTGGTCCACAGAACAAGGCAAGCTTCGCTTGGTATTTATTATTCCTGGACTGTAGTGGATGGGGCCTCATCCACAAGGCAAAGCTGTTAAGCCATAAAATATTGGCGTCCCATATGTTCTCATTTTTATCACAACAGCCCAGTCTGTTGCAGGCAGAACTTCCCTCTGAAAGAACTGATAGTTTCTTAAAAAATAAATAATGATCTTGCAGCTTCTATGCCCTCTACTGCTGTTCAACTTCCCAGCCAGCTGTTTTAATTGTTTTAAAATTAAGTGTACACCATGGAGATCTGTGGGTAGTTGAAACTTGGAATGTGCTTTTGACTGGGGCTAATGAGTCAGAGATATCCAGTCAGACATATGCCACCCTACGGGTTTCTGAGCAATCACGGGACAATCTCCCACTTGCTTTCACATCATTTTTGAGCTGGTTGTGCCTTCTTTCCTTTTTAAATCCCAGAGACCCTTGCAGGTCTGTGGGTAGCTTTTCAGTAGAGGAACAAGTATGATTAATGGAAAACAAATCACATTTCTCAGATATCATGTACTGCGTGTGAACACAGCTGCCATTCATCATCAAATCATGAGTCTTTAATACCAATCATTTGCTTGTTGTATTCCCTGCATTCACATCTAGTAGCCACGGCAGCTGGGCTTTTTCACCTTGGTGTTTCTTAGAGTTTTGTACTGATTAAATTTTTAAGCAAGAGACCAAGCAGATCACTAGAAGCGACCTCCCATTAACTGCAAGAAGGAGAGCAGCAAACTTCACAGGGAACAAAATCCGGTCAGAGAACTGGCGAAAGCACAAACTCATCTTTTCCTCCCTGGGGCACACAGCCCCATCTTGCCCCAGATGTAACTAAAGTAGCCCAAAACCCTGGCAGGGAATGACACAGCCCCTATATTCCCACGTGCCCTGTGGACCATCTTAACAAAACTAGGTAATAATCTTGTTCCACACGATCTCTTCCAGGGGTTTCTAAGTCACTTTGCCGAGTTGATGGGAAGAGAAATTAAAATGGTGAAGCAAGCACAACTCAAACCTTCAGAGAACTGGCGACAACAGCTATGAGAGTTTCCCCACCTGAGATAACATGAAACTGGGGGAACCTGGGGGCTGTAGTCATTGCTGCTGGAGGTCTGCAAGAACTGAGGACATCGGCCCACTTAGCTTTACCCTTTGCAGTGCCCAGGAATTAGTCAGACAGCAGAGTCCCTTCATCCTCAGTGGGAACACAGGCTTCTCCAAGGGTATCTCAGACTTCGGCTGGGCTGGAGGAAACCAAGGGATGGGCCCATTTTTCCTCCACCAGCTGAGGGATCATGGTCTGACTCAGCTCCTAACTGGAACTCCTCAGTTAGGTGTTGAAAGTGTGGTGGGGTAATGCTAGGACATTGTACCAGTGCATGCGGGCAAGGTAGAAGTTCTTGAGCAGTTCAGAGAGCTCCAAGAGGTAGTGCGGGAGACGACACGGTGCGAGGCTGCAGATGGAGGGGTCCTGAGACAGGTTTTGACATCTGGGAAGAAGCCACCATCACGTACATGGACCTCCCAAGGCTGAATTATGTTGTGTGCCTCCTTGCAGCAGTGATGAAGAAGATATGGCCAACGTAGGGTTCATTCCCTGGCTTAGGTGAGGCCACTGAGCAGCTTGGACTGCGAGTACCAAAAAGTGATGCGTTTGTGGAGAAATAGTGGCTTACTTGAAACCTATGGGGAATTTTGCCACAGATTTCAGTAGGAGTATGACTTCATTCTTGGTCTTTGCAATTCGCGTTCTCCACATTAAGAATCAACTTTCTGTGCTACTTGCTGGTGGTAGTGTACAGGGAAATGGAGGTAGAGTTAGTTGGTATAACCATAAAAAGGGAAGCTGATGCTGGAACTTTCAAATTGTGTAGTGGAAAGCTGATTTTTAATCGACATTTCTGAATATGCGTTTTACAGATAGACCATTGGATAAACGATACCTCTATTATATGATGTGCAGTGCCAGTCTACAGGAGTAAAAATGGAAGGAGATTTTTATTCAGTTCAATTTTAATCAAATTCTACAGAGCAGCATTTCTATGGCCTATTTAAAATTTAAACAAAGGCAGAATAGATCCCTCTATATCTATACCCCCTTACTATTGTCACAAGAAAAGAACAAGTAAAAGCTCAAAGAAGCCCTTACAATCCCATTGACACTGGCCAGATGCAAGTTGTACAGATATTTTAACCTCACTAAATAACTGTTTGAAATGTCTTTGCCTTCTATTTGGGGTTCTAAAGAGCCTGATGAAATGATACCTGGAGAAAGTGGCCAGTCCTATTGTTTGTGAGATATCTCTGTGGATTCTTAATAGCAATTTTGAATACTAAGCAGTTGCCCTGGTGCCTGTTGTGAGATTCTCAAAAAATCTGCTCCAAAGTGAAAGAGACAAAAGAGAATGAATGAAATCAAATTGAGTTGTAGCAGGGGACAGATGGGACCCACTCACTAATGTAACCTGGCCTATTCATGACATTCTCTTCCATGCAGAATAAGGTTCTAGTACTTGGAACTAAGATGGAAATGATATATAGTTCCCAAGATCTGCTTTACACTGATGTTTGGACTCTACAAGGGATGTGTTAAAATGGAAAATTTGAGTAGTTTGATTTTTTTTTTTTTTATTTCTCTTTTCTGGTGAAACCTAGTAACTCACAACTCAAAGTTTGTCATAGGAATCAAGCTGCCTTTTTTTATGGAAAATTTTTCTTGGAGGTACTCAGAGGTGAAGTTACGAAGATACTATGTGCCTTCACATTGTGGGCAGCACAGATACGAAAAGGACTAAGCTTTTCAGACCGTACCCTTGGAGAGAAGGATGCTCAGATGCAAGATGGAACCAGGATCTGGAGCAGTGCTTCTGCTTTACTGCTAATTTCTATGCCACCTGGGTAAGCCATGACTATGGTCACAACTTTCACAGATTATTTCTCAAGGATAGAGAAAGCTTTGAAAGTTACACTGGAAGGCTTGAGAGCTATTTATTATATTCTTCTGAAAATTTTATGGCCTTTAATTGTCATAGCTCCTGAGCTCTTTATAGCTGCCTAACAGTATTAGGTTAAGTAAATAGTTTTCACAAAGAACTTAATTAAATTTGTCAACTTGTTGCCCTAGGATATTTTGGAGGCTAAAAGTTCAAATGGGTTTAGAAAGAGAGTAAATAAATTCATGGAGGGAAAATACTTCTGTGGTTACTGTATCAGTAGTCCAGATGCACACTCAACTCCAGCAGACCCTTGACAGCCCCTTGCCAGAAGCTTGAAGGAGATGCCAAAGGAAGAATCGCTCTCTAGACCCCCTTTTCTGGACTTCTTCCCTAAAGATTCCATTATTGCCCAGTGGCAGAGAGAAAATACACAACTAACTGTATTTCTTAACCCTGCCAGATAAGCCTTGGGCACATCTTCTGAAAATTGCCACTTCAAAAGTCAGTAACTAGCAAGGTTGTAAGTAACTGCAAACTGGATCTCACCAAGCTCTCTCTGCCCATTGTGTAATGTCAGACCCTCTGTTTATACACATAAGATAGATGTATGAAAGAAAAATCTGATGACTGATCCCGCTGACGTAAAGGAACACTTCAGTGGCCAATAGTTAATCTGGTGTGTGGAAAATCATTGCTCTTTTCCAAGGCATATGCTACTTGTTCTCTGATTGTTGCTGCTGGGCACATTGGCTTTTATTAACAGTGCCAACTGTTGACATCCAAAATTAAAGCTTTCCCTTCTCAGCTATGGTCTTTGAGACTGCAGTTTGTGGACAGTAGTAAAGCGGATACCTTCAGTGAAAGTCTTTGTTTTCAGCTATATTAACCCTATGCAGGGCATGGGGATGTGATTGTATTTTTGTCCTGAGACTCTCCCCATGCTACAAGCCTGCAGGTCTACGCAAAGTAAGGAGTTCCATCAAGAAATAGTTGCAGCAGATTTTGCTTCTCTTCTTCAGAGAATAAACAGCTGGAATGTCCCATGTCTCCAGCTTCACCCACCTGCATGCACTGGCAAAGAGGCTTAGAAAACATCAGCTTTGCATGCTGCTGCCTGGTCTGCTGCATGCTTCCCAGTAGCCCTTATCCAGTTAAACGCTGGTGGATCAAACCAGAAGGTGAGCTGATGGCACTTAGGACTCTGTACACTCCCTGCTGCTACCATCAAAGCGAGGGGATATACCCAAAGAGAAAGATGCATATAGTCACTCAGTGTGCAATATAATTTTAAGCCATGTCCAGACCCATATAGTCTTTTATATAAATCCCAAGTAATATATTAAAATAGATAATCCTAACGGTGGAGCTTGATAGGCAAAAATTTTTACATCCAGCTCCCATTTCCCCAACAAAGTGGAAAGGTACGGCCTTTCACTGGAGTCCTCTGGACTCACCTTAATGCAGCTTGGATTCACCCAGGCTATGAATTAGCAATGACTTTCTGAAGTCCGGAGACTACCCGGAGCGTAGAGCACCCACCGAGAAGCATCAGGAGCTTTGCCCATCCCCACAGGGGGGCTGTGCCATCCCGAGCGGGTACGCCGTGTTCTGCCTGGCACTCGGGAAGGGCACTCAAGGTTATTCCTGACACTCATAGAAAAGTAAGAAGACTAGGCAAACCTGCGGAAAATAAGTGTCGGGGTGCCAGCGGACTTTGTCAGGATGACTGCTCAGCAGCTAGCTGGAGCTAAAACGGGGTCTAGGAGATGAACGGAGGAGGGTTTTACGTCAACTTGAATTGCAGAACGTCTCCCTGTCAGCCATGCATCGTTTGTGATGCTCTGTCGCCCTTGGGCCTCATATTTAGCAGAGAAATCAAGCTGCTGGCCGCTGTTGGATGGCTGTAGAAGAGAGAATTTCAATTTTAAAACAGCCTGATTTTTCCATTTCCTGATGACCCTCCCGGAGAAAAAAACCCACCAAACACACACACAACGTATTGCATTTAATCAAACTTATGCAGTAGAGGGTGGGTTGGTTTGTTTGTTTGTTTCATTTCATACCTCCATATTCCACCCATGGAGAAATCTTGCTGGTAGGGAGGATAAACAAACAACCAACCAAACAACCCAAACACTGGGCCTCTAGGAGCCGTTGTTATTTATTTCCACAATTAGCAGTCGAGTTCTGGTGCTGTGCCCAGAGAACTCCTCTCATTTTTCAGCGTGTCACTCTGTGCACAATATGCTTTTAGGAATTGAGGATTAAGGCGGCTGATTGTGGGTGGTTTATGAAACTTTTTATGGGAAGCCATATAGCCAAACCTTTAGAGAATCAGACCATCATTTTAATGGGCTTATGTTGTGTACAAGACTGTTCAGTAAGATTTTCACACAGTACAGAGCATCTTGATAGAGAACTTGGATTAATCAGGGATGCTGTTGCCAGTTGATGCTGTGGGTTGTTTTCTGAATTAGCAACAAGCTATGAGCGGTGCTGAGAACAGCCTGGGGGTGGCTGCCCTTCCTCCTTAAAGATGCTGAAATGGTCCGATTCCAGCAGGGAAACATCTACAGATCTATTTGTGAAATGAACTTAATATAGACTCTCTTTGGCAAGTGCCTGGAATATAGAGTTAGAGCGGAGGACACAACTCTGCTCGTCAGAGATGGTTTCTCTGAAGTCCGATGCCACCGGGATGCTTGGCCTGACAGTGCCGGGAAGAGGTCATCACATTCACTAAACCCGTTTGCATTGTATTTGCCTATGTGAAAAACACACGCATATATTTACTAGGAGGAGAACAGATTTCAGAGAGCACAGTCACCTCCTGAAAACTGCAGGCACTCAGCACCTTCCAGGATTCGGTCAAATACTTCAGCTGTGACAGAGGGATGAGTATTTAAGGCACGGATCTACAGCGTAACATTCAGATTTACCAGAGATGTCATCCTCTCCCAGAGTTGTTAAAGGTATTGATTAATTGCCTATTGTTAAAGTTATTGATTGATGGAGCTGCAATATAAATACTGGCACCATCGCTTACTCCATACAGATTTTAACCTGAGCACTCAAATGTATTATCTCTTTTTGTATGCGTAAATCAAGGGAGTTTCATTCCAAATTCCCACTGTGCCCTCGCCCCCAATTGCTGATTCCTCTTTTAGACATAAGACCCCTTTAAGCATCATTTTGCAATAAAGAGTTCACAATGAAAACTCATCTCTGGACTGTGCTGCAGGTACTGGGACCATCTTGATGTCCAGTTTCCCTTTCAGATAGTACTGGAGCTTTTTGAAGATCAGCTTTTCATGTGTAATCAGCAAACCATCATCCACCTTTCAGGATGAGCAAAGAGCAAAAGAGGTAAACCAGGAGTCATCTTCCTAGGATGAACAAAGAAGCCAATTTTCTGGATGGTGCTGAGCCTTCAAATACACCTGGGACCTGAAGACCTGATGAACCCTGCTATAAATCCTTTAAAGAAAAAAATCATTTTTATTGAGTGCTACCTACTGTCAACAACTTTATTGATACATTGGGGGGGAATCCTGAAAAACATTTCCCAGAGCCTTCAAGGTCAATCCACCATCATCATTACCGAAGTGTTGCAAGACGCTCCATGTTGATTAACTGCCATCATATTTAATTAGTGCTCGAGTGGCACTTCATCCTGCTTATTGTCAGAAATCCCTTTATCTTGCTATTTGCATTGCAGAGTTTTTAATTAGGATATGTGTAGGGAATCTCTTAATGATCTCATGTCTGAATAACCATCCAGGCTGTGCAGAGGGTTACTCTGTTGTCTCTGTATCTCCAGAGGGTGCTTTGCCACCACGGGAGAAGAGAAACCTGGATCTCCTCAGCTGAGACATCGGGAGTGTGAGGGTGCTTTGAGACCAACTCAACCTGTCAGAGATGTGTCTAAGTGGGATACATCCAACAGTTTGGGCACTACTCCCCAAGGCTTCACCATTTTCCTAGGAAATAGTTTTTTCCTACTGTCCAACCCAAAACCTCCTCAGGTGCAACTTGTTTCCGCATTCACCATTACCAACACCTCTTTGCAACAACCTTTCAAGTAGCCTGAATCTGCAGTTTGATTTCCCCTTTAAATTCCTCTTCGCTGGACCAAATAAGCTCATTTGCTCAAGCCCTCCTTGCAGCCGTGTGCCTCAGGCTGACCATCTCGGGGACCTTTCAGTGAACCAATTTCTCAACATTCGTCTTGAAGTTAGCTACAGATAAGAAACCTTAGAAAGCGTAAGGGGCAGTTACAGAGAGAGAGTGAATGAAAAATAATTGTAGGAAGGTGATCCTCTGTTATGAGCAAATAAGGGAGTCCTTATCTGGACTTAGCCATCTCTGTGTCAGAAAACATGGGTAATTAGATTTCTCCTCCAGCCACTGAAGAGAGGAAACCTCCTTGGAGAGCTGTTCCTCCCTTCATCTCAGACATCCTCTTCAAGGGGATGAATCACCCTCTCAATCAGTCTGCTTGAAGTGGAAGCCGTGACTGCTAGATCCAGAGCAAACCTGTGTTGTGAGTGGGTTTTAGGACCCACCAACCACACTGCAAAGAGTGAACAGAAAATAAATGCATTTCTGGGGAGAAGAGAGAGGTGCAAAGGCATCAACAGAAGTAAGAGGGCAACCCTCGGTTTCCCAAGCAGCCTTAATGACATTCCTGAAGAGCAACAAACTCGGACGGACACAGCCGACAATAACTTTACAACTATGTGTGCTGACCTCTTAGATACACATGCTGTTTTGGCATCAGAGATTGCTCCATCCAGCTGATAATTCAATAGCCAGAGATGAAACCAAGACAGCCCTCATACACTCAGCCGGGATACTGAACTACAAGGAGATTAAATGACTATATCCCGCCCGTGCCAGAAAGCTGTGTCAGAGCACTGTTAAGGGGAAAAAAAAAATCCTCTTTGTTGGCATCAATAAGCTCTTCCTTCTTCTTCTTCTTCTTGGATCCTGTGCTGGCCACCCAGAGTTGTTAAGGCTTCTAAAGATGCAAGAGGATTACTGGAAGGCCCTACCAAATTATAATTGGGCAGTTCAATGGCAGATGAGAAACATAGGCAGTGTGTAGGTAATGCACACTGGAAGGAAAACGGTTTAAACTACTTGTACATGCTGATGGGTTCTGAATTAGTCGTAACTCATGGGGACAAGATTTAGGTATTGCTACTGACAGCTCAATGTGCAGCAGAGGTCAAAAAAGTAAATAAGGCATTAGGTTGTGTTAGGAGGGGAGAGAGAATAAAGAGCAAATATAAGGTTGTGGCTGTGCTGCATGCACAAATGATTGCGCCTGTGCTTTAAATGCATTTCTTTGCCAGCTGGCCTAAAATTGGGGCTGTCCAGAGCAGGGTAAGGAAGAGAGACTGTCAACACCACAGGGATTTCAGGAATGGGGGGAACCTCAAAGGAAAAGCCAGTGTCAACCAAAGGGTAAGCTTAGCACACATAGATTGGAGTGAATAGCTAATGGTCCTTGCCCAGAGAGTGCCTCCCATACACATCACAGATTCTGGGTGCAGAAGTTCCTATGTAAGCAATAACTCTGCTCAGCAGTAACAAAAACATCTCTGGGTTATCAACACTGTTTTCAGCACAAATCCAAAGCATAGCCCCATACTAGTTACTACGAAGAAAGTTAACTCTATCCCAGCCAAAACCAGCATAAGTTAACAGAGGAAAATGTTGAAATAATCCAGACTCTGAAGTCAGGGAGTCCTTGTTTTTCTGGAAAACTCCCTCCACATCCTCAGAGAAGTAGTCCAGGTACTGCATCTGCTCACAAAGTGAAAAGGGGATGGGAGAGCTTTAAATATCCAGGAAAATAATTTTTCTTTTATCTGTTCATGGGGCCGTTGCATTCCTTTAGGTATTGACAGAAAGAAGCAAAAAACCTGTAACTATTTACTTTCCTAAATAAACTATCAAGTTTCCTCTCTGTGCTTTGAGTTCCATTGATATGGAACAAGATCCCTGGTGCCTGCAGCATTAAAGAGTGAACCACAAAAGAGTTCACTGAGGAGGAAAATGAAAGGGTCAAATTTTTGTGTGTTCATTTTTCTTCATCTCATAAAGGAAAACAAAAATAGAGAGATGAGCCTGTACAAATCAAACCAGGAGCTTTCACCGATGAGCTGTAGTCATTTGTATTCTATTTACAAACCAAAATGTGTTTGGAGCTGTACAGGTACCACAACACATTTGAAAGCAAAGCTCCTGCCCAAGGATTTTTGCTCTTCATGAAAGAAATTACTCTGCAAAACCAACTGTGGAGCTGGGGCTGTCCAGAAAAGAAAGTGCAGAGGTAAGTATTAAGTTATTTTGGCCCCTGAACCTAAAAATTGTTATGTGTCAGCCTGGGAGCATCTATAGCTTTTGTGGATTATTCTGGATCACTTCTTCCTCCTCTTCCCTGGGAACGGTCTAATTTTTTCCTGCTGCAAATCACGATCGATTCTACCGAAGTCAGAAGTCACAGCCCCAACAAGCCTGGAGTTCATTCTCCTTCTGCAGAGCATCTGGGCAGGTTTGGGTCCTTCTGCTTGAGCAACGCCGAAATAAAATTGAGTTCATGGTTGGAGAATAGTAGGAACGGCACCATAATTGCCATCACCTCCCAGTTCCCTGGAATCTGACGGAGGTTTGCTGCCTGTACTGTGCATCCACCCCACCTCGCTCAACCCATCACGTTCAGCTCCCTCCTTCCCCCACCGCTTTATTGCCCTCCTTTGTGCTCAGGCTGCGTGACGTGACTGCAGGTTGTAAATCCACCCGGCGTGGGTTTAGCATCACGCTCAGCTTTGGAGAAAGGGAGGAAAAAAAACCCCACCGGCATCTCTCTGAGCTGCAACCAGATGCACCTGGATCAATACTGTAACGTTGCAGAAGCCCTGGATGGGGCTTGGCCCCAGCCACCCCATTTGCCGTCTCCCTTGATCCCCATCAGGGCTGATGAGCTGCTGAAGCCAGGGCTCTCATGGAGAATCGAAATGCATCGTTGAGAAGTGGAGTGGATCCCAAGTAATTAAATGTATAAATTAATTCTCCCCTTAAGATACGTTCCTCTCCCATTATTAGGTTTGTCTCAGAGAAAATCCTTGGAGGATCTTCATGAAAGTACCACTACTTCAAATATTGTCTTTCTAAAGCTTTTCTTTCTTTCTTTCTTTCTTTTTTTTTTTTTTTTTTTTTTTTTTTTTTTTTTTTTTTTTTTAGGTTTGATGCCTGCAGCCTGCAATTAAAATAAGTGACATGAAGGTGTCTTTAAAATAGAGATCTATGGAAAACGAAAGGATTGTCTGTCAAAGGGTGAAAAATGAAAAATAGCAGTCTCAGATCTCTGAATGGATGAGTGGGGAAAATTCCTGCCCGTCCTAGTACCCAAAGGGATAAAACCCAATGATAGCTTCTCAACTGCTTAGCAGATAATGCATGTGCTGTTTTGATGCTAGTAATGTGTTTTTTACTTCTTTCTATCTGGGAGGAACGAATCAAATATGAGAAGTGCTGGGACATGATTTTCAACCCATTGCCTTTGATTAAGTGCTTTAACATGTGAGTCCAGAGACTTGCAATAATACTAATGGGGCATAAAGCACTATAAACAGGACGGGCCTACTTTTGTCCAAATGCCATTATCCTGGAATAAAAAAGAATGGCAAATGTAATATGTCCACTGCTAACCTTTTTTTGACAGGAAATTTTCTCTCCCATGTGCATGCCATAAATTATGCTGCATTTTGCCAGAACCGTGAGCGATTGCTTAATTTTGAGCAAAGGAGTGTTTGCTAAGCTTGAACCACTTAGCTCAGTGCAATATTTAGCTGTGAAAATAGGATGGTGTGAAGCAAAACATGGATGAGAATGGCAGGCTGGCTGGGCTGAAATCAAATTTCTTTTTACGTCAGGTTTGGGAAATGGAGGTAAAGACCTGTCGATAAATATTGGGGCAAGTTGTTTGTTGTTCAGTGATTTTAAATAGAGTGAAAAAGCCACCTGGAAATCCAAACCACTTATTTACCCAGAAAAGATAAGTGAGGTTGGAAACTTTGCATAAGTTTTGTTTTAAAAGATGTTGAGGACTCTCTCCTGGAGACATCCTCCAGTGCAGGCATAGCAAGCCCTGATGCCACACCAGTCTCGCAGGATGCTTCAGTGCAGCTTTTCGAGCCCAGCTCCATGTCACTTCTAACTTTGTGCTACGTTTTATTGCTCTCAGCAAGTTGCAGATTGTCCAACTGTTCTGTCATTTATTGTAAATGGTTGCAAAAAAAAAAAAAAGGAAGAAGAAGGGCAAAAAAAAAATTCCACGACTCTATAACGTAGTCCTTGGTGTAAATCAAACATTCCCTGTCATGTTGATAGCTTGTGTTAGTCTAATGTATTTTATATTACTCAAAAGCATTGAAACCCTGCAGCTTTCTTCATATAGGCCATTATGCGGTTATCATTAAATTGTCTTGCAAAGAACATTATCGGTAATTATAGCAGACACTAAAATCAAATGATCAGACTGGGACCTTTAACACCAAGAGGAACCATTAGAAGTTAATCAAATAAAAGGATGAGAATAATTATGTTAGGATTAAGCAGTAATATGCCAGAAGTTATATACTTTGCTGACTATATATCTTTACTCCCAGCTTCCTGCCTCTCCTCCCGTTTGATGCTTTTTATATAATACTTTGGCACAGAATGTAAATGACAGTATTTTTGTGTGTCACAAATGGGGCTTTAGGGTTCAAATGAGGTTCATGTCTAAATGGCACAAAAAGCAGCACTATGTAATGATGAAGATAAAAATAATAGTCTTGTGTGTGTGCGTGTATGGATAATATATATAAAAGTGCAAAGCTGAAAAAAAAAATCCATTGGTCAATGAAGCATAAAGTGGTGATAAAAATAGTTGCAACAGGAGGTGAAATCACATGGCTATTCGTTTGCTACTTGGCGTTGCTTTGCTGTTTTTAAGTGACAGTCTTTCTGCTGTTCATCTTTCAACAAGCCACAAGAAATCCCCCTGCATAGAGAAAAATTGCTCCTCTTGTCCCTAACATTATTCTCTAGGGAAAACACTCCATATCAAATTCACTCTTGGTGTTTGCATGAGCCTAGAAGTGATGACAGTGTTGAATTTGTCAAGAAAACCCAGAAAAGGGGCTAAGGAATTTGCCCCAAGAAAAGCAGGCTGATTTTGGTTACACAGGAGAGGTTACGTCTGTTAAATAACCTTCAGCAGATTAGGCCAAAATTAAGATCCTTGTAAAATTTTGGCCTGGGAATGCTGATAAATCTGGTACTGAGGGGCTAAGAGTGTAAACTTCTCACCTATGGTTGGGACCCAAGAGGTAGGGTTTTCCTACTCATTCCTTCGTCAACAGGAGAAAGCAATTATAACACTGGGGTCCTTTTTTTTTTTTTGTTACCTGTCTCTGCAGAGCCCAGGACCCTGGTGACAATGCACCGGTGCATCTTGGACCCGTCCCCACAGGTAAAAAACAAAGCAGTTACACAAAACCCAGGGGGAACCTGGAGTTTGGGATTTTCACCGTGTCCTCTTGACATGGAAATAAGGCCTCAGCCTTAAATCCTTCTCCCTATGTTAGCAAATTTTGCATTTTACTACATTTCTTTTGGATACTCTTTTGTTGAGGATCATTAGGCTTGAAGCCTAGTTGGGTGAGAGAGTTGGAGCCTGAGCACCACCTCACTCTTGAGGAGCTTCAAATCTAACTTTACTCCTATTTAACGAGTAGCGAGTAAAGCCGACTGACAGATACGGAGCTGGTTATGAAGCCTCTTGCACGTGCTGAGATGGGAACCACCGCCTGCCTGGCTGGCATCGTGGTGGAGTATGGGCTTCCCAAGGGTCCATGTGCCCCCCCGTGCCTTACACAGCCACAGCAAGAGACATGGCTCTGTCCGTGGGCCTGCAGAGTCTTAAGAAGACCAAAAACTTGGGGTTTTTTATCAAGCAGGCATGGGTGAGAGGGATTCCTCTTCCTTCTGGCCCAAACACACCAGTGTCAGCTGGAAGGACACCTTTCTGGAGGGCTTTGCTGCCCATGTTTCTGCTTCACTGTTTGGCAGTTGGATTACTGAGCCTTTTTTTATTTATGGTAAGATGGTAACATGGGCCATTTATGTGACAAAAGAGGTATTTGTGGGGTGGAGGGTGCAGAAATAGCAATCCTTAAACTTTGCATGTACTGAGTAGACCAAGAAGAAACCACAGTGCTCCATAATTCTATGGGTATAATAAATAAACCTTCAGAGTGTTTAATTTGATGTCTCACGTGGATGCCATATTTACTATTTTGATTCCTCATGGATGCCACCCAAGACCATGCACATTAAACAGTTTTAATATGGACTGACTTTCCAGGCAATATGCAAACCAACAGCACACCCAAAGTCATACTATAAGCACTGATGCTATAGCACTGATTTTCTGAAAGAATAGGAGTCATCTTGGGTTTTTTAAGAAGACCTAGGGGAAAAAATAGTATTTTGGGAATCGAAACCTGAAGAGGAGGAAGGGAACTGCTCAGTGTTAGCCACAAATTAATTCTTGTTTGTTTTTTTGAAAAATGAAGAGCTAAGCAAAAAATTAATTTGGGTTAGTCAAAATGTTCAACTTGCAATTAAACATTTTCTTTCTAATTTTTAAATCTTTTCAAACACAAGCTATTAGGAAATTTTCAAAATTGAATTTACTTTAAAAACAAAATATTGAAGTATTTTATTCTAGATATTTCAGCTAAAAGAATTTTTTCTTTCTGTCTTAACCTATTCTGCAAATTAAACACAGATCAACCTAGACTGCTTTCCTAAAAAAAAAATTTTTGCTGAAAAAATATTAAAAACTTCATCTGCAGTCATTGCATCAGATAAAATCAAAGAGCATTTCCCATTTAAAAATCCAGCAGATCTCTAAAAATAAGTTTTAGACCCCAAAAAAGAATGTCTTGGCTGACCTGTCTTCATAAGATGTTGAGGTCAAACCTCTCACCTGAAAAGTCATGAAGGGCCTTGCAGCATCCAACCTCGCAAAGGTTATGAGAGACAGCAGTTGACAGAGAAATGCTGTGTAATGAAGAAAAAAAATCTGAGGTTTGGGTGGAAAATGTGCTCTGATTTCAGGTGGACCGTGGAAAAAATTCAGTAGAGGAACTTAAAATCCTCTTTACTAGAAATAGGCAAAACCAAACTGGACAGAACATCAGAAAACATCTTGCAGAAGCTTTTTATTTCCTCTAGATCATTTTTTTTATTATTAGTCTTTGACACTGCAGCAGATTTGTGAATTTAACCTCTCTATTTAAGAGACTGTCGATCTTTGCTGTTCCCCAGGGAATACCCTGAATCTCACAAATGAATAAATCACTTAGCGAATACCACTTATGAGGTATAATTTGATGATGTCTGTGATGCCTTTACCAGCAGCGCTTTCCCCATTTTATCCAGCACAGACCCAGAAGCCCACAGGTGTCTAAGAGGATAATTTGGTACATTTTTCCTTTTCCAAGGGGCTAAAAGACAGTTTCATATTATACTTGGCAAACAGGCTACACCAGCTGTATGGTTAGAGGCATGTTGATCAGGAAGAGGAAAGTGGATCTTTTCCTACATCCAGGGGATTTTAGACTGGCTGGATCTTTATGGTGAGAATTTGAAGATGATGATGGAAAAACCACCATAGCAAGAGCTGCAGAAGTTTGCCCTAGTTGGAGAGCTCTGTTTCTCAGACAGCTGAGCGACTGGTGCCCTCACCGCTCCTTTTCCTTCTCATTTGCTTCCCATTTTCAGTAGATGACACCATCGGGCAAAGGGTGGTACAGAAGGTCCCCAGGCAATCCCCTCCCCAAGCAGGGAGAGAAGAGCTGGAAGCACAGAGCCAGGTTTGAGCTCAGCCTGAGAAAACTTTGGCTGATTAAATTATGAATTAATTTATTCTGGTAAAATATACTTCAAAATCAGCTTTCAGTTTTAGGGCAACTGTGGATTCCTGCACCAATCCTATAGCAGTTTAAAGTCCAGGACGTTTTAGGACATGTGGAGTCAATGTTATGTAAAGAACATATAAGTGGGTTGCAGGTCTTGTTTACACTTTGAGATATTTTTCTGAAGGGATGCTCTTATTTTTGATTGGGCATCTTGTGTCCATTACTCTGACCTCAAGGTGAAGATGAATTTTCCGAACAAATCTTTCTCTTTCTTTCTCTTTCTTGCATATTTTTGACGGCTCACACTATCTGCTGTTGATCTCCACAATTCTGCAGGCTCACAGACACAGTCGCAGAGCAGAGGTACTGGGATGGATGCAGGGATACAGGAATGCAGGCATGGGGGGTGCAGGGACCCAAGCCCATCTACCCAGAAAGCACTAAGCTTCTGCTACAGGACAATCACTTTGTTGCATCTTCAGTCCTAAAATGATGTTAAGGAAACAACTGGTGCTTCAAGGATCGACATCAAAAGCCTCCGATAAGTGACAACTCTGAAATGCAAAAAGCAGAGCCCTTAGGCATATGCATGCTATGTCTGGTATATGCATGATGTATTTCCTGCTTGTTCTACTGCCTTAAAATTGTCTTAGATCAGAATAAAATTTAACCATCAAAGTCATATGGACACGTGTTCCTACACCAGCTGTGCCAGCACATTGTACCAAAAGGACAGCAAAGCTTTCCCTGTTAAATTTTCTGAGACAAGACTGCAACAAGCCGTTCCTTCTAATATCTCATAATTTGATTTCAGGACCTATTGTGTTGATTCAGAAATTTCAACCGACTGCTGCACTGATTGAATTCTAATTGTGATATTAATTTAATAGTTGCCTTTTCCAGCTCTAGGTTTTGATAAGACTGGAGTAAATCAGCCCTGCAAAGCGCCAGCTGAAGTGTGGGAAAGCTTCAGGGGCTTGCCAGGCTTGGAAAAAAACACATTATCCAACACCATCCAAGCAGGCCACCGAGACGGGACAATTAAAATGGCAGTGACCAGCAGAGGTTGTCCGTACCAGCAGCTCTGAGCTGTAGGATTGCTTCAGCTACGAGCAAGGGTCCTGTGGGCTGGCAGAAAGGGTGACCATCATCACATCCACCTCTTGATGCCACGTCAACGTTGGGTGAGTGTCAAAGGGGGAGTGGATGGGCTGTGGGACCGGCCAAGGGTTTCCATCAGCTTCACCTGGGGCTTCCTGGGGAGGCTGCAGGAAAGGGAGAATAATTGCATCTCCCCTTGCATGAAGTTTATAATGAGCTGGACTTGGCCTTCTCATTAGACCCTTTAAAATAACTTTACTGAGGGATAAAACCAAAGGGCCTTTCAAAAGTCCCAAAAAGTGAATCTACTGGAGGAAACAAACTCATTTTACTGCTTTTCACAAAAACACAGCTGGTTTAATTCTTTGCCAACATAAGCAGTTATTACTTCTTTATTAAAGCTTTCACTTTACTATGTGAAAGACGCTGCTATTACAGAGGAAACCATATGCAAAGTGACCTTCTTCCAGTCTCTATGTGGAGCGTATACCCCTCCTTTCCAAAACTTTCCATGTTAGAAACAGTTTAAAGGATTCCCAGCACTCAACAACTCATACCCAGTTCACTCTTCCCTTTCCGCTGGATTTTATTGAACCACCTGGGACTATTTTAGGAAAGATGATTGCAGTTTTTAGGAATTAATTGGTATAGAATGAAGAGTAATGGAAAAAAATGGCCATGTATATTCATTCTGAATTTAAAATCAAGTTGTTTCTACTTAGACCCTGTTTATGGCCCTTTCTCTTGGTTATTCTAATGAATTTTAATTTACTGGCAGGGTTGTTTGGTGGAATGAGGAGTTTACTGGCAGGAGTGTTGGAAGGAATTGGAGAGAGGGCAATTTAATGTGTTACCCACAGACATTTGGCAATGAAAGCGAGTTAAAATGTTTTGTCCCCCAAACCGGAAAGCCAAACTCCCGGTGTGACTTACCTGTCCCACCCTGCAGTTCAGCTTTCACATGTAATACACGCCAGCGAAATAGTTGTGAACCAGACCCAAACCCAGAGTTATTTGCGGGAGTTATCTGGCAAATAATTTAAAGCAATGAAGTGATTCGAGAAAACTACAATCTGTTCCTGGACAATTCAAGAGCAGAAAAGATCTGAATTTGGTGAGGAAATTAATCATCATAAATTATTGGCCCAGCTGTACTATTAACATTAATAACGCTCCCAAATTAATTAACCAGAAAACACTTCTTATTAACAAATAATTAAACCCTCAGTCAGTGTCCTTCCAAAATATTAGGCGTTTGCCTCACAGTGGCTGCTTTGGCGGTTTTATTAATCTGATGTGAAAATAAGAGACTGGGGCCTTCTCTGGACATGGTGTTAGCGCAGGCATTTAGTTTTTCCACCCTGAGAAACATCCCTTTGCTACCTCAGAGCTGAAGATATTTGGAAAAAATGGAGAAAACTCCCCTACAACCATGAGTGGTTAAACTCTGACCCAGCAAGCATTTATGCTGTGTCTTTAACACCTGACTAAAAGTGAAGAAGATGCTTAAGTACTTTCCTGTGCAAAGCCATGGATTATTAAAGTTTGTCGCTAGAATTGTTGTGGTGACAATGAAGTATCTGCTGGAAAATGAAGTAGGAGCTGCACTGGAGGAGAAGGGAAGGGAAGGAAAAGGAAAGGAAGGGAAGGCAAGAAGGGAAGGGTTGACTTCACAGCTATTGTCCTGTGTTTTTCTGAGCCCCTTTTCTAGTGGTTGCTGAAACCCAATGACCACCTTATTTTGACTTTTGGACAATCTTTGATATCGCAAAGTGGATGTAATAGGCAAGGGGCTTGAAAAAATCTGGAGCCAAGCAGTTTCAGTGATGTTAGACCAGAGATGAATTTGTCCGCTCACATTTAGGTGACAAAAGTAGATCTCTGGATTCTTGTAACACAAGGTGTCCGAGTCCTTATTTAGCATTAATAAGACTCCCTCCTTGCCAGGTATATTTTTAAGAACAAACACAGGCAATTCTTCAGATATTGGGAGAATCTCTGAATAATCCTTTATTTCTTTAATGCCCATGAAAATTGCCCCACCTGCCGCATGGCTGCATTCTGGCATCTTTGGCCAGTGAGATGAAGATGGGCCAGTTCTGATTTTTGTCTTGGAGAGAGGATGAAGGCATGCAAGGTGGGAAATCCCACAGAGATAGCTGTCACTGCAGGGACCCTGCATCGACACTTTACCCTGAAGCATGATGCTCCTTCACCATGCAGGGCAAGAGGAAATAAATCCCACCATCAGTGGCAGAGTGAATAGAGAGCAGTGAGTCCTTGTGAACCTTGGGAAAATCCTGACAAAAACTGGCTACAAGCAAAGGAAGGCAAAAAGATCCAATTAAAAGAACAGCATCACAAAGAGCATTTCTGCAAGTCCCCAATTACAGTGTTTCTGTCTTTAAAAGATACTCTGTTTGCAACAAGCAGCAAAGATCTGGTTGTACTCTGTAAACAGAGCTTTTAATTTAGTTTTATAAACTGAATTATTCACTTTTCTTGTGGCCCACCAAAAAGAATGGCCATTAAATTGCTCTAAAGAAAGGCATGTTAAAATAAAATTTGTTTCCGGAAGGTAAGAGAGTTTTCTAATCATGTTGCAGATGGGTTGGTTTTTTTTCTCATCCAGATGGATGTTTTCTTTCGAAGCCTGATGGCCAGAGAAATGAAAGGTACCTTTCACCATTAAGTAACTATTGAAGTTTTACCTTGCTAGATTATTTGTTAGTTGTAACTAACATAAAAAATGCCCTGTCAGAAAATGGCTTTAAAAAGTGTAATATTTTGTTTTATTTAGCAACTACTTGGGAAAATTTAGCACCAAGCCAGAAAGGTTGCAGAGCAAGTAGCACTTCATAAATTGCTTGAGCCCTAATCAATACATATTGTCATCTAGTCAAGTCCTCCTAGCAGATTTTTCTTTGCCCTGCCTCAAAAGCGTATTTTATGAGGTTGTTACTAGCTTGTGCTGCAAGGCCTGGCCTAATGAATCTGTCACTGGCACTATTGATTGACATGCCAGTGTAAGTGAGACATGTGATTCCGATTGACTTCCTAATTACTGCTGCTGTGATGTCTCACCAACTGGTAAGGCCAGAGGTTAATAGTTTTGATGTTCAGCCATTGCTGGCTCTGGAAGCTGGAGTTAAACCAGCTCGTTGGAAGTCAATATCTGAATCAAGTTCTCAAGGCTACTTTCGAAGCTGATCAATTAAGCCCTCCTTGTTCCCCCTCTTGTTGCCTGACAAGAGTTTGATGAGTGGGGACCTCTAAAGCTGGCGGTTTAAGGTAGAGCAGGAAGGTTGGTGAGAATTAAGTGCAGGCAGCAGCCGGAGCGGTGTGTCGGCGGGGGCTGTATTTCTGCCAGCAGCGAGCCGGGATCCCGTTCTTTCTTCTCAGTGGAGGGAGCAAGGCTCAGATTTCCAAAAGCACGTGGGTGACCCAAACGTACCCATCACACGGACGTTGTATGGGACGTATGTATGCTGGACAACAGTAGGTAGATCCTCCTGCTCATCCATTCTCCCCCGCAGCAGGAGGGTAATGATCCGTCGCCCTTTGCGCTTGGAGAGCCGGCAGCTGTGAAACAGTCCTGGCCCAGAATTAGGCACAAGAACCCCAGCCTTCATTTAAAAAAATGCATTTCTAGCCTCCATTTCTGAGCAACTGACCCTGAAATAGGTCAGTGTAACTGTGACGCTTGCCTGAGTGCGCAGACAGCCTGGGAAGGCGTGAGCTGCTCCGGGTGTCCGCACAGAGCATCCTCTGGGATGCTTTTTGAGATGCCCTGGGATTTAGAGGGTTTGCTGCAGCCAAAGGAGCAAAAAGAAACAGCTGCATCAACCTGAAGGACCACAGGACCCAATATTCTGCCTCCAAAAATCGCTCATGGCTAAAGCCTAGAGACAAGTACAAATTCATTTGCATCAAGTATATTCTCCGAATTTCCAGCGTAGGGACTCTCTGAGCCGAAAGTAGTAGCTTCTGTATCAACGGCCTTCATGGATTTCTTTTCCATGAATCTGTTTCACTGCATTCTGAAACCATGTCAACTCGCAGCATCCACCACATCTGTTGGCAATAAGCTGTGGAACCCACCACATGCAGTAGGAAGGACATACCTCCTTTGGCTTTATACACCTCTGTCTCGACACTCACCTTTTTTTTGTGGACTTTTCTGAACCTTGCGTGAAGCCATTCTTCTCTTAGACAACACTTCCCATCTTTTCCCTACGTTTTCCTTTAGGGGTCGGGGAGGCCAGAAAGGCACGATGCAGGTATAGCAGTAATTCATACAGTGACATAACATTCCTGGCTTGTTCTTCACTCCTTCTTAATAATTATCAGCATTTAATTTGCTTCTCTGCCCATCACCAAGCAGTGAGCTGACAATTTCTCAGAATTATCTGTTCTAACTCCAAATTCCCTTTCCCAATGGTAATAGAAAATTCAGAGTCCATGTGTGTGCGTTACTTTGCATTTAGCAACATTGAACTTCATCTTCAATTTTATTTTCCAGTCACTCAGGGTTGCAGACCCTTTTGCAAATCTCAGCAGTCAGCTGTTGTTTTTACTACCCTGAATAATTCAATAATATCACCGAGCTTTGTCATCTCACTATCAACAGTTCTTCCTGGGTTATTTATGAATATGCTGAACAGCATGGATCTTACTGGAGACACATATGGGATTCCACCGGTGACTTGTAAAAGGTATTCCTATGCTCTATTTCCTAGGTTTTTTTCCCCACCTATTAATTAATTAAAGGTCCTACCCTTCTAGCTGCTCTACAAGCTTTCAGGGTGGGACATCATAGAAAACTTACTTATCTATTATCAGATGACCTTTTTCCATATGCTTAACAAGACTTTTAAAGAGCTCTAACAGATTTATAAGTTTGGCTTCCCTTTATGAAGGATGGGTTGAGTCTTCTTCATTGTATTATATTTACCATGTATGCCCTGACCATCGTCTTCATCATTACCTCTAATGGTTTGCTTAGCACAGACCTCAGGCTTTGGGAATTGGATGCCCAAGTTCCTCTACAGCTCAGAGGAGAACATCATCCCATCCCAATAACTGCTGTATTCACTTTACCAAGCCACTCTACATCTCTCCTACTGAAACTTCAATTCCTGACTTCTGCTGAACACCACAATATAGACATTACAAGCGTAGGCTACTCTTTGGGCTTCTTTGTACTGAATATAGATGTGAAAAAATCACTCTGTTTCTCCAGCGGGGCCCTATCTTCTTTAAATATCCCTATTGCATCATGAACATCTGAAGTCCCTGGTGAGGTCTACTGGAAGCTACCAAGCTGCAAATCCCTGAAGGCTGAGAAAGGGTACTGGGAAAGTGTCACTAAATGCTCTGCTATGCTTTCCTAAACATCTGGCATCAGCTGCTGTTAGAGACGGGGTACTAGGTTAGAGCAAACT
This sequence comes from Haliaeetus leucocephalus, assembly GCF_000737465.1. Taxonomy (NCBI): domain Eukaryota; kingdom Metazoa; phylum Chordata; class Aves; order Accipitriformes; family Accipitridae; genus Haliaeetus; species Haliaeetus leucocephalus. Next base: position 1,115,540 of record NW_010973302.1, on the reverse strand, counting down.
TTAGTCTGACAGCGCAATTGTTCTTGTGCTGTAATTGCCCTACAAACTCTCTGCAGGCTCCTACCTCTGATTTATTATCAATGTTTGCATCTTCAGCAATTTTCTCCTCAAAATCTTTTTTTTTTTTTCTGTCCTGTTATTTTTTTAGATTTAAGGTGCCAGAATTTTTGTCTCCTGTTTTCTTTTGGTGGACATACCTTCAGCTTTTTGAAGGACACCTTCTAACTCCTTGTAGTCTCATTTGAGCTATTGCTGACTCATGCCAGGTTTGCATGGGGGTCTTTCTAAAGCCTGCTGTGATCTGGGGTAGAGATTTACTGTTATTCTCTAAATAACATCTTTAAGTAACTCCCCTGCCTCTTACCAGCCTTTTACCCCTTCTTCTTGGCTCTTCTTGGCTTCATTCTTATAAGGCTGTCCCATTTTTATGTAAGTCCCCCTTTCTGAAATGGAACAACACTGGGCTCATGCTGAGGCTTCATGGTTGGTTGGTCATCATGCCCCATCCCACACATGATCCAGTTGCCTGTTTTAAAGTATATTGTTTAAATGGGACTTTGTTTGAATGGATTTACCCTCCTCATTCTTGAGTTTTGCCAGTTTCTGACCTACCCTCTATTTCAACATAAGAAATATTCATAGCATCTTCACTCCAAGAGCATGCATCATCCTGAAGTCTGTGATTTCCCTCTCCTGTCAGCTTTCCGTGAGTTTTAATTTTAAAAACTCTTCTATAAACATTAGGATTGTAAGGTTCAGTCTTGCTCTGGCAAAGCCTCTTCTGCTTCTACTCAAAAGTTTCTTAGTTCCTGATGAAAATTCCTCTTTCTGCATCATTTTCTCAATCCCTAATTGCAGCCGTCCCTCTGACGAGGCTCAGAGAGTGATGTTTTCATGAAGACCACGGTCCTTTCCTCCCAGCAGTGCACCAGCACCTCCTGTTAGCACCCTGGGCTGGGACACCAGACCCACCCAAAACCAGTCCATCAGGGGCTTTCCTGTGGCATCCTTGAGCTGGGAGCATGGCGCCCTCAATGACTGAGAAATTAATCTTGCCTCTTTACAAGCCAGTTGGCAGCAGTCAGCAGGATCTCCATCTCTGAAGCACCCATGGATGAAGAGGGGCAGGGGAAGGTCCATCCAAGCTTGGCTTTCTCTGAGCGGACACCATATAGAGAAAGAAATGTCATAACTTCCCTAAGTCTCTGGGCTGGGCTGGTCTTGCAGTAGTAAATGCTGAAGAGTAATTTAAGGGCTGAGTGCTAATTTTTTTTTAATGGATCTGGTCTACATGGCAAGTTTTTAGTGGAAATTAGTCATGCAATCTTCATTAACTTGGGACAGACCTCTGTCATTTCACTGTAACTGAAGTTACTGAAAAAAGGCTAGGCAGGATTTGTGATTGATTACACTCTATGTTATATTAGACAATATAGATCAACCTGCCAATATGAATTTCTCGGATGTCAAAAATACCAGGTAAGAAAAAAAAGATCATATAAGAGGGAAAAAAAAATCATTAGACAATCAGGGACAGCAATAATTCACCCATATCTATGCACTGTGTACAAATAATGCCATGGGGAATTAGCTATACTTATCACTTTGTCAGACGTCTGTTGCCAGCAGATAGTGCTCAGTTTCTCATCCATCACTGCTTGTTTCCTGCAACATTTCTGAAAATGATGACGAATAAGAGGGTTTGAATGGAACTCTGCATCTTAAATGGTTAATTAAGGACAATCTGAATATATGTGCTCTGTTACCAAATTAACTTAAAAATATGTGTTTTCAGTACCCTATGTAATGTTTCTCAAGGAATAGAGACTTTCTCAATAGTCTTAATTGCAATTTGAAAGACCTCTTGGCTACATTAGGGAAAGATAACCAAAGACAGATCATTTCTTGCAGACTAACTTGTCACTGTCTCCTGCCCTCTGCCAGCTGCTCCCATGGTGACCCCCATGTCCCCATCCACCACAGAGGGATCTCTACCAGCACCACGAGCTCAGCAAGGGGCTGTAGCTCAGAGTTGCCAGCAGAAACTGGGGACCAGCCCCATGGCTTAGGCATACTGGAGGGACTGGGCACCTAGCCCTGCCTGCCTACCTGGGGCAAGGACCTCAACTCACATGCCCTGGCCCCAATGACCAGGTGTTAGAGGAGCCCGAGGCTGGCAGGATTTGGCCTTTCCGAATGGGAAAGTGGCCACCCCTGGGTTTTTTAACCTGACAAGGGAGGGCAGCCACGGCATTGTGATTGTAACATGCAAACCCGATGGGAGTGGCAGGACCCCAGCTCCCTCCTTTTAGGCAAGGATTTGAAGATGCCCTGGTTCTGGGGAACACCCTTCAGCTCAAGGCCATGGTGACACTTGAGGCTCTCCACAACACGACTGCTTTCCAAAAAAAAAAAAAAAAAAGGAGAAAGAAAAGAAAAAAGCACTCTTTGTGAAATAAGAAACTTAATTACTTCCAAAACAATTAATTAATTAATTAATTAAGCCTCACGTCACCCCTGCAAGGTAGGAAGTGATTATTCTACCCATTTTACACAGAGGGAAAACCGCACCGTTAAGTGACTTGCCAGAGGCAAAGGCATTGAAGGCGAAATCAGCATTCCAGGGCCAGCATCCCCGGGTCTTGCTGCGGACCAGGCCAATTTGTTTGGGCATCAGTTGTCCCCATCACCCCAAGACCTCAATGTGCCAAGGCAACCTAAGCCCCTGCTCTGATCCCATGAGGAAAACCCCAGAGTCCTTCTACCAAAGCCCAGACCATGCCATGGTCAAGCTGGGCTCCGGTGAGCCTGGTGCTGCTGTATTTAGCACCCAAGGGTGCTGCTAAACCCCTGAGGGATCCAGGAAAGATTTTTTCGACAGCAATTTTGCCTGTAGGTATCACAGTGACCTCAGAGCCTAAATGAGTTGTTGGGTCCAGGCTGAAATGACCACTTTAGGCACAAGGTAGCGAGGACTCAGCCCAGCGTGGCTGCGTTGTCCCGGATCCCCGACTGATGGCTCGCAGTAAATCCTGCTCTGGCACATCACACGAGTAGCTTTATACTTCGATTTAAGCCTCTGAGGTGGAGCTGGGTTTATGGAGATAGGCATTATCTTTTATTAGACCAACTCATATAGTTGGAAGAAACCAGGTGAGCTTGCAGGCATGCAAACCTTCCTTCCCTCTGATATAGAAACGCCAAACTCAAGCCACGCACAGGAGAGGGGATAGAAGAGTTGCAGGGCTGACAGCAGTCACGATGCTCAAATCTACTTGGTTTCAGCCCATCCCAGCAAGCCCAGCCTGGACAGTCCCAACACAATTTGAGGGACACTGTGGGCAGGGATTGTTCCCCTTCGATAGTAAGGGGGAGCCCACGCGGCATGGAGAGGGAAGGGAGTTTAATTGCACAGAGCAATCTGTGCCACACTGTGTACCCTAAGACCACAGGATGGCCCTCAGCCTGCTGTATTCAGCAGAGCAGAAGAAGCCAGAGGTGAGCAATGTGTGAGAGTTACGCCTCTCCTCCATGGTTTCCCAGATCAGCAAACTCCAGCCCACACTTGCATGCAGGTATTTCTTAAGGAAACAAGTCTAACACTGAAAAGTGAGAATTTTCCATGATCCCAAGGCTGCAGGAAATGAGGAGTTAACAACAGAAAGCAAATACCAGGAATAAATCTTGGTGCTCGCGCTTTGCACACACAAGTGGAGCCTGAGCAAGGAAAAACCACACTCTCAGAACAAAAATTTGCTCAAGTTGTGACTGATGACCATGTTCACGCCTCTTAGTTGTTGCCGCACACCAAAGGAGCCCCAGAAAATGCAGCGGACATGCTCCAGGCCAATGGCAAGCACAAGCGCTGTGATTTAACCCCGTGGGCAAGCAGACCAACCATGGCACAGGATGGGATGGTGGCTCAGGGTTGGCCACAATGTCATCTTGACCATGAACGTTTGGGAAACAAACCTGAGCCGGGGTCATCCATGATGCACGCCTGGCTTCTGCAAGCACAGAGGGTACAGGCAGCCACAGAGGGAGCAGACATGGGGGACGAGGCTGGATCTGTCCCTTTAGAGACCCTTCCAAAGAGAAGCATCAGTGCTAGGTTGACCAGCTGAGCCTTCCCACCTCCACTGCTTTGTCTTGATACCATTTATTGTGACCAGCTGAGGTCCCAAATTCTCTCCTAGATCAAGAGGCCAGGAAAACAGGCCATAAAGGCTACATCTATGCTGCTAAAATCAGCCCACCTGGACCATTCTCTGGCACAGACAGCCTCATCTGTACTGTTACGTGGGGTGGCCAGCCCCAAACAGGCAGTCAGGGATGGTGCTGGCCCAGGCTGTCCCTCAGAGCATCCCTGGGAGGTGGCTGGGAGAGGGCCAGCTTCCCCTGGCCAAAAGCACCTTCAGACTGAGCTAATAATTTGGCTTACAGTCACATTCCAGTGCCCAGCCATGACCTCTGGCACTCTTTAATTTCCTAGCCACAAGGTCCCAAAAGTCATAAAACCCAGGCTTCATCTGCCTGAAATGAGGTGGAGAGACCAGGATCCCTCACCCCGCAAACCCAAACTGCGGTCACTCCCGGGAACCCGTTACAATTCTGCTTTAATTGTTGTGAGAGCTTTCCAGAGGCAGCGCTGACACTGATTTGGATTTAAACCTCTCTCTCTCTTCATCTCAGGGTACTGCAGAAGTGGCGTCCGCAAGACCAACATTTATAGTATTCCTCCGAGGGGTGAAATGTACCTACTGTAAAATACGCTCAGTTAATTCTGGTGCATCATTTGCAGGAGAGCCGCGTGGGGATCAGTGTGGGACATACAGATTTAGATCATTTCGCTCGAGTCAGGTGGTGCCTTGCTCCCAATTCCTCGCAAGTTAATTCTTACCTGGGATAATTATGTCTCTCTTCAATCTAGCCCAGCTTAACCCCTCTCATCCCATGCCCCTGCTAAGAGCACACCTGTGGAGATGGAGATGCTGACCTGGGGGCCATTTGTGCCCGTTGCTGGCCTCTGCTACAGATTTCCTCAATGACCTTGGGCCATTTAATTAATTAATTCAGCTGGCTTGCTCCCTGATGCTCGCTGATGGGTAAAAGCTGCCCGGTGTCTAAATTACACGCTCACGAGGAATCATCTATCCGTTTAAGACAGACGTGCCACTTTATATCTGGTTTCTGATGAGACTGGCCTTGTCGCCACTCCTGAAGCCCCCATCCCTCCAGAACTGGGTCTTCTGAAATATGCTGCGCCATGATGTTGATGCATCTCTGGCTCATCCCGTGCAATAATTAGAAATAAATAAAACAGGGACAAGGTTTGACCTCATCCTCCTCTTCGAGGAGGGACCAAGGGAGTACTTGCAAGTTGTTCCCATTCCTGTTGAGCCACGGTGCCATGTGCTGGAGCAGGTGACATGAGTTGTCCTCTGAGTGGGCATGAGCTGAAGCCAAGCTGGGATTTTCATGTGTGGGAATAGGGGGTTTACATCCCTGGCCCCATCCTCCGTCTCATTATCCCCTCTTAATCCCACCAACTTTTTGCTGTTGTGCCCAGAAACCAGGGAGAGCATCTTCAGGTTTCCCAGCCTCTTACACAACTGCCATGCTCCAGGGTCTTTTTCTGTAGCTGAGACAAAAGAAATAACGTCTTGGATTCCAATAACCAATAAATTATTCTTGAAATGCCATAATTGCTCAGCTGCAGCTGCACAAGCAACTAAGTACAGAACTTTAATAAAATATTATCGTTCAAATCAATTTGCTGAGAGTCTGCCTTGTTTTCTGTGTGGGGTGCTAAGCAGCAAATAGTAAATACTGATCACTGCTGAGAGAGCCAAATAGCAAGATAAACCTGGAACCTGATTTTTGCCATCCGTACTTTTTTTTCTGAGCTGTCTGAGTAACGACAGGGGACGGATTCTGCTCCAGAGTTGCATTTGTTTCCGTTTCAAAGGCATGGGAATGGCAGCTATTGCATGTATAGGTTTACAAAGTAGCTTAGGCACTTAAGCAGATGATCATCTAGAGAGATTTACAGTAATGACTTTTACAGGGGGAAAGGGGAAGAAGTGCCCAACTCCCATCAGCGTGAAAAATAAATACAAATAAATCCAAAGCAATGGTGCAGTCGGCAGCTCTGGTAACAAGTTCAGAAAATGACCACATCTGGACTATTCTGGATCAAAAACTATTGAAGTCAATGAATTTTGCTCTGGATTTACAATGGTATTAACTGAGATCAGAATCCGACCCTATAAATTTACTGTTACTTCTAATCCTGGTGCCTCAGATCTTGCTAAGATATTTGCTAACTGCTGAGCAGCTTGCTTTATTGACACTGAAATAACATACTCGTGCCGTACTATTGTTAAACTCAGCTGGTTTTAAAAACCCATCATACTGTTTGTCATGACTGACCTTAACAAACTGGCCTGCTGTCCTTGGATCTATGGGCAAGAAAGTTGTCAAATGCCCCCTTTTTTGCAGCCTTCCACCAACAACAAAAAAAAAAAAGAGGAGAAAAAATCAATTTCAATCAACATGGAGTGTAATATTATCAAATGTCAGATGCTGAGGCCGTGTGCTTTGAAAATTATCCTTGACAGCTTCTTGTCGACTTAATTAAGTGCTCAAAAAAAAAAAAAGAAGAAAAAAAAAGGCAAAATATCTCAATTGTCGGCTCCCTCTCTTTGTGCTTCAGAGGTTCTATTGACAGCTCTGAAAAAAAGATTGCCTTTGGGGGTTTTATTGATAGATCCTCGCCTGATATTGGAATGATTCCTGGGCAGATAAATCACATTTAGATTTGTTAGTAATTGAGGAGAATTGATTGAATAGTTAGGATGGTCCCAGAGGGAGGTACCTACTCCTCTTCCGTTCCGCAGAGGTTGTCATCAGATAAAGGACCTTTTTGGGCAGGATGGATAAAGGTCTAATTGTTTACATGATCAGGTATTGCTTCCTCTTTAGCCCTCCCTCCCCAGTCTTTCCCAACTTTCCTGTGGCAAATGTCAAGACGACAAAGAGGAAGGCCGTAAATAAAACCAAATGTGGCTGAAGGCGATCAACCCTCTTCATGACCTGGAAAGGCACTAATTGTTTTCAAATCATTAGTGGAATTTGGGTGTTAACAGCAATGGGCTGTTATTTAAGAAACTCTGCAACGTTTATTTGCCATACGTTTATTTAAATAGCTACGAACTTTATTTAGCAGCAGGTTAAGCATGGCTAACACAGTGGCTCTGCTGAGTAGCAATTTTTGGCTGACGGGAACCACGTGTGGGCTTGGGTGAGAACACATGAGGTCCTTCTTCCTTGCTGGTGACCTTCCCCAGAGCCCTCTGTCCCACCAGCCTGGGCAAGCTGCTAGTCCCTGCATGATCCCAGAGGGGAGCAGCATCGCCTGGAGCCCACAGCAATGTGGGGAGATGCTGGAGTAATGTGGGGAGATGCTGGAGTGATGTGGGGGGATGCTGGAGCGATGTAGGGGGATGCTGGAACAATGTGGGGAGGTGCTGGAGCGATGCAGGGGGATGCTGGAGCGATGTAGGGGGATGCTGGAGCAATGTGGGGAGGTGCTGGAGCGATGCAGGGGGATGCTGGAGCGATGCAGGGGGATGCTGGAGCAATGCAGGGGGATGCCGTAGCAGTCTGGGAATAGTGCAGGGTAATGTTGGGTGACACTGGAGCAATGTGAGGGGACAGATGCTGCAGAGCCCCAAGCTGCCCCAGCCTGAATTTGCGGCAGTCAGCTGGATGATCTGGCCAAGGCTTTCCCGTGCTGCACATCTCTTTCCATGCCTATCAGAGGGAGTGGAAAGGACGACTTTTTCCAGCGAGGGTTTTTACATTGACTAAAAAATGCTTTGAGTAAGAAGTAGTGGTATTTTTGTTATCACTTCCCATCCATTTTGAAAGACTTTATTTCCTTAAAAAGGGGGGAGATACGCTTCAGTCAGTTTGGCGCTTCAAGGGACAGCAATTATTTCTGTTCATACCAACCATAGACCCTCCATAGACCTTCTCTCTGTCTTAACTTTCTATTGCTGCTCAGGCAGGATCCTGTTTCCCGTACCCTCAGTACAGTGCAGGGTGCTCGGGATGATCAACAAGGTGTGCCGTACCATGACTGTCCTCCAGGGACCTGTTTGGGAAAAAAAGGGAAATATTTGAGAATCAGTTTTTGAAATGTAAACTAATTTCTGCAGGTTTCTACAAATGGCTTAGTCAGCATTTCTTATCCTCTTCTCTTTCAGCACTGGAGAAAGGGTAGAAAACTACAATTTAAAAAAAAAATCAAGGAAAAATAAACTAAAATATTTTATTTTCCTGTCTTCCAGCTTCATCAAAAATGAAAGACATTGAGGGAAAAGAAGGGACAATTTCTTAGCTCAAAGTAAAAGCCATTTTGGAATCACCAAATATTTAATCTGAGAAGTGATCATCGTCTCTGAATTCATCACCTGCAGCCCTGCTCCTGGTAATGTTTCAGCCCCATTCATTGACAGCAAATGCCCATTGCTCAACCCAGTCACTGGGGACTTTGCAGAGGCTGCAGAAACCCGGTTCCTCTCTGGGTCAAACCCATCACCTCCATCTACAGCTTTGCAACCCCGTCCTTCCTCTGGGAGTGGGCTATTGAAGTGCAAATGGGTCTAAACTAGCCATGAATAAAATTTAGGCTGGAAATTAGAAGCAGCTTTCTAATTATCAGAGCTGTGAATACGTGAAATAGCCTCCTTTTAGAAGCAGAGGAGGGAAAGACCCTACTAACTAGAGCAATGATGGTGGTGGTGGTGAGGAGCATTTTGGCAGGAGCCAGTGCCGTAATTCACAGAGCAAATTCTTCCTGTTTGCTGGTAGTAGAAATGGTATGTCTTTTTTACACATCCATGTGCTTTCAGATAGACTCCGTAGTGATAATGACGTCCCTAATCAACACCCTGGCCTCTCTCAAAGTTATTTTTTCAGGGTAAAAACTTCTGTTAGTGCAGAATTTGGGGCTTCTGGGTTTAAGCCTTTAATAACTTCCATGGTTTCAGACTCAGGTGGAGAGAGACAGTGCCAGGACAAGGAGAGAGCTTGGCTCTCTTTTCATTTTCCCTCCCTTTTATCTACATGTTTGCTCTCTTTTTCCCTTCCCATCAATGGATATTCTGCTCCTACGTAAAGGAACTGTTTCAAATTATGATGGAAGGTGCACTGGTGAAATTCATGGTAATGCTCAGCCCTCCAAATGCCGGAGTAATTTCAACATTCCCACTGTTATTACAGGCACAAGTCTGCGCAAGTCAACTGCTTTTGTAGCCAAAGCAGATACCTCAACTAAAGGAAAAACCCAATTGTTCTCCATAGGTGTGAGAGACATTGGTTTGCTCCTTTGACCATGGCCTTAGGTCAGGTTTCTTTGTATTGTATGAAGATCTAAACGAGTTTAAATAGCCCACAGATCCTGTACTACTTACGCACCCTAGTGCTAAGAGAAAAGAAACACACGCGTGTACATTGGTAGACATTTACGGACATGCAAATGTATGTGTGTACACATCACACATGTAGGTGCAGATATGAACAAGGACCTGCTGCCTTGTGTCTGGCTGAGGTCAAGGAAACAGGTTTGGACCCGAGATCTGGCACTGCCTGGATTTCCCAGCACCAAAACTGGTGCTAGAAATATTCATAGACACACGTGAATCCAGATCAAAAATCAAAATTTTTCAAAGGGCATGTTTCCTGGTACCATAGCAAAATGAATATTTCTTTTAAGCAGGTTGCTTTCCTCCCCCCGAGCCCTCCCCCCTCTAAAAGCTGTTGAATTGCCTTTTTTTCTTTCCTTTGCTCATTCCTATAGCAAGAGTGGAATTGATTTTTGATACTATCCATTTTGTTTGTCACAGATCGTCTTCCACTTCCCTCTGCACGTTGCTGAAATATCACCCACAAATGATTATTCCTATCACCGCAGTCGCCGCTTAGCCTGGGGCAGGGAATTCTCCTGCAGCAAAAAAGTGGCCGCGTAATTGAAGGCAGAAACACCAGTACCTGTAGCCTGAAAATGCTAATAAACTACCAGAGGTCCCAGGAAAGTTAAATATTGGGAGGGATGTCAGAGCCACGGTGTGATTAGTGGAACTGAACTACAAAGAGCACCTGCCTAAGGCGCCGGCACGGGGAGGATCAGTCTCCCTCTGTCATCCGAACATGCCGTCCGCCTCCCGGGATGGGGTTTCCACCACGGCTTTGCTTACAGGGAGGCAATCAGAGCAAGAGGAGCGTGCTCTTAGCGACACAGAGCTTGATTTTCTGGCGATGGATTTAGGGGCTTAAGACGGCTACGTTGATGCTATAAAGGATCTTGAGCTTTCCGCTGCACGGAAGGACTTACCTTAGACTTGGTGTCAGGATTTCAGTGACAGAGTTGTGCGTGTGTCTCATTTCCATACCTGTTGTTTAACAAATGCATATTTTTTTTTTGATTATTCAGATTTTACATCACTCTGAAGATTCCTGGTGTACTTGAGAGACATGCAAATATACATATATACTATATACCTGGACAGAAGGATGATGTATGAAAATATATTCTCATGTGTTTATGCTAATTTGTTCCTAAAAGGTAGCTGATTTGCTAGCTCCACAGATAAAATTCTTCCCACACAAACAATTCATTATATACATATGTGAGTGCATGCATGTATTTATGTATGTGTAGAGATGCATGCTTACAGTGGTTAGTATGCCATGGGGATAGTTTGGGGGAATTATATACATATGCTGTACTATACCGTGTTATGTTAATTATATTACAGGTTGTTTGACCCCTGTGCAGTGTGGTAGCTTTGCTCAAGTGAAGACTGAAAGCCACTCACGCTTTAATAGACAAATATTCTCACTCCTCCCAAATCTCTTTCTATACATTCATCATTTATGTGCTATTTTAGCCCCGACTTGTTTCTAGCTTTGCATACAGTGCCTGTGCTTGTGCGTGCACATGGTTATGTGCACACGCAGTATCTCTATGTGTATGGACACAGGTGCCGATATATGATGTACACGTGCAAACATACATGCATGCACACATCTATACATTATTGAAAATAAGGAAGACTTCATCCCTAGTGTTGGTTTCCATGCAAATACGCTGCAGAATAAGTCACAGCTGATTATGGCATGAAGATCCAGCCTTGGGAACAGTCCCACAAAACCTGGGCTGAGCCATAACCTCATAACACCTTGTAGCTGAGCATGTTCCACATCAACCGCTGCTAACCAGGGATGGGATTTCCCCTCCCGATAAATAAGTGGTCTGTTGCACCAACTGCATTTGTAGAGCTATTTGCTCAGATTGGGGTTTGAAGGCCCAGGCCCTGGATTTAGCAATGGTTGCTGCAGAGATGCACGACTGTGATGCTCGTGTAAGGATTCTATGTGAGAATGATAGGGCAAGGGTGAAGGAAGGGTACATTAATTGTGATTTCTATACATGCCTCCCTAGCAATTAACTCCACTTTTCCCCCAGGGAAAGAGTAAGGTCCTTTTACATTATTTTACCACCCTTTCTTTTCTTGCTTGCTTGATTCCTTTCTTTCCTTTAACGGAGTATCTCTAATCATTGCCTTGCCTCATTATCATTATCTCTTATTATGATCTTTAGTTACGATGCCAAAGATGAGAAAAATGAGCTCAGTTTTCTGGCATCCTAACACATATTGATTTTAACAGCAGCTGCCACGAGACCTTCACATATGATGGATTGCTGTTAGACCGATGCAAAAAATGCCCACATGAATCAAAATATTTACCAAAGAGAATAACCAGTGATTGCATAATTGCATTTAGGACACATCATATTGACCAAAAGCCCAGGCAAGCTCAGGGAGTGATCTTAGCACATACTAATATCCTTTAGGATAAGCATTAAGAGATTGCATTAAAGATCGTGTTTCAAGGTATTTTATGTCGATAACTATCTCTTGGCTTCTTGGGGGTTTCCTTGAGCCTGGAAAATGAAATATCCCCATCTAAGCACAGGGCACCTCGCCGCTGCCAGCCTTCACTGTTTTGAACACAGAGCAAACAGCTGTACCCTCTTGAAGGAAAAGTGGAAGAAATCCCTTGGTGGGGGGAGCAAAACCATGCACAAGCAAGTTGTGGCTGCGTTCTTTTGCCCCATCCTGGCACTCACCCATAGGAGATGGTCCACCCCTGTCTAATGAGGAACTGCGGAGCGCCCAGCCAGCGCTGTGGGCAGCAGAAGAGGTTGGCGTTCACAGCAGAACATCAGGGCTGCAAATGCAGGTAAGTTGGTTTTTTTTTTTAATGAGCCCTTTCTCAGAGGCTTCAACCCCCCAAGCATGATGCGAGTGTACTCATTTCTGTGCAATGTCTCACTAAACCAACCGTGGACTCACACACATGCAACGTGGCCACCCAAGCTTGCCCACGTGGAACAAGGTTCCACGGAAGGAACGAGTAGCCCGTGCCCTGCAGGTTTGCTGGGCTGGGCATCAAAGCTTCTTCTGGATGATCTGCTCTGAGAGTATCTCTAAATAAGCTCTTTGAAAAGCCCAGCATCTGGGAGCAGTGGGGTTTTTCTGCAAGTCCACCCTGGAGGAAACATCTCTCAGTTGTATCTCATTAGCATTGCAGCTCCAAAGTATGTAGGCTCAAAGGCCAGATTAGGAGGATGAGAACAGCAGGAGCTGTTTCATTTAATTTTTTGCACCAAAGCCATTAGCAGCAAATCTCTGGATTCAACCCTTGCAACCAAAAAAAAAGCCAATTTCATAGAATATTTCCTTGCAGGTTTTCTTTCCCATTCTTTTCTACTCTATTCTGGAGGCAACTCCAGTCAATCCTCTCTGAATTGTATCTTTCCATCTTTCAAAGGGACCTCCTGTTTCTTACAGGGGGCGGAGGGGGAGGTTGGAAATATTCCTGCTATCTTTTCCTGTTTTCATCCATCTGCACCAGCCTGGCAACTGGCAAAAATACACATATAAAGATGTCTTAATCTTAAATATAATTAGATATAATACCTCACGCAGCGTTGTATGATTAGTAAAATATATGATCATTAGTTATTAGATTAATGTGTCTACTTGTGTAACTGAAAGCCATTTGCAGCCAGAAATGAAATAGCTCAATTTGCTGTAATTGACTTATCTCCCATAGAGATTAGTACACTTGCTGCTGGAGAAGAAGGTTTCTTCGAATGCTAAAAGCAGCTGCGTGGAGAAGCCGGATCCTGTTTTTGTTGGAAAGCCCCTACCCCGCTGGAGGCAGAGATTTCTGAGGCGAGGTCTGGAGGATCAGCAGAGCCGTAATTAGGACTGCCGAAGTAAGAGCTGCTGCGTTTCGAGGGAGGCATTACGCCACGATGCCGTTTTCAGGAACCTGCTGGATCCGAAGCAGGGCTGCCGTTGGGTGACCCTAGGGGACGCGCCCCCCTTTTTCCCCCCCCCCCCCAGTACACCGATCCCGCTGGTGCCGGTGCAAATCACGAGCAATTTCACCGACGCCATCTACGAGCTCGGCGAAAGCGAGCGGCGACAGTTGGGGTCCACGGATGGGGTCCTCAAGCATCTTGGTGAAGGGTTCCGTAAGCAAAAACCCATCGCGGTCGCAAACCACGGCGGGGCTGGGCAGGGTATCTGCAATGCGGGTCTCTGGTGCGTGCTGTCGCCGGCACAGGGAGCTCCTCCCAGGGGTGCCAATCGCAGCTCAACGGGCGAACACGCGCAGAATAGGCAATTGGGAGCACATCTTTACTGGCTATGCGGGATTGTGCCCTTAAATTATCCGCTGACACCTCTGACATTGTGAGGTGCTGTGGGGCCCCACAAATCTCAACTTTTGCTGCTGCCTCTTTTTTTTTTTTTTTTAAATAGGTTTTCTTATGGTTTTCTTAATTTATTTTTTTTTAGCCACAGCAACTAAGCGAACCGTTCAAATTGAAACACTGAAATGAACCAAGCTGAACAATAAACTAAAACATGCCTAGAGCAAGTTGAGCAATAAACAGGTTTTTAATTTTTTTTTTTCCCCTTCCATCTCGGTGGTGTCTGCCTCTGATAGATGATGTGACAAAGGAAGAATCCTCAATAAATTCTAAATTCTGAATACTAAATCAGCGAGCAAGAGCAGACATGTGAGATGCCATCCCCGCTCACAGTGGCTTTACTGCTGCGATAACACGATGCTCCTGCCCCGTGGGGCTGGGATGGAGGTGCAGCCGGACGGAGGGGAGATGCACCGCATCCATCCATCCGCGTGTGATGGTTTTATTCAACCTACACCCAGCCTGAGTCCATAACCCAGGTGTGGCAGAGGCTTTTCCCGCTGTATCCTGGCTGGAGTCTCAAAGGGAAAATATTATTCATAGATTTTAAGGCCAGGAGGGGATATTTTGCTCCGCTCTGACCTCCATTATAACACAGGCCAGGGAATTTCATAGAGTGATTCCTGCAGCAGGAACAAAGGGGAGTGATCGGCTACTGTGTTATTTTGCCTCATGCGAGATGTAAAAAGGCTGCGATTTCTACTAAGGGATGCCATAGAGAAGCAGGACCTGTGAGGCAGGTACTGAAGGAAATGAAAGCCCTGAGCTGAAGTTCTACTGAGAGCATCTATGCGAACTTAATGCTGTATGCTCTTTCTCACCTTGTCAGGGGGCTGAGTACTGTAAAACACTTGCCCTTGCAAAAATTGCGTGGTTTGGGAGACAAAAGAAATAGTTTTTTTAAAAGCATTGTCACAGCCTTTGCCTCTGAAGGACCTAAACGTGAAATAATCTGACAAGGGATGTCACATAGCGTAAAGCAAGATGCTGGTAGTCACACAGCGTGCGTTTTGCCCTGGGACAGGCTTGGGACCTCAATTTGCAGCCTGCTTTGAAGAGAGCTGAGGTGCGTTTTCCCTCTGCAGCACCTTTTATCCTCTGGCTGTCCTGCCGGAGTTGGGACACGGCAGCTTTTCCTTCTCGGATGTCACACAGCCTCTTTGAAAGAAGCCATACATTTCTGCACAAGGCATGCTCTAATCTTTGGTGCGGTTTCAGCACAGACTTGCTTCTCAGTACAGCTCAGCTTACCCACACCTGTTTATTTTCCATGTTGTCCCCCATGGAACTTGTTGGTATCAAGATTTCACCTTCAACCAGGGAAACTTTCTGGTTTAGCTGGAGAAACCCAGCAGCCTAGCTGGAGTCTCACTCTGAATTATTTTCCTTTCACTGAACTTGCAGCTCAGCTTGAAGCTGACACAGGCAAATGTACATGAACGCAGCCCAGATTTGCAATTGAATCCATCAAGCTGTGCATGGCCCTGCTGAACAACCCACAGCAGAGATGAGCTCAAACTTAATAATTCAGGCATTCAGCTTCCAACCCACACTTCGTCATGGTGCTGGGCTGATCAGACCTGCGGCTCTCATTTAACTCATGAAAAGTGGAGCTCGCTGAAGTTCAGAGCCAGGTTTTTGTCTAAACTCAGTCTGTAGATCCAGATTAATCTTTGCAATCCGTCTACATGGGTAAACCAGAATGACTCGGTTAAGCATCACCAGGGAGTCGATGTAGAGCCCTCAAGTTGACTTGACACAGTTCATTGGAGGAAAATAAGTTTAGCCCAGCTTGCAATCTAATGGACACATTTATAAAACCCAGAGTGACCGTGAATAATTTGGGCCTGCCTCCTCCAGGAATATTCCCATGGCTTGCACATACTGCCTTGGTGTGCTTAAAACGCACGTACAGACAACGATGAACTCAACTAAGCGCCATTATAAACACAAAAAATAAGCTGCCATGCCAAATGCAGATTACCTGTAGGTACTTTCAAACTATTGCCTCCATCAGTTCTGCTGCCAGGCCATTTTCTGAAGATGATCCAGGTATTATCAGATTTATCACCTTTTCCTCCTCACTCCATTTCTCACAGCCAGATGCATCAGCAATTCACCCATTCAGTGACCATTACCATTTATTTCTTTTTGGCTTATTCATTTCTTCTCGGACTAGTTTTGAAGTATTATTTTTATCACATTTATATAACAAATATTGGTGTAGTGCCCTTCTCCTATTATTTGACTATCACAATAAAGCACGAAGGAAACAATCTCTTGGTCCATGGAGCACCACATGGAAGCACAAAGTGACTCCGGGTGTTGGGAAAGCTGGGGCACAGCAAAGCGTCTCAAAAATCCTGACTCATCTCGCCTTCCTCTTCAGGTGTGATGTGCTCCCAAAAGGACTTGGAAATACCTCTGAAAATGAAACTACTGTATCCACAGGCTGTGAAATGAAAGGCAGTTCTTTTACCTGGCTGGAGGAGATGCCCTATAATAAAGCGTCTGTATGCCAGTAATGTCTAGCAGCTGCCAGTGAAAACTAGGCTATGCTGTGCTGGGTGCTGACAGGGAAACATCCCATCAAATTAAACAAGACGAACAAGCAATGTGAGAAAGGCAGCGTTTCCAGCCTTATTTTAAGCTGGAAGCCTGAGAAAGTGGCATTGGCCTGAAAGGCAGCACAGGGAACTGAGCCCAGCTGTTCCTCATCCTCCTCCTGCTCCCTCCGGCCCAGGGCTACTCAAAAGCAAAAGCCACTTCTCATTTTCCTTTGGACAAGCAGGTGGTTCAGCAAAACTGAGAGATTCAAAAGAAAAGAGTTTTTAAAGCGCAGCTTTCAACAGGGAGGTGCTGCTGTAAAATATCCTCTTGTTACCATGGGGGCTTTTGCTTCCCCAGAGCTGATCTCACCAGTTCGGAGATTTTACAACTGCAGAGCTGATATTGCTGGAGATAAAGGCACTGCGAGCTCTGGTGCCACAATCTTTATTGCAAGGATGGTGTATATAAAAGAAGAAACACAACATGGCTTTCAGACAGATAAAGCAGAGCTTAAAAACCTGGCAGACAGTGCAGAAATAGCTCATTCTTAACTCAGGCATGGTGAAAAAAGAGGAATTTAACAGGAAAAAAAGGCAAAAAGATATAGTAACAGATGAATTTTATTCAATGGCCTACCTGGTAAAAGAGGGGGGGTGAGGTACTCCTGCTTAGTCTTAATTTATGTTAAAAAAAAAAAAAACACAAAACTCCATCACTGTAAGAAGTCCATCAGGACAATCCAAGGGGCTGACAGCAGGCTGGGAACAATGTGCCAGGCACTGGCCATCCTCCACTTGCCCAAGGCTGGTGGAAAGACATGAGAAACCACTGTAATTCATCACCGCCTCAGGGCCCCTCTCAATCGTGCTGAGAAATGGGCGGTGGGTTGCCCTTTGCTCCCTGGTGTGAGGTGCATTTCCCAAGAGGACAAGAGTCATGTGTAAAGGAACACAGGAGAATTGCGAGGAAGCTGCTCTGTCATCTGGGTTTCAGTGCTTTTTCCACCTAAGATGAAATAAATTCATTAAACTACCCGGCAGCGACTGGCTGAGAGCGTTGGCTCTGCAGGATGCAACCCCAGTTTCTGAGCACAATACCACAATACACCTCTAAGTAACTATTTGCTACTCGTTACCTCTCATCTTTACAATGCTTGCATGGAAAAAAATCTTAATTAACTGCACTCCAGGGACTACAACTGTTCCTGGCCATTTTCCTACCCCACAGCCCAAGAGCAAAGCACATTTGTGCTTTCTCCAAGCTGTGGGCAGGCAAACCTCTGCAGCCTTCTTATCCCACCACAGCACATTTCTGCACTCTCACATGGGCCAACGAAGGGCCTGACAGCAGATATCTCATTTCCCAGAGCATCTGGGAAAGGTTGAGAACAGGGGAATTCCAAAGATACCTTCTGGGATGTACCTCCCAGGTCATGCCATCCACAGGTTAGACAGATGCATCATGAAATGGAGGTGGTGTTTAATAGCCATGGAGGAATCCTTCTCCAATGCATTCATCTGATTACTTTCTTAACCCATTTATAGCCTTTGGCTTCCAAAACCTTATCTTACAATATGTGAAATAGCTCTTTTTGCTTCTTTTAAACCTGCAGTCTGGTAAATGCACAGGTTCTTCTGAGAAGAGAAATAGGCAGCAACTATTTCTTATTCATTTTCCTTGTGCCTTTCAGGAAATGTCTATCAGATTCTCCCTCAATTGCCTCTTTTCAAGACTGCAAAATTGCAAAGGATCATTCGCCTATTCATAGGCAACTATGCCCTTTTGGGCAGACTCAAGTACCCTGCTTACGCTTTGGCTCTTGCTCCTGTGCTGCCAGCCCAACGTGGATGACTGGCACAGTAAGACATCTCAGATGGTGCTAGGTACCTGTGATATGGAAAACTTATTCCAACCCCTAATCTGTTCAGTATTGCCTTCCAAAATATCCTTTTTAGAGACAGAGCAACCAGATTGCTACCAAGGGCCCCCCATTCTCATTGACTCCTCTGGAGAAGTCTCATGGGCTTGAGCCTTCTTTTCTTCCATCTTTTATGCAATATTATTGCATGGGATACACTTGTTTCTGTACCACAAGGATAAACAAAGATATACTTCTTTCTTCTGCATTAAATTTATATGCTTATATTTATTGCTTTTGATTTGGTGGGATTAGTCTCACACTTCACAAAATTTAAAGCATCTTTGTTAGGTATAGAAATTCAAACTATCAATAAGGACTTAAGCTGCTTAATAAAATATCCATCCCTCCAGCTGTCCATTCCCCAATGCTAGTAGTCTTCCTCTTTGAGCTCCTCTATCCAGGATGAGGTGAGGTGCGGAACCCTTTTCTCCCCATAGGGCATCAGGGTCCCAGAGATAAATGAGAACTGGAAGAAGATCTGTGCTGAGACAGAAAACAATAGAAAAATGTCACAGAGAAAGAAATAAGATTCAGACAAGACCAATCCATGAGTAAAAAAAAATAAAATCAAAGATAACATCCATTTTACAGCCAGACAGAGACGACTTTTGTTTTTTCAGTACAGACAAAGAAGGGTGAGGGCAGGAGGCAAGTAGGTAAAGGCAAGGGCTGAAATTTCTCTCACCCAAAAAGCAGCTCTTACTAGAGAGACCTGAATAAGGAATTAATTATCATCAGTTCTTCACAGGAGTTGGCACTTGTCAAGCTAAATCAGATCCCCTGCCAAAGGGAAATCTCTTCCTTACTTAGGCAATTATAAGTTTAATGTTATGTAGGCACTCAAAGACATTAGCAGAAAGATGGGAACAGATCCATGTCAATTGGGAAGGCGCTCCAGCCAAGAAAAAGCAGGAAGAAAGGATTGAAGCTGAGAAGAAATATTCACCTGGAAAACTTCTGAATTTGTTCATCAAGGGGTTTGTGGCCCTCTAACTTACACTGTTTCCTCCCTCCCGCTGTAGTGCCAAGGGATTATTTTTCCTACTGCTAAAGATATAGAAAGCGTTACTCTGTTGCTGCAGTGGTTATGAATAATGATACCTATAACAACAAGAAAAAATACTCAAGATACAGCACTTTGACCAGACATGCATTCTTTGACTGCTTCAGTAATACTCTCCTCCCTTTTCTGCATCCAAAACTATCATCTTGCCTCCTTTCCAAAGATGATGACTTGTGCAAACAATACCCAGTGCCACCTCTGGAGTGAAACTCAGTGGTCACCTACCTGGAAACAGCAATGCTCTCCTAATTTCAACTAGAATAAGGAAAACCACTATCAATAAGAGCCATCCTAGAATGGGATCTATCCACAGTCAAGGACAGGGTGCAGCTGAAATGTAAATAGAACTGTAGGAAATACCAAGACAGGAGAAATATAATTACCCAGGCAAAGATCCTGGACACAATGCCTCTGCATAATGCTGATATTTCCAAAATCTGAAGGGCCTTTGAGATATCTAGTATAATAAATATCTTGCCTTATCATGTCAGTCATCCACATGAGTCTGGTTCAGTATCTTGTGCTTGACTGAAACACTTCTTCCAAGAAGGAGGACAGGCTTTTCTTTTTTTTTTTTTTTACACCATCAAGGCAGCAGAAATCTACTTCTTCCCCTGACAATTATTATCCACAATTAATTATCTTCACTGAGAAAAATGTGTGGGGTTTTTTTCCAATTTGAAATCTTACAGCTTTAGTCACCAGTCCTCAGTTCTTCTTCTATCTTTCCCCACTGGACTGAGGAGTCCTTTGGCACCCACCAAGATATCCAGGAAGGAAATACGCTCTCTCATCAATTCTCCTCTATATCTTTCTGATAAGCTGACTAGATCATGTACCTTCAGCTGTTCACCATGCACCAGCTTTTACCCTTTCATTACTTTAAGCTCACATTCTTTATTAAAAGTGCACCGAGGTCTTTAACCATGGTAAAAAAGGTCACACAGCATAAGGACAGCTACGAGGGGTGAAGCAGCTCATTAAAGGTGCCAAAACACCGCAGCAACAGTTTGCCCTCTGGACTCTCAGCTCCAGTACGGTAGGGAAACCCACTGAAGGTTGCAAAATATGGAAAACCAGGCAGCACAGGCAGTGGTTGGAAGCTAGAAAGCACCAGCCAAAGGATCCCATGTGCTCACTCCATTTTCTTACCCTCTTCCCCAGGCACCATGGGGGATCGCTGCTGAAAACAGACTAGATGGACCTTCATTTGACCCAGTGTGGTCCCTCTTACATTTTCACATCATCCCATTGCACTCATCACAGTGTCGTACCTTTCTCGAGACGACACTCCCCTGCTATAATCCTAATAACACAACCATTAGTACATCGCCACTAGCAAGAGCCACCTACACTGATTTAAGAGGTGGAGGGCTCATCACTGGCACAGTGGGGTTCTTTAATTATTCTGAGTCCAGCTGGAAAACATCTATAAATACAGCCCAGACTCTGCTGGTGTGTTGGGAGTGCAGTACAAGGTGCTAATGCTGCTAGTAATTGAGTTATGACAGGTGTGTAAGGAGCTGATACTGCAGAACTCTGATCCCATCCTCAAGTTAATGCTAGCAGTGTTGCAAAATGCAGAGCAAAGGAACAAGGCTGTAGTTTATGTTAAATCAGCTCAAACTGGCATCAGATGATTTGAATTAGTACACAAAGAGCGTATGAAACATATTCATTTTGTTAATAGAAAAGCCTAGCTATATTAGCCCCTTTTTTGCTTATTATTCATAATATTTTTCTATAATACAGAAAATCAGTTTTTATTTTTAAAATGCAATCAAATTATATTTCCTATTAAAACTTTAATATCAAAACAAATTAACCAATGCTGCAGATTACACATTAGTAATGTAGTTCTGACATAATTCATGCTCCTCTCAATTCTGTTATGAACTATCACACTGCTAAAGTGCAGCAGTTCATAACATATTCTTAAGGGGAAGCGAAATGCCTTTTTTTTTTTAAGGAAAAAGTGAGTTCGACAAGATACTCCAATAATAACAGAATATGGTTGGGTCAAACCTTCAGATAAAAGTATTTTAAGATGAAAACAAGCCCAAATTTTTTCCTCCTCTACTAACCTGCTGAGATTGACGGGCTCCTCTTTTTCCAGATGCAAAGATGACCATTTCAGAGTACAAACCACAAGACCAACAGGAGAGCTGCAAGACATTGCAATTTCCTATTGCACAGCAGCTTCTACTACTCAAGAGATGGTACCTGAAATGGCTCAAGAGTGGAAAATCCTATTAAATGGGGCTACCAAGGGAGAAACACTTGAGCATACTTTTGTGCAGGTAGCCTGGTGAAGTAATGCTTTTCCAGCTAGAGATAGTTCCCAAAAGCAGAGTAGCATCCTAAAAACTTTCAAGGTCACTCAGCATGATGTGTCCATCATAGCTTCATCTCCTCCATCCCTTTTGGAGGCAGGTGCTAGCTCACAGCTTGCCAAACTTGTTGAAATAGTCCACCCCAGGTGCCAGTCTTGGGAGAGGGAGATGAGCCCTGCTCTGGAAGCTGTCGAGAAAGGTTCATCTCGATTGTCCTGGCGAGCAGAGGTCACCTCGCTCAGCCACAGCTTCAACCTCAGGTACCTGAAGTGGTTCCCACGCCACCAGTGGGGGGGTCAGATGGAGGCAGGAACATCACCGGAAAAAAAAGTGCAAGAGAAACAAGAATTCTCAGAATAAAAGGCAAACCAAGTAAATGGCTGCAGTAAGGAGAGGGCAGGTCAAAGGCAAATGGTGCAACCTGTTTCCAGCGGTGAAAAGATGGACAAGGAAGGTGCCAAGAGGAGACCACATCGTCGGGTTACACCCACAAGAAACAAAAACAAACGAGTTTCAGGCTGGCAGTGAGCAACGTGATCACGACAGTTGCCTCCCCATCAGAGTCCTGCATTGAGCAGAAGGGTAGCAGTTGGGACCAGGGATGGGGAGTCTGGAAGTTGGTCCCTTGCTCAAGTATATTCTCTCTGGCCAAGACCTGGGGCTTTACAGCCCTGCTTTGCCAGCAGGCTCTGCTGACCTGTGCATCCACAAAGTCAAGGTACTTTACCCCTTCCCGGCTCCAAATAGGTGGCCTGCATCTCCAAACCTGAACCATACGTGCTGTTAGTTACCAGTTGATGATTGTGATGCTAATTAAAACATACTAAGAGACACGCTATAAACATGCACAGCACATGAAGGAAATTAGCCAAGTGAGCTTGTCTCTTTCATTGTGCTTTTATTATGATGCTCCTCGGATGATGTTTTTAAATGAATTTTGAATAGTTTTCTTAATTTGTTTTATTCTGCTTCATGGTAACAAAACTGCCAGAGCCCCACAGGAATGATTCGGAGAAGTGCAGTATTATTGGAACATGTCTCCTGCTTTTCTTACTGCTTACTTATAATTAAGCTTTATTGAGGTGTAAAATGAATAACAATTTAAAAAAAATGTTTATCGGTCCAGGTGCAAATTCACAGATACTCCAGAAAACTTCCTTTTCCATGACCTCAAAGAAACATTGCCGGTTTCTACCAACTCCCATCTGTTTCTGCTGGGGCACTAAGTCACCATCCTGCTTAGCCGTATACCCCAGTGGGACATCTCTTCAGAGCCACTTACCGTTGCTTGCTGTACACAGATGAACGGAGAGAGTATTGCTGGTTTTCTGCATGGAAGTCAGCACACACATTTAGCTGCAGCTGCTCCCTGGAGCGCAAAAAGCTGGGTACCAAACCTCACCTTTCCCCATCCTTGGCAGGAATCGAGACCCTGCTGTGGAAAGCAAAGTAAGAAGCGATGCCTTGCCCATTGCTGCATTCGTTCCTTTAGGGGACTGTCATGATGCAGACATCTGTCATAGACAGAACTGTAATCAGACAGTAAGGTCTAATGAGTAGAAAAAAAGGGAAAAAACACAGAAAAAGGTAGTAGGCCTACCCAAAGTGGGAAGATTCTCATAGACCCTATGTAGCCTGGTTTTAGATGTTAGTGGGACCAGTTGTGGTCATACCTCTAACATCACCTTTAGTGCATCACTGGTTCAGGTTCTGCCTTCCCACTCTTGGCCTTTAGGAGTCTTTTGAATGTGGAATATTTGGCTGTACTGTTCACAGAAAAGGCTGGTTTTCTTATTGTTGGGGTTTTTTTGGTTTGGGGTTGTGTTTTTTTTTTTTTAAGGAAGCTTTTCTTGGCAGGCAAATAAAGCATGTCTGCACCTTCAAATGGATTTCCCAACCTGTAGCATAGTTCAAAGCTAAATCCCACAGTGGTCAGTAGGCCTTCTGCTCAATCTGGGATTTTAGCACTGACGGCATCCATTTTAGCACCGCGCCACTCCCCCAGAACATGGCACTAATGGATTACTGTGCATTACATCCCTCATTACTGCTTAAATATTTATCAGAACATTATGTATTTAGCAGCTAGGGGAAAGAGACAATCCTGCATTTCACCATGCAAAAGGGTTAATTACAGACTGGATAAATCTCTGTGATTTAAAAAAATTGATAAAACAGATACAGAGATTAACAGGAGAATGTGTTATTTACAGCTAAATAAACATTCAGCTGCATAATCCTGATCTAGGATTTCCCCAAAGGAAAAAAAAACCTATTAAAGTCAATATTTTTTAACCATGGTCTACATTTATACAGCAGCAAAACAGAGGAGGTTGGGTTTTATTGTCTGGAAACAAACAAGCAGAGCTGGTTGCTCATCTGTGGCAACTTCCTAGCCTGGAGCTGGTGCCCTTGGAAATATTTGGAGGAATTTGTTAAGAACAGATTTGTTCTGGCCACAACCTGAGGGTGGATGAGGCACTTGTATCTCCACCTTGCCCAGCTATCATTGGCCCTCCCTCCATCTTTTTCAACACTGTGCTTCCTGACTTGTTTTTTTTCAGTCTATGCATCCATAATAACCAAGCTAGCAAGATGTTTCCGTGGGGCTCTATCATACCTATACTATCTAGCACTGCTGGAGACACACACAGGTACACGTGCTAGAAGAAAAAAGTGAGAAACCAATGTCTAACATGAAACAAAGCAGCCTGTGTTTGCACTTCAGCAGCAGATAACACCCTGATGCTAACTTGTAGCCCACTGCCATGACTTCCATCACTGCAGCGGTCCACATGTTACACACATGTAACATGCACATCCTTGTAATGACGGGCTTATTTACAATTAAAAACCTTACTTAAGTTTGGGTTCTTTAGCAGACAAAAGACACCAGAAAACCCAGTTGTTCATGGAATTCAGCCAATGTTTGTCTCATAAAATAAGTTCTTAAGGTAACTTATACTGGCACTGTGAAATATTGTTCATTATAACGGAGCAGCTGAGATAATGTTGTTTTCTAATTTCCCTTTCTCAGTCAGAAATTAAATAAAAAGTCATGTCTAAATTACAATACTGGATTGAACGCAGACAAGGACCCCATGCGGGGAGCTTATGATATATCCTTCCCACGTTTTATAGCCATTAAAAAAGATTATAGGATTTTTTTTCCTTTTCTTTTAGGCCATTTACATTTGTTCTGAACTCTCACTGTGTTTTATTTGAAGCTCTTAAAAGTGCCAATGTACATAATAAGTCAATCAAGAAGTTAAATTAAGAAAAAAAACAAAAACATATTGACTTGTCTATACCAAACATGCACTTGGAAATCTGAACTTCGCCACCTAATGACTTACTGACTTTGCAATAAATATCGCTGAGCAGGGATGGTTGGGTTGTTCTGCACAGGGAAGTGCATTTATAATCCGATTAAGAGGTCTTCTAATACATCTTAGCACAACCCCAATAATGCGATGTTCGGAGATCTTCCCCACCCATGCAGCCATTAACACCTGCAGAAGTGCTGTGTCGGGGCTGGACTCCTTCTAACAAAGGTTGCCAGCCTCAAAAAACCTTTCCTCGTTGCTTCTTGTCTCCGTAACACCTGGTTTGCCCTCACCCATAGGGTCACAGAAAAGCTCACCACATTGCCAAATACCTCCTCCATGCCACTAACTCCTCCGTCACCCTTCATCCGCTGTCTCCCTGCTTCCCCAAACCTCAACCTCCTCCTGCATAGGGCTAAGCCCCAGAAATTTAGTCTGCATGGTTTCCCAGCTACTTTCTCAGCCATCAGTTAGCCATCCACCGTCCTGTGCCCAGCATTTCCCTACCCCATTGCTCTCCTCCTCATGCTGGCTGTCATCTTCTTCTGGGAGCACACGCTACTTCTTTCCTCCCAGAAATATTGAGTCAATCAAGTCCATCTCCCTCCTGCCATCATTGTTCTGAGTCTGTAAAAGACTTTGCACACTGCAGAAGTTGCTTCTTCCTTTTTAAGCATGCAGATTTGCTCTTTTTCCTACAGCTTTTCAAAGCCAAACCTCTTCTCTCACTCTCAAGAGCATTTCACGTATCCTTCTTCACTCTGGCAGCCCACCTCAGAGCTGGTGGCATCAAAGGAGCTTGAGGCAGGCTTCCCATGAGGCTTCATTAGCTGAAGGTGGGATTTATCTCACTTTCACACCTGAATGGCATCTCAGGCCAGACCAGTCAGCTGGGCTCTCTTACGGTCAGCAAAGAGAAAGAGGCAACTCCAGAGGCAGATTTACCCAACTGAATTGAATTCCCCACCTTAAAAATAAATCACCTTCCTTCTGGAAGCACATCTTTGTTTCTGTTGATTAGGAAGGCATCCTAGGCTGCCAGGTTGGCCCTGACTATCTAGCTTAGAAATGTGGGCACCTGGCCTAACTTTTCCAGCATAACGTGTAGATGCTCTGCTGTTGGAAGTGTGACTTCTTAGGTCGACCATGCGGTGTGGTAGCTGCACAAAGCTCTCATAACATGTTACTTCAGCAAGGTCAAGGCACCGGGAACATTCTGGTTAAGGTCATTACATTGGTCCGTTACTGAAAGCTCCCATCAGAAACCTGATGCTTTCACTGGAATTTAACACCTTTAGCTTCCTACAGCTTCCCTATCCTTATGAAACGATTGCCATGTTTCGCTCCAGAAGTGGCTGCATTCCAGTGGAAGGTGAAGTGTTCCTGCATGCGGATTCCTGGACCTTGTTCAACAAACATAAAACTTTAATACTGCGTTTGGATTGCTGCAAATGGAAGGTGCTGTGTTACCCTAATGCAATTTCTGGGAACATAAGCCCACTCTGTACCTCGGGGCTCAATTAATTAAGGAACATTAAATACAGTATAAGGTCTTCCTCCCAGCAGCACAAACACCTGCACTTCATTGTACAACTTGTGCCTCTCCTAATAGCTACAGAGACAGCTAAGGCCTCATCCAAAACCTATTAAAGTCCATGGGAAGATTCCCATTTACTTCAGTGTGGCTTGGATCAGACACCAAGGCGACATCGTGAGGATAATCAACCTGGAGAGTAAATCACAACTAATTTGCAACTGGGAAAGCTTGGAATGAGTCAATCAGTTGAGCTCCAAGCCCTAGACATTGAATGTCTCAGAATAGTGTGAACAAACGATAGTAGAGGACTTTATGATGAAATTGTTGTAAGGCTGCACTCCAGAGATGTTTTTCTTGTCTCTCACTGAAACATGATGGTCCCTAGCTCCAATACTGTTTAGTTTTGTTATTCTAAGCAGAAGATGCTTCAGTCTGCAAAGGAGGTTTTTATGCTAATCCTTTGTAAACACACAGATTTTCAGTTCCCTAATTCCCCTGTCAACAAGTTTCAATACACAGTGACAGTGGTAAAGATTAACTAACCTCATTTTAAAAGACCATCAGATCAGCCAATGAGTTATCTGGTCATCACAACAAAAAATTTACTGTCTGTGTCTGATTAAAAGGTCAAGGAATGAGTAGGATGGTACCAAAAGTGAGATCAATTCATTTTCTCTAGACTACTCCCCTGCACTACTAACCTGTGATGATGCAACATACAGTGGACTATAAGCAAATACTTTGTCCAGATCAATTCCTTGAGTCTTGTTTTCCACTAAATGAAAGCTATGAAACCAGAAAAAGCTGTAGATCATTTTTTTCCTCAAGGAAATCCAGTATATCAAAGAATCATAACAGCAAGCACATGAAACCGCAGTCAGCTTCAGGTCAAGGCACCCAGATTTAGGTACCTGTGTGTCTACATCTCAGCTGGGTGTCCAGGCTCCCATCATAGCCCATGAGACCAGGTGGAGAGCAATTCAGCTCACTCAAGAGCAGACCCCTCCAATGCTCAGCCAAATATGTATTCCAATGACTATATTGACCACAATGACGGTGCAGACTCCCAGGTCATATATGGATACCTACATATAGGGGTCTTTAGCTGGGCACAGTCTCACCTCTGGTTTGCTCTATATGGTTCTTGACCAGGAGAAAGCATGTTTGACTTCAAGACACCAATATTTTTCAAACAGAATATGGGTCTCAGTAGGCAGCAGTCATATATTTCAGCAGCCCATAGGCTGACTCAGATTATTTGGTGGATAATGGCATTCGGCTTTGCAAAGAGATGATTTGCACCTCCTGCCTCACCTGCGTTTATGCAGCAGCCTCCAACTGCAGCCAAGGACCTGGCTAAGAGATACCTTGCCTGTAGAAACATGAAGAAATGTCTGTTCTTAATAAATGTAGTTATATACGATGGCTTAATTCAGCCTTCTCACTATCATCTCCAAGACTTATGTCTGTACCTGTCTCGCGAAATAAAATAAAATCATTTTCATGCATGTTACCCTGGTATTCATAGAAGGTACTTAAAACACTGCAATCAGAGGGTAAAAATATCTAATAATCTCTGGCAGCCTTAAGGAGAAATGTCAAATATGGACTTTTTCTCCCTTACAGAATGTTTTAATAAAAGAAAAGAATGGACACAAGAATTTTAGTTCAGTTGTGCTATCCCTGTCATCTGTGGTTGGAATACACCCTAAGTTTTGAGGGAAATTATATAATTTCTCCAAGATAGCAGCTACAAAATACAGATTCCTATTGCTCCCCAGTGGCACAAACTTAAGAAGTCAAAATAGGAGCTAAACCAGGAAACAAACGTCCTAAACACACAGTGAAATGGGCCAATGCAGGGTAGGAGCCTGTGGAAAAGATTTAGCTCTGTGACCTTCCATCTCATTTATTTCAGTCCTACAAAATTAACTCTGCTCCTACTGAACTGCACCAGAGCTTAAAGGAAGGGAACAATTCTCACGCATCTGTTTCAGTCACTATCATTTCCAGCTTTTGATCTGATAATAAAGCTGGAAGAGACCAAGTCACAGGAAAACTCCATCCAGCTTCAAAGTGGTCACCTGAGGAGCAGGTCACACCTTCAGGGAATGAAACCTCTTGCCAGACCAAAGGAGAAGGCTTCCGTAGTGCTTTAGTGGTTGCAAAACACTACTTTTTTTTTGCTATGTTGGTAAAATAAACCCTTCATCCAACAGCACAGAGGCTGCTCTAATAGACCCGTGCATCTGAGTGTGAAGGAAAGGTTCAAATACAATCGACAGCAAACCCTGGAAAAATTGGAGTCCACTTGGGACACTTTCCTGGAGCTGGTTCATTACACATCCCTGCAGGAGGTTAGCCTGGAAAGGGGAGAAACCAACTTCTCTGTCTCCATTCCCTTCTCCACTCTGCCTTTCCTCCTCCCTACCATCTCAGCCTTCCTTAATTATTTTTTATTTCCTTGTCTATGTGTTATTTTGATAAGTGCCATAAAATTCCGTGTGCTGGAAATCTTGCAGTTAATATATGGGAACCGGAGCACTGTGAAACTAGTTTGGTCTTCTCTCACTTTGGGTATACAATAACTGTGCGTGTGATCTCCCTGCAGGCACCTGGAATTTGCTTGGATCCTTAGAAAAATACTGGAAAATTTCAACAAATAGAAGCCTATAAGGTATTTCTAGTCGGTAGCTGAATGGGTCTGTACAGGAGAGAACCACTGGGGAAAAAAGCAAGATGAAGTTTTCTGCATTTTCTATCCTTTTTTAAGGGCAAAATCTGAACCAAACAACCCATTGTAATATTACATTTTCACTGAGATATTTAATACTGAAGAAAACTATTTCTATTATCCAAGCCCTTCTAGAGGGAGAAATTGATACCTCATACAGAAGTGTTCATGACTGGAGTAGCCATGCACAAGAGGTGATCTCTGGTGACAACACATCTGTATCCCAACGAGAGCACCAGGGCTGTGCGAAGCCATGACTCCTTAGTAATCATCTCTCTTCTGTATATGCACAGGTGATAAAAGAATAAAAGCAAGACCCTGAGATCCAATGACCTGTACAGGTATCAGATATGGTCCATCACCGAGAAGATTTTCACCACTTAAATATTCATGTCAACCTGACAAGCTACCAAAACCCAAACAACCAAAACAGAGACATTTATTTCTTTCTTTACAGTGTGTTCCAATATATCTTTTAATTTCAGTGTCTTAAATTTCCCTGTGTGTCAAACCCAGCTTTGCTTTTTCATGTTGATTATTGTTTGCTCAGATTACTCAGCCTCTTCTATATGGGAGCCATCTGCTGTTTATAAAGCTCTCTTACAGTCAAGTTTCCTGTAAAATACAACAACTTTATTGGTCTTTCTGTTCTTTTTCAGAGGACACTTCTGATTTTGACCCGTTAGTTTTGTTTTGATTTTTTTTTTTTTCCATTAAAAATAAAGTCATCCAATCTTCCTTGGACAGTTAGAATCACTTTTGCTGGAGGGAATACAAAAATCTCCATAATCACAAAAGTTTTGATCAGTCTCCAAGTACAGGAATATCCTGGTGGCTATTTTGAATAGACACAGTGATTTAGACACTTTAAACAGACACAATGAATATCACAGTTAGTTAGAAAAATGTTTTTTTTTTCTCTCAGGGAAGATCCTGACTAAAAGGGAAGAAAATTAGCCAAAACCTAAACTTGATTAATTAAAAGAACTGAGGAAAAAAAATCTGAGGTGAGGTGAAAAGCTTTTGTCTTAAATTTTATAAACTTAATAGCATCTTTGAAGAAAAGATTTCTGCACCCATCCCTTTTACCCAAGTAAAACTTTTTCCCATGAAAAGTTTTGTTGAAACCAGTCCTAGCAAAAACTGATCTGTGTCAGATACCAACACTAGGTAATATCTTGCAGACGCCTGCTTAAAGAGCAAGAAATAAAGCTCATTTCCTTCTTAGCACTAAGGTGCTTGTCCTTTCTCCAGAAAACATCAAATAATTCAATAATAAATATTTTTCAAAAAGTGTTTCCAAAAGTACAGGCACCTGGAGACAAAGTTGCCTCTTTAAGGAAATTATATAAATGCATATATCACTACATAAAAATAACTATAACAAGAGCTCACTGCAGCAATATTTAACTAGTTTGCATGGACTTTTCAGCTATAAACACCACCCTTGCCTTATCATGTTTAAATCTGTCATGGATGTCAGATATTGCCTTCTTAAGTGGACTCAACTGTATTACAGGCTTCTGCGGTAATGCTGGGCTGAAGTGTATCTCCATTTTATGTTCTTAAATATTCATAAGAAGCTTTGCAACATTAATATCTTAGAAGGCTTACAAGAACACTTAAATAATGTGTCTTACCTCCCTTCGCCCCTCCCAAAATGTCCCAGTCTTTTCCAATTTGTGTAATGCATTGAGCCATTTTAATAATTGTTTGGGGATTTATTCCGTGGTTCTGCAGTTAGTGTACATAGCCAGTGTAATTACTATCTCCGCTGGTCTTATCATGTGCTAATCCTGCTTGTTTTACCAGCAGAGGAGACAAGATTTGAGAGCATAAGCATGAGGCAGGGGTTTTGCCCTGGAATTACACCCTGTGAGCCCCCCACTGCCTCGTGTCTGCATAAGAAATAAAAATAAAAATTAGACCTTATTTCAGCTGAAATATTATTTTTAATATGAGACAGGTGAAGGAAATCGGCTTTTCTGTGATTGTAAACAAAGTTATAGATTGTGGAAGTTCAGCCATATTCACCTAAAATATTCTTTTCTTTGCACCTTATTTAATCTAGCTGCTTTAAAGGATTTTTAGCAGGTCATTATGGAGAGCAAATATATGTACATGCTTGTGTGTGTGCACAGATCATCTGACGCATGTGGAAGTCATAACCCTGTAGCAAATCCTGCACCAGAGAAGGTCTGCACGGATTGAAGTTTGCTTTGAGATTTGGCATTAACAGAACTTTTTCCTAACTGTGGAATTCCCAGTTGTGGAGTGAGAACAACCCCCTGAAGTTTTCTGTGCACACTTCCAGGAAAATACTAATTTTGTGGGAGAAATATTTAAGCTATTCTTTTTAATGGATTCTACCTTATTTTCCTGACAATCTTGGAGGTCTTCTGCATAACAAAAGCCTGCTCCCACAAATTCTGCATTTCACACGTGTACATTTCCTATACTATCCTAGCCAAACCTCCGTCTGAGCTTTCAAAATTAAGCACGAGGACTATTCACATAACACATCATGGTCTGAGTTTGCCACGATGAGCTTATAGGATGTTGATGCCGTGAAAAGCCAAAATCAGGACTCAATTGCAAGACCCACTCTCTACTTCTGCTCGCTGATGTTACCAATCTGCTTCCTGCCAAGGGGCGATATTTCGATGAAAAGCAATACAGAAAATATTTTCATCACAATTTTATCATAGTGCTGGTGTTCCAGGGAGCCCTCTCTCTCATTCAGCTACGAGCAGCAAAAAACCCTGCCGGGTCCATGTACACAAATGTGCCTCATTCCCTTATCTCTGCTTCTCGGTGGTGTTTAGATAAATGTAACTCAAGGCTACCATCTGCAATCCAGCCTCTCGCTGTGTTTATCCAGACCAGCATGAAAATGCATGCAGAGCCCCATGCCTACGATGTGATGGTGTAGATATAGGGTGATTGAGGGGATGGAGTGAGGGAATGGCCTGGAAATAGTCAAAGTTGGGCTTGAAGAGGGTTGGAGATGAGTTATGGGGCAAAGTTGATCGTTCCCTGCTTTTGGCTGTTTCTGTTGATTGGGATGTGCACTTTGGCCAGCTCTACCCAGTGTGGTTCGGATTAGGATGGCTAAAGGTTCACCAGACGTAAGCTAGAAACAGAGGGTGCTGCAGAGCCCAAAAAGTACTTCACAGCAGGGCAAGCCCAGGGTCAAGCTGGATCACACATCCAGCATCCCAGGGGACACCTCGGAAATGTTGTGGGTGCCCTGTGGGATAAGCGGAACTCATCTGTCTTCAGGACCCCATGGACACTAAATGCACTTTAAACAGGGGACGTTCAGGCAGCGTCAATCAGAAGGCACCGCAACGGGGATGATTCACTCTGGCAAAGCAGCAGCCCTCGAGAGCATGAGAAAACAAACCCCGTCCTCACCCGCGGTGCATTTCGTATTGCAAGTCAGGAAAGAAGGACGCGAGTATTACGGGTATCGTGAGTCGTGCCTGTGCTCCCATACTGGGGTGAGCGGCACCGTCCATGTTCCTCGGTGGGCAGAGGTGCTCCCGGCATCGCACCAGCTCTGTCTCCCCATTCCTAGAGTGGACCGTGACATACTGCATGCTTACACTTTCATATAGTCCCATAAATAATACGAAGCCTAGAAAACTACGCCATGCCACAGGCAGAAACGGGGGCACGAATCTCTATTTCCAAGGCAGCTGGAGTGGTTGATTGAAAAACTCATACAATGTACCGCCACTATTCAAAGTTTGGGGTGTTAAATCCAAATCTAAATAATCCTGCATGTTTCTTCCTTGACTAAGCACCTGAGCACTAATTACATGCCTGGTTAATTCAGTAATGTACGTACATTTCTGGGCTCCCTCTGCTTGTATTGCTCTCTCTCCGCTTCAGGAGATTAATGAGGTGAAGAAACAGAAGATTGTTACAAACCTGCAGCTTGCTATACCTCCTAAGAAGATGATGGGAAATGTACCAAACATCATGTTATTTTGTTAACACTGCTGTGTACAGTATATAATTATAATTTAGCTGTTATATTTCTTGCCTATTAAAATAGATAAGCAATGATCCAGGACTGCAATGAACAGCACAGCTTCACGGGACTGTTTTTGCCGTTGTGCTGTAATAAGCTAAAATACATTTGTGTATATAAGATTTTCGGTAGGATCATTCATAGAGGGATCGCTTCTGAAAAGTATCTATTCTTGTAGGTTTACCATCTTCAGTTTCCTTGCTTTCTCTTTGCCTTTACGTTGCTGAATTTTGTAAACATAAAGCCTTGGCCCTCATTCTGCATCTGTCTATTTGCTTGAGAGTCTCTGGGAATTTTGGATGTACAAGACATGCTGCATTGGACCCTATTCAATTCAGCAGTGGGGTGCTTCCCTAATGTGAGTATGTCCATGCTTACTTATTCAATATATGCTTATGTGATGTGCTGAACTAGAGCCTAAATCTGTAGCCATAGTCTGCATGTTGTTGCCACTGACATCGAGGAGAGGTAGAAACTGGATTGAAATGCCTTGGGGTGTTACTTTAGGGGCCTGAATCCTAGCCAAGCTGACTCGTTTTGATATGCAAAAGAGCATATGATGATGCTCAAGCCGCAATCTAGATTACTTTTCTTTTTCTGTTTTACCTGCTCTTGATTTGTCTTTCTTCCTCTTCCATATTTTTAAGGCTCCTACAAGCACAGCACTGATGTTGTGCAATTATCCAATTTTCTCATTTATCAAAGTTTTATGCCTCTTAGTTTTGTGCTTACACACTCATTATATTAAAGAAGAAAATAAGTCTAATGAGCCCAATTAATAATCCAAGTAAGCCCATTAACACTGAAACAGCCGAGAAGACACAGCAGTGTGGAACTGAATGCTGTTTAAAGAAGCTCAAGGCAGCGATGTAGGCTACTGTGCTACACAAAGACAGAAAAGTCATAGGATCTGCATAGTCCATAGGACCTGCATAAACACTTAGAGTGGGAGTTAGCTGTTGAAACGTAGGCACTTTCTGCCATTTGAGATGCTCAGATTCCAGGCACCTTCATGAGTAAAGGTGAAAGGTGGAAAACCTTTCTAATGTCCTCTTGTCAAAACTGGAGTTGCTTCCCTTGCTCCCCTCTAATGGATGCTCAGAGGAATCTTGCCTGATTCTTCTGCAAGTTTTTCTTATATTTCAGATACCCATTCAGAAACTGTGGAATTTCTTCTGCAGCCAAACCAGAGCTGGAAATGGGAAATTAGCATTGCATAAAATCAAAGGACAATGCCTGGACTTAAATCCAATCCATCCCAACCCCAAATCTAGATGGATTTGATATTCAGTTCAAGTTTTGAGGCAAAGCAACAAGTAGGGACTCAGAAATACTGATCATATGGTCCAGAAAATATCGACTGAAGTTTTCAATGATTAAGACCCAGGCCAAAAGTTGATGGTTCTTCAGAAAACAGGTTACATCAATTTTCACAAAATAACACCTAAATTTCCCCAAAATATACATCAGGCTGGTCAAAAGTCACTGCCCCTTCCTTCTCTTATTGAAGTTCAAATGGCCTAACTCTCTTTTCCATGTCCCAATGAAAATATGCTTACCCATACACATACACACACAAATATACATATATTTACATGGATATAGGTACAAATTCATCCCCTCTCTATACACGCAGATTTCTTCTTCTTCCTTTCCTCACTAAAATTTAGGGAAGCTGCTTCTCTGCTGTACAACAGTGCACCAGAAAACAACCCGATGGTAGCCCTGCAGTATTTTCCACGTGTAACCCAACCCCTCGGTGGGAGCGGAGAGAGCTATCAACTCCCTTTGATTAACAGGGTGGGTATGCTTGACATTCACTTACCAGAATAGGGAAGATAACTTTGTAGACCACATTAATGGGGATCTACCTCTCTTGCTCATTGATGACATTGAGCCTAACCATGTGGTGTTTTAGGAGCAAAGTAATTCCATCGGCTGCCTTTGATTACATCATAAATTGACACCTTGCCAAGATATAAAAACATGGGTTTAGTCTGTGGAGGCCAGGGCACTTCAGATGATGCCCTCTTTGTGCCACAACAGAGCTATAGATCACATCTGTAATCCTGTGGAGTTCATTATCTCCTAATGCTATTTGCTTTTTTAGATCATTAGAACGAAACTTGACCTGACCTGTGAACTATGAAATTGATTGTTGCCTTTAAATGGTCAACAGCCCATTTTCTAATCGATATACCGAATAATTTTATACATATTTAAATTATATATAACTTTAATGCTTGTTAAATTTATCTGCCACTTTCCTTCTATAGTTTATTTTGCATGCATCTGAAGCATGGATGGTGCTTTTACTACTTGGTGGTACCATTTAGAAAAAAAGGATGAAGAAGGAGGAAGACACAAATAAAACCTGGCCTGAAACAAAAGCTGAGCCACTGAGCATGAGTGCAATTCTGCTCTGAAGTCTTTTAAAACATATCCTAGGTTGGGCTGTGGTTTCAGATTAATACATTCCCTGATGGCTGGGGAAAAAAAAAAAAAAACACCAAACCAGAACACAGTTTTGCTGTAATCATTCAAGTTTGAATAGAGTTTGTGGCGAGTGGAGGGCTTCTTTTCCCTGCCCTTTGCTTTGAAGAATGAAAAACAATAAGGAATGAAGGAAGATGTTGAGGTACGCTCACGATGGCACTAGATTCAGCAAGTAGGAAGGTTTCTGCGATTAGTAAGGATACCGCTGGTCCTGGGGAAGCACTGTTTAATGGTTTGGGTCTACTGGGGCTTTGCACAAGTTTATAAAGTGACGGGAAATATGGTCTCTGGCCACCTTACAGATCACTTAACTTTTAAGTAGATACAATAACCTTGCTTATGCTCTGACGGTTTTAGGAAGTTCTCCTCTGGGCATCCTTTGGCATCCTGCCTTTGCTGTATCTTCCAAAGTAACTTGCTGTCTTCACGCACAAACTCATGTGGAGTCCCACTGACAGCCTGATTGCTCTGCCTTTTCAACCACTTAGTGAAACAGTCTTTGGTTGTTTGCATATTCAGAAAAGGGGGGGGGGGAAGGTGTTTCCTACCCCAAACTGCCTCTTCTTTTCACCAAACCTGTCCGGTTCTCTCAGCATCTCTGCATCAGCAGGGAAAATGGACCCCAGTGTCCCAAAGGTTCCAATTTGGGAAAGAAGCAAACTCAGGTACTCACAACTTCAAGTTTCTTCTCTTACCCATGTGGGAGAGAGAGATGAACAAGAAAAATCCATAAAGTCTATTTATTCTGTGGGAAATAAGACCTGGCAGCACCAACACAGCGTTCAGAGGGAAATGCAGTCACAGAGTCAGGGTGGGTGTTGTGATCAGTGCAGTTCCTCAGGGGTTTAAAACTCTTGGTTTCATGATTGTGGACAGGTCTCATCATCACCTTCACCTTCTCCAGTCGACGACAGGAAATATTATATATATATATATCCCCATATATATACACACGTGTATACGTATACATATACATCTATACATAAAGGCCTCTAAGGATGAAGTAGTTAACTTTTGTAACTCATTTAAAGAGGAAAAGCAGTACATGCTACTGCAAATGGCAATTAATGATGCACAAAATGGTTCTCCAGTGGAAGGGTCATTTCCTGCCACTTGGCAAGCCAATCCCGCTTGTAATTTGTGGGGTTTTATGAACACTTCAAACAAATTTTTAAAAGAACTCAGACCAAAAAAAAAGGGAACAACCTCCTGTATTCCCAAAATCTACAGCCTTACTCAGGCGATCACTCCTTGCAGAAGGAGCAGGATGCGACCTTTCCGCTGAGGTCCAGCCAATGCCACTGCACACAACAGCATCTCTCTGACCCAAGGCACCTCCGAAATGTCTCCTGGCCTTTCGCTGCTCCTCTTCAGAGGTCTGTCCTGAGAAAGGAAAAAAACCCCAAACAAATGAATAAAATTAGAAGCAAGCAAACAACCAGAGAAGAAAACAAACCCATAAACCCCCTGGAATGGCTTCCCTGGATTATTGCTAGTCAGGCAGGACTTAATCTTCTAGACGTCCTCGTCTTTGAGAGTAAAGAGGCATTCGGTACTTATCTAAAATTAAAATGGTGAGCAGTGAAAGCCCTTGCAGGTACAGGGATCTCATCTGCATACGTGTCTGCTTTGTTTCTGTTATTAGCCCCTGCCCCTTCCTTGCCAATGAGCAGGGACCGCTTGGGGAAGGGGGGGAAGCAATAGCTTTTGCTGTGATACTATACCTGCCACTGCTGCATCCAGGGAATGGCACCTTTTAATACATGGCCATTTTTACTTATATTCCAGTTTTATCAAAGCAATGGGGCGTGCGATAGGCTGGTAAATAATTAATTTGTTTCCCAAAGATGCCCAGTGGAAGAGATGACAAGCCCTGCCATTTATACTTTTATGAAACGCCAGATGAAGTGAAGGCGTCAGCAAGGGGGCAAGACGCTGGGAACAAAGTGAATTAGAGAATATCTTTCCTTCAGTAAGACAAATTTGTGTTGGGTAACCATGCTTTGCTGGGGAAGCCAATTGGAAAAGAGTGATAGAGGCCCAGCTACCGAAGTTCATCAAAGTCATCTGTTTCAGGTAAGCTCATTTTTCACCAGCCAAGGGGATATTTACCTGGAGTACACCTGTAAGGTACAGCCGACAGATTGAATGGTACAGTGCTTTATTATATTTCACACCCTGATGATTCAATATGATAGGAAAGAGGGAGAGAAAAAAGGAGAGCTGCAAAAAAAAGCCCTCTCTTCCCTCTGCAGTGCATTTGTTGCAAACCATGGCTGCAGTGCTTGGGTAAACCGGAGGAAAGTGAGCAAAGGTTTGCAGTGAATTATGCTCCTGTGTGAGTATTTAGCTCAAAATAACCTTCGTTTCTTCTCCTTTCCTTTTTGCAAGTGATGTCCCAGATTTCTGCAGTGAGACACCCCTACTTTAAATATATATCTTTAAGTACGTCCCTCCAGCCTGTCACCCAACAAGGGCTGACTCTTCCTGCTGGCTCCCCAGGGAGCAACGTTCTCCTCTGGGAGAGCGCAGACACCTTCAACTGGGCAAAGAGCTGAAAAAAAGGGACCACCTCCAAATTCACCTGTCTTTACAGCCAACCCTACAGCCACCCTCTGTCAAATTATGCGCCCGGCTTGCAGGACATCTCCCAAGGTCCTTCGGAGGCCACCGCGTTGTAGGGTCATCGCTTTGCTGTGCTGAAGACAACCTGACCTCCCGAGGTTCAAGTGAGAGGTTGAACCCAACTTCTACAAGATTGAGAAATACCATAATTTCACCTGAGCTTGCAAATCTGACTGTTACAGTCCCCGAGGACCTAAACCTAGCTGTGCCTCGGAAAATAAGACTGTCAGTGGGTGGTTTCGGGTACTTGGTGGGGCACATGGGATTTTGGAGATGGGAAGTTTGCTATTTATGCTCACTGTTTCCACTCAAAAAGAAGATGGGCGTTTCTCTCAGCTCCTGGGAAAGAGTGTGGCCGAAGCCTTTCTTGTTTGGAGAATACAACGCAAATTTGATGTACGATTTCTTGTACATCTCTGCTTCCCAACAGCCAAATATCTTTGTTTCCTGGAGGCATTTATCACAGCAAGTTTGGCTCAGAGGCCAAAGTATTACAGATATTGCCACTACAGTTTTGCTGTAAGATGGCAAAGCTGAGGTGAAAGAAGTATTTTTAAAAAATTTGTAGTTCTTACAGAAAACACTGTTGTCTCAGACAACATGTAGAACTTTCTCATGTCTGATGTTACCTTCAGCAATAAGTCAGGGATTTCAGGTGTCAGAGCACCTGCAGACGGTGTGGGTGCAATGGTGTGTCAGAACTAGCAGGAGCTATGTGTCATGTAGACCCTTGAGAAAAAGGGGGTTGGGGTTTTTTTCATTTATTTATTCTTCTGGCACAGCCATATCCACTAGCATTTGGACCAGATTTCAGCTTTGGGGCCACAGCCAAAGGTGGCATTAGCCAACCATTTGGCAGGCAGGGTCATATGCTAGAAAGGATAAAGTCTGGGCATGTCAGTCCACCTCCTGCCAGATATCGTGGTGCCATGGACTAACAGAATGCTGCCAGCTTCGTCACAACAGCCAGCACAGCTCCAAAATATTTACTGGTTTGGCGAGAGCTAAAAGCTACCAGGCTGAAACTGTCCAAATAGTGATGCCTTATTTTAGTCCAAACCAACACTGAAAGTCACTGCTGCTGTACATGGGATTTTGGTGCCTGAGAGAGATGGTTCTGATGAGCAGCAGATATCAACAGGGCAGAAAGACGATGATGTAAAGGGGAAATGGGCTCTACACTTGGCAGCAGCACTGAAAACATCTACTGAAGATGGTGCAATTGTGCCAGCATTTGCCCCAAAACATGTGAAGTCACTAAAAAGGCACGTTTAAATGCACAAATGCCCAGATCTGAAGGACCCTTTCTCTAGGGTCTGAGCATCTCCAGCTTCCAGATGGATTAAACAGCGTTTGGGACTGTCTAGGGAATATCTTTCTACACTAGATTTGTGCTGGTATGTTTTGTCCTTATAAAGGAGGTGGTTTCTCCTAAGCTCTAAGGTACGCCTATTTCTGTTCCTTTTAGGAAAAAGAATCCTTCAATAAATTAGCATGCCTTTACAATGATAATATGGACTATAAAAATTATTGTGATTCATATCAGGACACATAATGATTTAACTAATCAGTCATTAATTAAACAGGTTTTTACCTGCGGGGGCTGCAAGAGTTTAATAATTTAAGCTGACTAAATGTTAGTACTACCCAGGCATAATTAGAGCTGTGGGGAAAGTTTCACAAATACAGCAAAGCTGGCTACATTTCATGCTATTTACTGAGTGTAGGCAGCAGTCTGCCAGCAGAGCAGACTTTTCACATCTAAATGAGCATGTTGCCAGGAAAGAGTGACCAGGAGGGGACTGGATTAAGGATGTCAGTCAACCTAAATTATAACGGAGTCCTCAGTCCTACAACAGCTTTAATATACTCTTGGTACATACGATCGCCTTCATTGCAGAAGCTGTTGCGGGATTGACCCCTGCTTGCACATTGGGGTTCGGCGGAGCCGTTTATGGTAACAAAACTGTGTTGCTTATCTTGCAAGAATAGAGACAAGCTTCAAGAGCCCAGAGTCTTCACTCTGGGACTTTCATGGCCACATTTTGTTCCACCTCTAAGTCCCATTTTAGTTGCCTATAAACTGGTAACAGTAGCCTTTGCCTGTTTGGGGATGCCTGCTTGCTGCACTCATGCACCAAAAATATTTTGTAAACACTATCGTTTTATTAATTAGGGACTACAAGTCTGCCTTTGAGCATTAGGAGCCTGTAGGGGTCCAGTGGAGAAGAAAACACCTGGAGAAGATCACAGGTTCACACACAGGCCTATGATTTCTGAACCCAGCTCCTCTCCTGTTGGTAGCAGCAAGGTAGTGATGCCCGTGTATTTAATATTCAGCATCTAGAAGAGAAATGCTTTGGTCAAAGCAACATCGAGGAGGAGGAATTCTTTGTTCTATGAAAGGTTAATGCACCTGGGTAGAAGCCGAGAGCGTTTGCATGCAGAGAGATCATTAATCCATGCAGTAATAATTTCTGAAATAAAAATCAATCTTGGAAAGGAGGCAAAGCCTCTAGTTCCAAAGTAATGGACTGCCTTTTGCACTGCATCTCGTTAAGCAAGACCCAAATACATAATGGGCTCAATTTCCATGCAAGCCTTCTCTGCAACCCAGAAAAACTAATAGCAACCCTAAACAAAATGTATCCATATCCTGCTGCCTTTCAGGGCCTGGCAATTGCAGCTCAATTAACACGGCAGTCCCAGCCATGGCAGGATGTTTTTAAATGGCGAAAGCTGCAATATATGTTCCAGGTAAGTGGAGCTCCTGGGCTGATGGACTGGACCTGCAGACGTGCTCGGCACCATCAGCTCTTGGTAAAAGCACCTGATGGACGCGGCTAACCCCCTCACAGTGGGAGCTTTAAAGGGGTTCGGCAACATCCCAGCTCTTGGAAGGGGAAAGGGAGCATTTGGAGGGCTGCAGGATGCCCCACGGAGATATTCCCAGAGCCCCAGGCAGTCGCATCCATGCCTCTTCTGCTCCTGCTTACTGAAGAGGGAAACAACCTGGGGCCAAACACAACAGCCAAAGAGCACTTGATACCTCTCCATCAGGCAAGGCTTGGTCCAAAGGCCGCAGAAGTCTCTGGTACATCCCTACAGGTAAATAAAACGAGATGCGAGACAACTGGAAGGGGAATGTGGGCTTACCTACGTAGAAGAGAAATCTTTAAAATAATATGTTTCTTTGCAAAACAGCCCACAAGCTCCTCTATAGAGGAGTAATGGGGTCAGATTCACTCCTCGGTTCGACACATGATGAAATACCTTTTTGCTTTCATCCTACTCGCAGGAGTTAAGGTGATATCAAAGCTGCTGTGCTGTAGGCATCTGGTTTCTGCCAGCATCCCAAAAACAAAAAACATGTATTATCACTTGCTCCTCAGGTTGAAATCTGTCCCTCTCACCCTTTCCCTACCTCCCAGGGGCTTTAATTTGAATTTTCTGCTTGGGGTGGACAGGTTTCCTAGACACTGTCACCGGCAGAGATTTTGCAAACTTGGCGGCATCTCCAGATGATTTCAGTGAGAGGAAAGACAGGCA
Organism: Haliaeetus leucocephalus; assembly: GCF_000737465.1. Lineage (NCBI taxonomy): Eukaryota > Metazoa > Chordata > Aves > Accipitriformes > Accipitridae > Haliaeetus > Haliaeetus leucocephalus. The sequence continues at coordinate 1,073,512 of NW_010973302.1, read as the reverse complement.
GGCTCACTGCCAGGCTGCAACCCAGCCCCGAGTGCGGAGGTGTCACTCTGTAATACTGACAAAGTACAAAATCCAGTCCCAATAATCCTCTTAAGTCAGAAAAGAAAATAACTGGTGTGATTGATAACCCAAAGACAATCAAAGTGTTTAGGATTTAAGGAAGGTACCATACGTACAGAATATTTCCAGAAAGAGCTAAACAGCTTAAAGGACTGTTTTATGTGGTTTTCTTCCCCTTTTGGTGCACCAAAACAGGGGAAAAATAAAAATCATAACCTGAAAATGCACTGAAATCAGTGACAGTTTTACCATTGATCCGGATTGGTTTTCAGTCACGCTTTTAAGGAACACAACAGAAATATCAATTAACAACAGAATAATCATTACAAGTAAACAAAGACAATAAGAAATAAATTAGAGCAACACTGGAAATCAATATCATTCAAAGGCAGAAAATCAGTTAAGTTCAGTTTAGGGATAAGAGATTCAGCAAAATTAATGCAAAGAACTGATGGTTTGGGGTTTTCCACCAGGCTTCAGGTGGTAACACACTGTAGAAGCCACGTCCTCGACGGACATGGTGTCCCCAGTCTGTCAGCTCTCCATTTCAGCCCTGCAAATTGTGACTCCCTCTCGGTGTTGTTTGCACAGCAACCTGAGAGACCAGTATCTGATTCCCACTTTAATTAATGGGAGGTGAACATCCCGGACTCCTCTCTCAGGTGTAAAGGTGCTTTTCCAGGTGTGCATGGTGCTTCAAAGGAGGGAAGGATACGGAAGCAGATATATGTCTACAGATATAGTTATAAAAATCTAAAATGGCCGGTAACACTGGTGGAACTTCTTTCCTTTGTGCTTTGGAAATAACACGTTGTCTCACATGCTATTGCTGGGAGGTGTGTTGCAACTGAGCACCAAGTGCTTTTCAGCTTTACCAAGAGGAACTTTTTCTGCCGAAAGTACACAAAGCACTGGAGTTATGTTAGCAATAATTTCATAATCAAAGATTCCCAAAAACTTTGAAATAAAAAATCCTTGCATTTTACTTTCCCAGCTTTCAAACTGTCCATTGAGATTCCCTCCACTGCCAGAATTGGCTTTGATGCAAATACCTCATATAAGAAAACAAGAAAATACATGTCAAACCAGCAAAAAAACCCCTCAAACAGTAAAGACACCTCAAGATACCTCTCGATGAAGTGACACAGGATCTGTTTTGAAACTTTTGAACTCATTTTAGCCCCCTGGCAGCTGATTTGCATCACATCTCTTCCTCCAGCCAAGGTTGTCCAGTGATAATGTTTTGCCATGACTCCTCTTCCCTGTGATTCAGCCAGAGTGAGGAGAGAAAAATATCCCACTAGAAATGCCAGATTTACAAAGTGATCTGGCTAATCTTACATGATAAGATGGTTCCCACTTTCCAGTTGATTTTTTAAGTCATTCTTGAAAGACGAAGAAATCCTCTGAGAAGTGAATAGCCTTGTCCTTAAGTTTGGGGGCAGTGGTCTGCTTGCAGACCCTGTATCTTCAATGAACTGGGCTCTAAGGGCATCCCAGACCACTGCTGGGTAAAAAAGGGGTATTTTTTCCCTTTCTATTACATAGCAGGATAAACTTAGATGGTCAGCAGGCAAAGGGGGAGGGCTGGCCCTTCTGACATTACACACTTGACTTCACATCTCAGCAATAGGTCATTTACCAGATTTGGACATTTTTTTCCCCCAGAAAGAATGGACTGCTGGGGGTTTGTTCACTCAGGTTTCACCTCTTGCATGGGACACGACCCAGTTGTCTTGGCAGCAATTACCAATTTCCAGAGCCTCCTGGGTTTGAAGAGGCTGGACCTGGGCAGCACTCGCAGGGATGTCCCTGCCCAAGGGAGCACGAGAACCCCAAGATGGCAGCCAGGGGCAAATCTCTATATAGGGGTGGGTTTTTTTAACATAACTACTGCATTCATAATTCTTCACACTAATCCCATTCCTGGCACAAATCTCCTATCTCAATCTTCCTATTTTTCCCCTGTCCACATCTTGACATCCATTAAATTCTCAGTGTGCCCAAAGCTTACCAATACGGCACACTGCTTTATCCAGCGGCGTCGGTCCATCAATAAAGCTCAGCTGCTGAGTTTGTCTGCTTTCCTGCATTTTCGGATTACCGTAAGTTATGTGGATGCTGGAGCCAGCGATGCCGAAGGGCCAGCGCCAGGTGCCGAGGTTTGCAGTCAGATTCCCTGTGCTCCAGCAGCATCAGGGATGGGGCAGGAATGAGGATTTCCCATCATTTCCAGGGACCCGCGGAAAAAAGTGGTCTCTGCGAAAGCTCAGCCCAGCTGGGAGGGGATGCAAACGTGAATGGCATCTTTCTCCTTGGCTGTGGCTTTCCACTCATCTTCTCTCTCTTTTCTCACTCCAGAATGAATGTACAATTAAAAGACAATCAATCTCAGTGACATTTCCAAAGTGTGCAGTCAGTGTACCGGCTTCTCTTTTAGCCTTGGCGAGAGCCCAAATTTCTTGGAAAAATAAGCTCTTGACTTTCCCCTCAGAGAAACTCAAGACTAAAGGTTGTTGAGTGGGGACAAATCAAGCATCAAATTTGTTGTCAACAAATTAATGCACTGAAGACACTTCTCTGAGTGACTCTTTTCAGGTTTAGCAGTAAGTGGGATTGCTTGATTCTAATAGTAGCCAATGATTTTTATTCGATAGCCCTGTGTAATGTGGGCAAATACAGTTTTTTAATAGAAGTGACTTATTACACCTTCCTTTATCAAAAAATAAGGGGAGTGAGAGGTAAGAAACCTATTACATGAAAAGCCTCTTGTTTGTGCTAAGAGAAAAAAAAAGGTGTTCCCAGTTTATTTTATTTGTCATCTCAACACAGACAGGAAGAAAAATATTAATATTTAAGACTACCTCTAGCAATTGTGTGTTTTGTTTTTCTATTTATACACCCTCAAGGTGCATAGAGGGTTATAGCAATGCCTCAGGTCACACTCATAATAACGGGAACCTCACTTTTATTTTTTTTTCCCCGCCTCCCTTTAAAACAACTCTATTAGTACTGCGCAAGCTACCTTAAGCAGCATCTGACATATACAAACTGTTGCCTGTAGGTTGCCTGTTTGTTTGATTTTCTGCAGTGTGAAGGTTGAGTTGAGTCATTTTGCACCCAATTACTTTGCAGTAAATTTGTCGGATGATTCTTGTCGTGCCGTATTGATCCAACGTGTCACCTTGAACTTGTTTATTGACACATCAAATTCCGAAGGCAGCCCTGTTCAATTTACCACTTCCCAATTATGGCATTTATATGATGTCACTGAAGCTTCTTGTCACGTTCAGATGAGGCCATTTTCCCCCCTCCACCACCAATCACCTGAGCAGCGGTTGCCATTTTTCTCTGACCTTTCCCGAGACAGATGGTGGTTCATAAAATACATCATTAGCACACATGTCATTTTATCTTGCCTGGATTTTTTAAGTGAAAGGTACTTTGTTCAACAAAAGATTTTTCAATTTCTTCCTCGATGACGGTGCTGCTAAATAGGATTTTTTTTCACGGGCGCTAGAGAAGGGGGTTCATCCCCAATGACTTCACCAAGGGATCCGTGACACGATGCTGGGAAATCTTCATCCTGGGCCCAACAGAGGATCTCCATCCCTGGATGGTCACGGGAGCTGCAAACATCCAAACAGCTCAGGATCCAGCCCGGTACTCTGGCACGTAAAAAAGATGTGAGAAATGGGACGTTGACGTGACATTCACCACGGGAGGTGTCATGGTGTTTCATCAACGGTCAGAGATGAGCGCACAGAAGCAATGGCTCTTTCCCTTGCAAAGTGTTTCAGGATTTGCGTGCGCTACCCTGAGTTTACTGATGCCAAAGATGCTGAAAATAGCCTCCTTTTTCACCCCCAAGCTGTTGTGTTTTCTTCAGGACAGTCCATTTGGCTTTTTAATAACTCAGGAGCTGTGCAGAGTGGGTGCAGGAAGAGTATTTGGAAGTACTGCTTTCGCTTAAATCATGATAATATTTGATACCAATAGCTAAAAATATTAGCTGGCCGGCTTTGTCCCTTTGAATTGATTCAGCAACACACGTGAGCTTAGATTTCTATTGGGGCATATGCTTCAGTCCCACTATTTGAATTGAAGATGTCTGTGTGGTTTCCAGGATGAGGACCTGTGAGTTCATGCACAATAAAAGTGTCCCTCCTCTCCCTGTGCAGAAACGCCGAGGTAACCCAGAATACAATCTGGACCAAGAAAGGTTTTGTTGTTTGAGGGTCCCTAGGGCTGAGGTCAATGTTAAAGACAAATAGAAGAGACATGCACTCTTCCACTGCATGATTTATCACTTGCCAAAATGTGCTGGAGAAAAAAGACAGGGGAGGGGAGGAGAAAAGCTACCACAGCAGAAGAAGAGATTATCTTCTTGGCAGTTCCTCAGTTATGACGCCAGTGGTGTTTTAAAGTAGCTGGAACAAAAACATTTCTGAATCCAATTTCATTAAATATAATTTCTTCTTCTTGCTTGACACTCGCTCTTTCACTTCCCCATTTCCCTGACAGAGGACATGATCATTTCTGCATCACCAGAACTTAGAAAACAGCAAACAGCATCTCTCTCAATTCCTGAACACCCTGGCTTATCTCACCACGCTCTCACATCCCAAGTTCATGCAGCTGCTGCCATTTCATCCCGACCAGCGATGCTGTGGTGATCTGGAATGGGAGAGAGGAGCCTGCCTATGTGGGGAGGAAAATAAAGTCAGCAACGCTCCCAGGTGGAGACCTGGAATGTCAGGTGTCAGCCAGGAGCCAGCTCCTGATTTATAAACCCCGCAGGAAGGGTTATGGGTGGATGCTGGGCACCTCCTTGCTCTCGCTCAGGCAAGGCGATGCTGCTGCCGGATCTTACCAGGTGGCAAGACAGCGAGACGGCTTCTTCTTTCCTTTGTGTCATTGGCACCTCTTGGACGTTGCTCCCATTTCAGAGCCATTGCCCAGCTCTAGGTTACTACTTTTGCGATTTATTCTTCTCTCCAGCACAAATTGTTAAGCTCCTTTGCAAGACTGGGACTCTCTCTGCCCCAAAGATATTACCTATGTCCCTCCTTCAGCTTGCTCCATCTATCTTGTGCAGAGCTCCCAACGTCTTCTGCTTGTCTGTTATTCAGGTAAGCCACAGACAGGCTATGAGCACTAGTGTCCTCTTCCAAAAGTCTTTGTATCTTAAGACACACAAAATAACTCCAGTTCCTAGCCCTGAAAAAAACCCCGAAGTCTCCAAGTCCATCGGGCATTTTTGGGTTGCGAAAAATTTGCCCTACACAGGCTCAGATGTTACGGCAGTGGTTGCTGTGGCACAGCCAGATGTTTGCACGTGATTTGCAATCTGACTTGGGACCATCGCCACCTTCCCTACCAGGGGCTTTGCAGATATTCCCCTGCATGCGGGAGGCAACAGCCGAAGCGGGTAATATCCCAGTTTCTAAAGCAGGGAGCAGAGAAAAGGAGAGGCCACTGCTGGGACCTCACAGGCCAGGAAGGTCTTCTCAACCAGAACCAAAACCTCCTAACAGACAACCAGGAATATGAAGCCAGGGTTATTTCCAAGCACAGCAGGATGTGCTGGCTTGCTCTGCTGCTCTGATAATTACTGATGGTTCATCAGGTCAACCTTGGAGTCTGATACCTGTGCAGGGTTTTTACACAGTCTGTATTTTGCCAGCCAGTGTGGTTTCGGCAGTCTTTAGGAGCTCCTCCAAAATAAACTATTTCTACTGAAGAAGGCCCCTTGCAAAGTTTGGGGCTAACTTGGCTTTGGCTGCAATGACACATCTTTCTTTGCACCACTGCAATTCTCTGCACACGCTCACAAATAAAACGGGATGGAGAGCAAACGCTATGGTAGATACTGGATTTATGACATGCCAGGCTTAAATAGCACCCATAAGGCTTAAACCAGCAGCAATGGGGAATCCATTTTTGAACTGCAGCAAGCACACAAAGCTTTCTCTTTGCTGGCTACCAATTTCCCGAACTCCTCGTGCCAGGAAATCATGTCTCCACCTTCCCACGTGTGACTTAGGGTTCTTCCGTGGGTTCTTTTTAAAGTCCAAAAATGTACTAAAATAGCAACCACGCTACTTAACAGTATCAGATGACTAGAGACAGCCCTTAGTTACCAATTAACCTTTGCACCAGTTTTAGTCTGGTGTGCACGCTCTCGTCATGACTGCAACTGTTGAATAATTAATCCCTTAGACTAAACAAACCATTGCCGGACTGCACTCAGCTTCCTCTTCTGCTGGTTTATGCACTGATGTCTGATTTTTTGCAATTGATGGACACCCTTTTTGAAGGGCATTTTTTCTTTATGTGGGTATGATTATATTCTTTTTGTTGGTAATCTGAACAGGGGATCAGGGGTTTGTGTGGTAGCTGATATAGTGAGAAGGAAGGAAGAAAGTAAAAAAAGAAAGAGAAAGGGGAAGGGAAGGGAAGGGAAGGGAAGGGAAGGGAAGGGAAGGGAAGGAAAGGAAAGGAAAGGAAAGGAAAGGAAAGGAAAGGAAAGGAAAGGAAAGGAAAGGAAAGGAAAGGAAAGGAAAGGAAAGGAAAGGAAAGGAGGAAAAAAGGAAGAGAGAAAGTTTTTCACTGTAGCAGAAAAAAAAAACTCATTTCGACAACTAATTGAGGAGAGATGCATATTGGTTACAATGATGGTTTGGTCTGCTGTACTATTTTGCACAAAACTCCAAAATTAAAAATTACCTCCAGGGAGTAATTTTTTATTTTATTTTTGCAAATATTAGATAGCCCATTTCCATCTTATTGAACGTATTGTCACTCTAAACTGGCAGCTCGTTTGTTATTCTCAGAGCATTCTAAAGATACAGAAATAATACTACAGAGAATACAAATGGCTACATGTTTCATGAACACTTTCCAGGATATAAATTTGTAGTCATGGAAGAATTTACAGATATATCATTGTTTTGTTTTCAAGCCAAAAAAATATACTCTTACATTTCATGCGTAAAATTGTATGCACTGCTCTACTGCAAACACATCAATTAATGATAGAGGGCCAAATTTTGTGTTTCTTTGAGCTTTTTCAGGCAAAATTCTCATAGGTGATCAAGAACTGACTAAAAAAAGTTGAAATATATTTATCTTTATGAGTTGTTTGATTTAATTTTGTTGGTTAAGTACCACCTATGAGTTCACCGTGCCTCTTTGAACATGCTAAGCAGAAATAGTGAGAGGTCTGAACCATAAAGCATCAAAGCCTAGTTTGGCAATGATGTTCTTTAATCTTTTATATTGAGAATACCTCCTGTAACAGGTGTCAGTTGCCTATCAAAGAAAACTCACATGAGCACCAGAAAAACTGTCTCAATCTGGCACTGTTCAACTGTTCATCATATGCTTTGGAAATGTCACACGAGCACCTCGTATCTGTGAGTGACATGACACCTTTGGGAAGGGACAAAGAGATGGTCAAGAATTTAAAAAGCAAAATGGGAATTGTAACCCTCGGGGAGTCTGCTCCAATGCCTGCCAAAGCCTGACTGCGGTGGAGGTTTGCCTCCATCAAGAGCCCGGGGATTGGGTCCCATGTACTTACTTTTCATTATTCTTAAAATCAATAAGTAGATACTGACTATTCTTAAAGTGAATATCAAGATTAATTGACCCAAGTGGTAAGTATTGATCCAGGAATGGCCAATTGATTGTCAAGGGATGATAAATCTTGAATTTTATAGGAACACGAAGCCACGGGCAGGAGCAACCCCGCGTTTGCGGTGGTGGACGATCACACAGGGAGCTCCTGGGGCAGGATGCGCTGCCAGCATCAAGCTCTGCAGAACAAAAGTACCCAAATCCTCCCTTTCTTTCCCCAGAGGAAATCGTCCCAAAATCTAGGACTTTTTCTCCCTCCTAAGTGCAGCTCAGGTGAAGTTTGTCACGTATGCCAGGCAAACTCAGAGTGTGTAGTTATGGCAGAGGGCAGCGCAAGAGGTGTCCAGGTTGAGTCTTCCTCCAGTGTGGACCGACATGGACAGAAATATTTGGAGATCTGTTGGGATAGCAACTTCCAGAAAGGCACTTGATTTCTTTGGGCACTGGAGCTTTCTAACCAGCACTTTAAAGAGATCCGGAGTGCAAAAGCGCCTGGGAGTGAATACCAGCTTCTGTGGGGTAGAAGGCGGATGTTCTGGATGAACTTTTAATAAAATAATACATGCAACATTACCAGGTAATGTGATTTATTAATATTGTTCCAGACGATGGTATTACTGATCTCTTGGAGCTGCAAACACCAGAAATCAATTGGTTCTTTGTCTCATTATTTTTGGGCAAGCACAACCCAGAGGATTTGGGGTTTTTTTCTTATGAACTTAAGAATGAATTTTTTAAAAGGCAAAACTAGTAGAAAATACTTATATTAATGTTATACCAGAAGGGGTTTTCATATCAAAGGGGAGTTAGTCAGTACTCTAAAATCACAGTCCAGGACTGTGTCCGTCCAGGGGCCGCATACAGCCCCTGCTCCAGCAAAAAGAGCCCAAAGAGCAGAGAGACACAGGGAAAGGTTCTGACCTACAAGCAAATTTATCCCCTGTCTGCCCAGATCAACGCAAAACCTAAAAGACCCCAACACTTGGGGCTTCAGGCACTGCCTTCAGGAGATTTCCTAACCGTCTAGAGAAAATTTCCTTAAAAGGTTTCCTCTCTTTTTTTTCCCCAGCAGCATATCTGTGCCTCTTTAGCCACATTCCCATTCCCATTCCAGCGGTGCAACCCCTCCCAAGCATCCATGTCCGTGAGGTTTCTTCAAAGGGGGAACCACCAGGGAACTGCCAAGCAGTATCTAGGCCTCTGGGATGTGAAATATTTGTATTTTAATTGCATCCTTTGTTCTTATTTCTAATAAAGGATGATATTAGGAAGCCTGAGGGCCATATTGCTCTTTCTGGGGATTGTTACTGTGCGGTGATAAGAAAAATGTTACGTGATGTGGAATACGTGTTCAACAAAAATGTCCTTCAATGTGAGGAAATATCCTATCTGCCTTCATAACCTCAGATGGAGGGGAATACAGCTGAGAGCTCTTTCCTTAAGCACTGCTTCCCAGCCTGCATTTACTCTTCAGTCTTATTTTCTATAGACTCCCATGAATGACACTTGGAGGCAAGGAAGAGAAGGGAATTTTCAAAAAAGCGTGCAGGAGGCACGGGTACAAAACCAATTATTTATTAATAGGTTTCGTCCACACACCTCCTGTGCATCGTTTGGAACATTTACCCTGTAGGCAGTGAAGAGCAATCAGGTGAGAAATTTGGGTTTGCATCTTGCCAGACGGGCTTGACAACTTCATGCTGAACTTTAGCTCCCCATCTCTGTCCTTGTAACACAGGAGTCTGTTTAATTTAAACAAAATGCCTAGCAAAACCTTTTTTTTCCTCAAAATGTTGAATTTATACTCCCAAAAATGTATATAAACATATTTATATTACTAATTTACGAATATGTGTGTATGTGTGTATATATCTCCAGAGTATGAAGTGGCCTCTGTTTTGCACTGAAATAAGGACATCTAGCCAGTAAGAATTTGAGAGCAGTGAGAATTTCTTTTTTTTTTTTAAATGGAAAGGATAATTGAAAAATAACAGAGGAAAATGACACTGTCATAATGTCTAAACATTATTTTCACCTGTAGTGACTCAGGTATTTGTCCTTAAGGCACAGATTTACCAGTGTCAGTTGAACCACAAGTGTTGGAGGACTTTGTTTTGGCATGAGCTATAATGCTCAGGATGCCACTAAGGAAGACGTTTCTTAACGTCTCTTGCATTAAAAGCACGAGGCAGGGGTGTCCTCATTCCATGCAAGGAAAATCACTGGTTAAAAGACTTGTCAGGCAATGAGTCAGCTGGCAGGACTGGAAAAAGTTCCCTCATTGTGCACCATTATTCAGTCCTATTCTGATCATCTGATCTCTTTGACGTGCTGTCTTGAGTTAGAAAACACCTGAGGATGCTGAAATTTCTTAGTTTCATTCATTATAATACAGTAAAAGTTGTATAAGAAAATTCTCCAATGGTGTTTAAGTTTCTCGCTCAAATGTTGCTCAGCGTAGCTTTGATTTCTGTGGGCTGTTGGAGTAAAGTTGCTTGATAGCTCCAGTGGGAACTGCTGTAAGTAAACACTGAGCAAGAGCTCAGGACACAAACTTAGTGCTGAGAATATCATAGACCAGAGGTGACCAGGAAAATAAGTTTCTTAATCACCTGACAAGGAAAGGAGCTAATGAAACAGAGCTGGGTACAACTATCCCCTAATAGACTTTACCGATTTCCATTCTTCCTATAGAATTTCAGCATTTAGTGACAAGTTAATCACAAAGTTTGAGCTTTGGTCAATAGCCTATGTTCCTCAAAATAAAAAGAGGCTTTGTTTTCTGGTTGCCCATCAGATTGCAACCAATCTTTCAAACACAGACACCAGACGCAGGCACAAAATCTACTGACAGCAGCGGAATGATGAAGATGATGGACTGTATGATTGTGCCAAGGGCCTGATTTCACATCATTTGAAAGAGCAAGACAAGCTGGGATGCTGAGACCAGTGCTCACCCCTCATTCCTTCCCAAATCTGCACTCGTAATTAAACACACACGAAGGGCTCTTCACATGTAACTCAGATTATGTGTAAAATATCTATTAACAACTGATAAAGCAAGAGGAGTTAATTTAACAGTACCAGCTACCTGACTTACCTGGCAAGATTTCACTCCATTGCCCTCAGGTAAATGTAGGTGTTGGACATTAAAAGCTGGCAGCAGGCACTGTGAGGAAGACAATTAGCAGCAGCAAGGAAGCATCGCAGCCTGCCAGACTTTTACTGAGGCAGCTCATAAAATGCTTTTGTTCACATTTTCCAAGATTCATTGGCAGTCTTGTAATTGATGACAGAGCTAAGAGAGAAAGCGTCTCTCTCAAGCGCCGTGCAAGGCTCCCCACGCCATTGATAATGACCTACTTGCATTTACAAGAAATAAGTTCCAGCATCCTTTTATTGATACAAAACTGCCCACCATTGAGGAAGTCCAAAGAGCTCTGCAGAAGCTAAAGATAAATAAAGCTATTAAAACCTACTCCATTTCTCCTGAGCTGCTAAAGTCTGTGGCCTCTTAATTGCTACAAAGCTATAGATGCTGTCCAAACTCATTTGAAAGAATAATCATATACTCAATAACCAGCACATTGGAATAGCAATAATAAAATACCACAGAAAAGGAAAGATGACTAAGCAAAAAGGCATTGCTTAGTGTAATTCTATTTTTAACACCTGGCAACTTTTGCCTCGGTCATGCTCTGAAGATTTGCTATCAGAGTGATTCCCATGATAAAATCGTCTCAGAAACAGTCAATATTTTTGAACGCACATCCTCAGCTTGATGCTTTTGTAGGGTGATATCCTAGGGAGTTCATTCAGCCTCAACTGAGACTCCAGCAGAAGATTTGACTGAAGAGCGACTTGGTAATTATTTTTTTTATTCTGATTTGCTCTTCTTTTGCTCTTCCATCCTCTTGCAAAACAGTGGGACCGCTCCCCCGCAAGGACACGTTTACAAGAGAAGACCACAGATGTCTTCCCTGGGGACACCACCACTGCAAGAACAGGCTGAATACCTGCTCCAGGGCCATACTGCAAGATGCATTGGGCACTCCCCAGTTTTGGGACCCCTAAAACAACAAGCAGGTTGCCCCAGCCCCTTTGGAGCTCCTGTTACTTGACTGGCTAATTTGGTCTTGGTCCTGCAGACTGACCACATTTCCTTTCAGGGTCCTTTGCAAACACCTGGCAGATCCATAGATTCGGACCCTGTGGTGGCAGAGTAAGCCATCTAAATTAACCGCTCCACAAATTCACACCAGCCTTTCAAAATCCACTACACACATGGGCCAATAAACTCTACTCTAGACCACTGACTCCAGTGGAGCTCCTGCAGATTTACACCAGCTGAAGAGTTGGCCAATAAGCACTACTGCAGTGCTGGCATACTGCAATGATGGTGGAGAAAAGATCATTTAGAGATATTATATTCTGTTGCATCTTCCAACCTGTTCCACAGAAAACTACCACGAACTTGCAGATCTCCCCATAAGTCACCATAAAAGCATGTCATTTTTCTCTGATCTTTAATTCCTTGAGCAGCTACTTCCTTAATTGTAGTTTACAGATAATTCCAGGTAGAGTAGGTGTCATTAAAACCTCATTTGTCACTCCATAGTGACTGCAGTAACACAGTGTCTCCTACTGTAACTAGGAGAAGGCTCCACAATAATTGCACATCCCCAGGCAGTGAACACCGAGAGTTTAACGGTGCCAACTGTAACCGCAGCAGAAGGAGAAAAGCCCAACGTGCACAGTACAGAGCGTGCTAACACAGCAAAACATCCTCTGGCAGATAACACCAAAGGGCAGCAACCCCTTTTCCAAACCCTGGGCTGCAAATTTAGTCATGGGATTCAAATCTAGAGTCTCTATGGTAGGAAAAGCGTAGTCTGGTGGGATGTGCGTCTTCTGTCATTAGGGCTTGTTAGAGCCACAGGGCTCAACTCAGCTGAAGCTATGCAAAAGTGCAGGGTCCGGGCTCCCTCTTCCCAAAGGAGAAAGGGGATTGCCAAAGGAGCTGCAGCCACTCGCACGCTGGGGGAAGTGTCATTAAAAGGTTACCTTTTGCAGTCAAGAGTACGCCACTTAAAATGTAACTGTCAGGATGGTAAATGCATTAAATCAAATTAACTCCACTCGAGTGAAGGGAGTGTTAGAAGGAGACAAGATAGTTTGTGTGGTTTATATCATCTGTGAGAGAAAGCAGTGGAGCAGAGAAAATTTTCACACTGCCATTTATTAAAATTACACTCAGCACTTTCCTCTCTTGCTTTAGAAACATTAACAGATCGTCGGCCCCGTTCTCATCTCACCAGTGGGGAAACAACGGTGCAGAGATTAAGTGGCAATTTTAAGGTAAAGTGGATAGCTACAGCAAGCGCATGGGAGCCAGGGCCAGAGCTGAAAGTAGAAATATAAGTTACTTTGCATGGACATCGACCTAATGGAGCGGTGCAAGGGATACGCAGCTCTGCAGTTGGGCTATTTAGTTTAGGGAAGTGCCCACCCTAGTACATAACACCATGGACTGAACCTCCTCACCTAAAATAAAAACAAAAGCCAGGTGCCAAATGTGTATCTCGACTTGTCTTGCACTGAGTGTAACGTATACAACCACAACACTTAACTACAGAGCTTTGGAAGCAGCACTGGTCGGGTCAGGCTCGAACAGGAGGATAGGCAAAGCAAGTTTGTTGCTCAACAGAATATGAAATTTTCCCTTCCTCTTCATATTCACAGAAAAAAAAATTGTGGGGGCACCAGAAAACAATTTTCTAGGTGGTTGTGAGAGTTCTGAACAGTAGCAGATGACTTGACATTGATATGAATACAGGGACAACTTTTCTTGACTTCTTCCTATGCTTTCATGCTTGTTGTCCTCACATGGGTTTCTAGTGATGGGTCAGATAGAATAAAGCAAAGGTGTCAGAGTCCTAATCAATAGATGTGCATACAGGAGGAAGAATTAATATAATTAGCATATAACCAATGGGTAAATTTGAAATAGCTATATCCAGGTCCATGGTTGTCATCTTTATTCTGACCAAACTCTCGCTGGCTTTTGGCATCTTACTGTATCAGTCTAGCCTAGCCTGGTCCTTGGAACTATCTACTGGGGGCAAAAATTAACAAAATCCTTCCTCCGCTCATATCTTCGACTCACTGTCGACAACAGCCTCAGGGAGGAAGGCCAGATGGATCTCACCGCCGTCTCCTCTCCGGGGGATGCGCTGAGGATGGCTGCATGAAGAGCGCCCGCAGGTCCGCAATTCCTGCAGGGCAACATGCGCTTTTCCCCTCTCGCGCAGGAGAGCTGCCCTGGTTTCACGGCATCTGCGACTCCCCGCTCCCAGAGAGGCAGAAGGGCAGGAGCAGTCCCTTCATGTGAACAAGGAATAAAAATGGCAATTTGCATAGAACAAAAGGCGTTTTGAGTCAATGCCATATCCGATGGAAAGCGTGGTGGAAACAGCAATGAAATTTATAAGTGGAAAAAGTCTTTAAGGCTTATTTGCCAAAAATGGTTATTTAGATATGTATTCATGCACAGCACTTTGTGCAACGGTCTCCAAATGGCACTTCTAGATGCAACTACAGTATGCATAATAAATAACAATAACAGAAGAGACCTGGAAAGCAATGAAATTGTGCCATTGCCAGAAATGGCATTGCTCAAATGCTGGTTTTAATCCTATTCTGGTTTTTATGGGTCTGAAAAAGTACCTCGTTGCATCACAGGAGACTACTAAACCTCACCAACTTATTCAAAATTTTTTTATGTGCCACAAAAGTAAAAAAAAAAAAAGACAAAAAGTAACTGGTCTGAACTCCCTGCTGATAGACAGGTACACACTTGCCTTGCATTTCCCTGCCGCCAATACCCATGTTCGCTTCGGAAGCAGAATCCAGACAAATATGATGCTTCAGGTACTGATTAAACAGACATTAAGGACATGCCCAAAACCAAGTGCAACCAGGCGATCGCTTTGACATGCGAAGTGTAAGCATAAAAACACTGGAAAAGCTTTGGAAACCATTTTGTCACTTTGGAAACAGTCAGAGGCAGTATCCCAAGAGACCTCCCAAAGAAGGAGCTAGACCCTGGCCATTGGGTTGGTTTTTCAATCCTTTCCAAGGGCCAGAAAGACCTGGAAGACCACGCGGCTGCATCCCACACACCTCAGGCTGTGTAAACTGTAGGAACTTGGTTTCTGTCTAGGTCACATTTCTGGAAAGGCATCAGTCCTGGGCTGATGATGCTGGTACTAGCTTCAATCACAGACAAAACTTGTAGCTGCCTAGAGTGGAAGACTAACGGATGGCAAAATCACGACTGTCAGTGGGAGAGACCCAATGGGTTTAAAAAAATGTGCTGCTATAGAATATCAACTGCACCGGGCGATACGCCGGCCGTATGCCTGGAGATGGAGTGAACTCCTCAGCCGTGGGTGACCATGGCCCTGCTGGCTGTGCGGGAGAAATGGGTGCTATTTGGGTGCAATTTATCCAGCCTGTTCTTAGCGCTTTTGCAAGGATGAAACAGATTGATTGTTTTTCTCCATAGCCCAACAATGATTTAGACCTGAGGCATCCAAAAAAAAGTCAGGTGTCCCCCAGGAAGAAGTTATCCTGGAAGATGTAGATGTTTAATAACGCTTAGCAATTTAAAGGTTCCTCCTCTCTCTGCAGCTCCCATAATTTGCCAATACTAACCTTTAGTAAGGTACTTGCCAAGGGTTTCCAGTCCCACTTACCCTGTTCTGCATTTCAGTGTGATTCAAGTGAAGCCCAAACCTTGGGCAGGATATGTAGGGGATGGGATGGCTGCATTTTATACCTCTGTCACACCAGGCAGTTTATTGGAAAAGCACTGAAATCTCTTTCTCTCTTGCCCACACTAATAAAATAAACTTGGACCCAAGACTAGGTAAAAAATGTTTATAGCAGAAATTTTTAGGGTCTGCTTTTGAAAAGGACAGCTAATAGGAACTTCAGATGCTGAGCCCTGTTAACGTCAGGTCTCTTCATGGAGGTGTCTAGCCAGATCCTCCCAAAATTTGGTCGCTTATCTGGGTTCTAGAGGAAAACTATTATAGGAGTTTTAAAAAATATAGGCCTCTAAGTAATTACCCATTGAGGTGTGTGCTTGGTGATAGTATTTCAAAGACCTCAATGGTAAATTGCAAGATAACAGGAAAAATGATGGCCCTTTAATTTTTGATCTAATCAAACAGCTTTTATTTACATGATCTACTAGTTAACTCCACCATATCGAAGCTGACAGACTGTCCAAGTTACTTTAGCCCCTAATTACTGAAACGAAGCAAGGACCTCTGTTGAATGATGTGTATTTTTTCCTGTCACCATAGAAGAGACCCCCCTCCTTGTGATTTAATCAGACCCATGTCCTTTCTGTAAATAATGTTTAATCATCTTAGCCAATCTCATTTTTATAATGGCCCCTTTCACTGAAGCTCAGAAAGATATTAATCCACAATCACACACACACAATAAAGGCTTGTTTCTCAAGATCAGAAGATATTCATATTCTTTTATTTACTAGAAATTATTTTCAAGATCAGATTAAATGAGTGAGTCACGGAAGAGTTTGGGGATTTTTTCCAAAGCCCATCCTTATGGCAGATCAGCCAAGGGTTGATCTGATGGGCCGGTACCTGCTGGCAATAGCCTGCGATGGCACATCGCTGACTTTGTAACGTACGCTGAACTGTGAATTAGTGGGAACCTACTGATTCTACAGTCAGGTGAGTCAGCAGTAGTTTCTCACTGGGCTCTCATGGAGTTATTAAGGGAAAAAAAAAAAAATTAAGAAACTAAGAACTCTTACAAACTCTTGTGTTACTCAGTAAAATGTTCAGTCACATACCTTCTCCAAAATAGCTATGTTTTAGTATTGCATATCTTCATCCAAATGGAAAATCATGAATTATATATATTTAAAGCCTTGCACCTCTGCGCTGGTGGGGCCTGCCTCTGTACACCCAAAGGGACAATGCTGATTTGGGCTAAGGGAAATCATCCATCAGATGCTTTTTTTTTGTCCAATCAGAAAATCAACCTGTACCTTTTAATAAGGATATTACATTGGCTTAGTGGTGGACAGATCTCTTTTTATTTTTGTTTACAAATTTTACATGCAGTAGTGTGGAGAAGTACAAATATAATTGACTTTTTAAGAGCTTGATCAATTCATATAAACCCTTAGTATTATGAAACTAATAAAATAAGAACCAGTTAATGTTCTTTTATGGCTCTAAAATGCATCGCGGGTGAAACTGCATTTAAATAATAAGAATTTCCTCTCAAAATACTATGATTAGGTTTTGGCCATACAACCAGAGTGAGATTGTTATAATATGAACCACATGGCACAAGACTATCTGGTTTCATCCACAGGGAAAAGAATAATCTTTGCTGTGACATAGCTATTCCAATAAAACGCATTTTTCTTTATGTGCTAACATGAAATGGGAAGCTATTATGAAAAAAAACCACAACATGAAAAGCTGTGAAGATCAGAGTGGGCATAGAAGATATGTAAAGCTGATTTAAAAGATTAGGAGGGACAGAGAGCAGAAATGTTCCACAAATTCATGGAAACATTAACAACAAAATCTGGAGACGAAAGAGAGTAACTCTGTGTCTCAATGTTTGAAATGTAATTCAAAGGTCGGGGACCTCCATAAGAGATTTTCCCTTGCAGGAGGGTTTTTCTACATTTCCCTTTTACCAGGACATCCAGAGATGCTGTTTCCAGAGCAAAGACAGATTGGAAGATGACTCAGATGAAAAATGTACATCAGGTAAATGTGAAATGCTCAGTAAGATAACAAATGTCACACTCTGGAGGTTTCCTCTCAGACCAGAAGCCCTCAGAGGACCCTGCAAGAAGACCAGGCTCTGGCTGCAGAAATGGTGCCTGAACCTTACAGGGAATTATTTGCATCCCTCCCCACCACTGACCCACCAAATATCCCTTTCTGGAAAATCAGGTCACCGATCCAGAGTAAAAGCTAAAAAGGGAAATGGGAAGAGCCAAGTTATTAACTTCATATATATTCCGAGCTTGAAATAATTTCCCCTTGACATTTTTAAAGCGCTTATCCCAACTCGTCTTTGGCTGCATTTCTTAGATCAATATGACTAAGGGAACAAATTTCAGAGCCTCTTGACACCAGCACAGGTTTTACTACCCAATTCAAGAGCTGCAAAACCAACCCTCAGTCTGGAGCTTCAAAACACCAATGCTGCCGATGTGTCCCACTAATTAGATGGGTTACTGAACCCCCCCAACATGCGCTGGGGCAGCCCCAGCCATTCAAAAGCACATCTTTTACTCTAGTTGCCTATAGCAAATGAGAAACAGACTGAGAGTCCATAAAATATGCTGTATATTGCCTTCTCTAGTACTTTGGGGCCTCAGAGTGTTTCCTTAGGATTCATATTTCTCTTCCAGACTCCATGGTGGCATATGAATACTTATATAGCCAAAGCTGCTGCAAAATGAGTCAAAAAGAAGAAAAGGGATGTTCTTAAGAATGTCAGGAATTGGTGGAAGATGCAAGGATGAAATGCAGAGACTCCGTGGCTCCCAGGTCTTCTCGCAAATTATTAGAATAGATTTGAACATAAAGGAAGTGTCCTCACTTAGCTGGGTCAAATACCACAGCATTAAACCCCACTTAAAATTTTGAATTTCCTCATTTCACTGTCAGATTATGTACCACTAAAGAGGGCAGCACAAACGGGGTAACTTCTTGCTTTGTACAGCTGCAACGTGCAGGAGTTTCATTCCTAGATCCAGACTTGGATTTTGGAGGCACATTGACATTAGTGTTGGCTAACAGTCAGAAAAGTGACCGAATGAAGAGAAGGAAGAAGCCCTTGTATCCTTTGCTTACACCTTCCTGGCTGGATGTCTCCATCAACTTGCAAATTCACAGAAAACTTTTTTTTTCCCAGTTTCACCTTTGCAAGTGCAGCCTGGTATCTGTATATAGTGCTGGGGATCTTTGTTCCCTGCCTTATAGCTATTCAAAAACCAAAAACCACAACAAAAAGGATGAAGCATGGGTAAGAAAGTGCTTTCTGCACTGAGAAGAGTGGCAGAAGGAGTTTGATTCAGCTGTAGTAATTCCATTCTCAAAATAAGAGTCTCAGATCTGGTTTGCTGCAGTAACAGGATTGCGATCATGCAGGACTGCAGAGTTTCTGCTATTACATTTCATTACAGCAGTATTAGGGTTTACAATTTTTATGTATTTCTCATCCCAAACAAGAGAGGGCACAGTCACCCATATATACCTACAAACAGATGCACGGCTCCCACAAACACCCTGCCACTCCAGAAATCGCCCCTGTGTTGCTTTCCTGATTGTACCTCTCATGACAAGGTCTACAAAGCTTCCAAAAATTGCGCTGACATAGCAATAATCTGGAAATATCCCTCTGGAGGCACCTATTGATTGTTGCTGTGGGTGGATTATACAAGGGATCTATCTTAATTACCAGAAACTATCTCCTTGGAATGGCCAGCAATGTAGCAAAAATGATGCACGAGGAGATCCATTACTCTCAGGGAAAGGTCAATCCAATAGGATGTATGTTTGCATTCAGGTCAAGTGATGGCTAGTCCATCACCACGCTCCATTCTCACTGCCCTGTCAGCTCTGTAATGGCTTCACCTCTCCTCCATACCTCTCACCTCCCTCTCCCCAGTGCCAGACTGATAACGCGAATTAGGGCAGCTGGAGGTAACGGGGCACAGCTGTATTATCACAGATGATAAACAGTGTCAAAGACAATTACGGGAGCTGCGGAGAGAGGAGGGACCTTTTAAACCTGTCCTTTGCTTTCTGCGCTGTGGGAGGAGAATATCTGTCCCGTAATGAGAGCAGAAAAAGGGAGGTGGAAGGAGGAAGCCAGCTTCGCTGCCTCTTCCTCCGGGAAGGACTTTCTCCCCTTTGGGAGCATCTCTGGTCTGCTGGAAACCCAGCTCTGAAAAAGTGCTGTGGAGCAGGACGGGGAGGCTTGGATGGGAGGGATCTCGTGCAGGATTTGAAAGGGAGATGGATGTTGATGGAGACCCAGATATATCAACAGCGGTCATAATTAACCCCGGCACCACCTGGCAAATAGATATTAATGCCTGGCAGAGGTGTTTGCCAGAGGTTTGCCGCTCTAGAAGGCAACCTAGGACGGGAGCGTGGGCAGGGAGCTATGACGAGTCCTCCAAAGAACCATCTCTCATCGTCTCTCTCCCCCTTCCCACCGGGCACACAGGCAACCCAGGAGGGCTGGTCTTCTCCATCTGATCTCCTCCATCAGTGTCTCCACGAGCAGAAGTGAACACCAGCCTGTCTATTCTGGTCTCAGACACCAAGAAAAGCTTTGTGCAACTGCTGCACGAAGTCCGGTGGCGGTGTAAATAATTCAGCTGCAGCCCACGATCCTACAGACTGTGCACAAACTGTTTATAAACTTACAAATTAATTAAGCTTATTGTACATTAGATAAACTTATAAATCGCCTGGATTTGGGTGGCTTTTTCCACAGAAAAGGCCCATGCTGTCACCAGATCTCACACCCATGGGTGCTTTTAAGCCTCCTCTAGCTAGAACCAAAATGGATTTGCAAAATGGAGAGCAATGACCATATTTACCCTGGGGTTGCAGGTCTATCAGCTGCACCAGGTCCAAACTAGAAACACCAAAAAATACAGATGCAGTCATATGGAAACAGAAAGAGGATTGACTAAATTTCCACATTTTGCAGGGCTAAGCTAACATTTTAGGCAGGAGAGGAAAAGCCAGTGAGGTGAGCTAACTGTTGCCCTCTTGCAAAGCCACCTTTGGGTTCCTCCCTTGCTATGGACACCAACCCAGGCACATCTTCATCTTTTTTTACCCCCCCTTCCCCACCCGCCATTGGTATTTCATGAAAAAAACCCGACTCAGTCTGGAGTTCAAGGCCAAAAGGACTTTGCAAAACTGTTTCCTTCCCACCTCTGCTTTCCAACTCTTCCCATCACAGCCCTCCTGAACTTTTCGGTAACGAGCACAGAAACTCTTTCTAGGTAACTAGTGTGGGTGTGCTGCAACACTCTTAATGATGGCCTCATCTGGAATTGCTTTATTAATATTTATTAAGTGATCACTAGCTGCAGGTACATTCTTTAATAACTTATTTATAAAGCATGCTATAAAACACATTAAAAATACATTCTTTAACAGATAAAGCCATAACAAGATGCTGTAAAGCAAACTATAAAACGTAAATGACGGCTGTACCTGAGCTGAAAACACACTGGAGGCTAGGAAAACGGGGGAGAGAGGAAGGGAAGATGTGCCCACCGTGCCTGAAAACAAGCAGTACCATTTGGTCGAGCGGAGGATTCATTCAGGTGACATTTAAAAGGATAAATACAGAGCATTGGACTGTTTTGACCCATAGCTATGGGTCAGCAAAGAGGAACATGCAATTGCTGCAAAAATATTCCCATGCAGGGTGGGAAAGGGGTCCTCTGCTACCTGTGGGTGAGGATGGGACCCATCTGGATCCCTGCAGCCCCCCAGCCCCAACCTATTTCTTCCTGCACCTCTGCTCCCTTTGCTTTTCAGGTACCCTTTTGCCTTCCCTTCTTGCCTCTCCTCTCTCCTCCCCTCCTCCTTCTCTTCCCCGTTTCTACCCCTTTTCCCTCTCTCTTGCCTTCCTGCACCTTTTTCCACCTTCTTTACGGGTTGTTAACGATAACATTAGCATTTCATTGGAGTATCGAGGATTTAAATCCTTTTAAGCATGGGATCCATGCCCTCAGCTCCCAGGGATCCTAGAGAAGGAGGATGGATAGTAGAGCTATCATCGCCCTTTCCAAACTTGCTTGCGAGGCAGGTTTGGTCCTGGGTACTCCCGCTCATCCGTGGTCCCCTCCGTGCCTCCGCATGGGGCCAAGGAAAACAGCACCGGCACTGTGCCAGCTTTCCTCCAACTAATTCTTCATTGATATCCTCATTCTGGAGCAAGGAAATGTCCATTTTTTTATCCCTAGGAAAATCCAGCCGTGTATCAGATTGAGATTTCCATCTAAGCTAACCACCGTGGTTCCCATCAGAGCAAAAAGGGAAAAAAAGAGCAAAATTGGCACATCCAAGGGCCACTTCACATCCAGAGGTGGGCAAATCCTGCCTACCACAACCAGTCCTGGCTCCAGCCCTCTGTTCCCCCATTTCATACCCTTCCAGGGGCATCTGCTGCTCAACACTTTGGTTTTACCAGGTACAGGCCTCCTAGTGCTCCTGAAGGTCCTACTGAGAGAGAGAAAAGTTGCAAAAAAATCATTAGTAACAATGTTCAATTTTTAATTCATTCTTTTGGGCAAAGGGAAAAGTCAAAGAGAACAGAAACGCCCATATTTAGCTTGACTTTGCAAAATAATTGTGAACAAGCTTATGGTTGCGTGTATATTTATAAAACAGCTGTGATTTCAGAGGTGTGTGTAAAGAGAAGTCGGAGAGATGGCAAGCGACCTGCCCACCCCCAGCTCAGCCCATATTTCCAGCTCCAAGGGGTCCTCAGGAGATCTAGGAGCTCAAAAACAGAGGCAGAAAATATTTGCTGAGAAATTAAAAAAAAAATAAAAGCCATCCATGGAAAAGCACAATTTGTTCCCAGACAGAATCTGGAGCTGACCTGGCCAAGATGTTATCTACCCCCAATTTTTTTTCTCCTATTTTCACCTGCGATCCCGAGGACTTTCCATTTTTTGTGAAATCAGCCTCGCTTCTGGACCACTCGGTCTCTTCATTTCCTCCTGGCGGGAGTGCTGAAACCTCTCTCCCAGCCTTTTCCCCTTCCCTCTCCCCCCTCCTCCTGCGGCAAACTAAAATGGCAAGACTAATTTCATTTCTTTTCCTTTAGTTTGTCTATCTGTGACAACCCTTTTTATGCATTTAATTCATTCTCAATTTCTCATAATCAGGCGAAAGGTGTCCCCTAAGGTTAGGAGAGAGCTTGTCAAAAAGGCAGCGTAAATTTGCAGAGGTAATCACCAGTCTATCTCCTTCCCCCACTGCCCGTGGAACTATTAACTAATATCACTGTCTAATCTTTTTTGTACTTATTTATTTTGCAGCGAGAAACTAGTGTTATAAACACCCCTACTGTCAAAACTTGTCATCCTCATTACCTCAAGGCGGGCTCCATCTCAGTTATTCTAATTTCATAGTTTCTCGAATTTACAGCCGCTGGAAATTGAGTACAAAATCCATTATCATTTGTATATTTTAATTATGCAAATGAGGCAGCTCAGCTGCTCTGGCCGGGACCTGCAGGGATGCCTAACTTCAGTCTGGGTGATTACAATTTATCCAGTCGAGTCACTTTAATTGTAACAAGCTAATTACATTGTTCCATTTGGCTTTAACAAAAGAAAAGGAGATGGAAGACGCTTAATGGCAAAGGCCCGGCATTACGCCGCATTTCCCCGGCGAGCGCGACGGGGGCGAGGTGAGCTGCAGCCCCACACACCTGCGGAGGGGACGGGGTGATTTTGGGGAAGGGGGGGGTGTCTGCCCCGGGAGGGAGGTCAGCCCAGGAGAAATTTGGGAGTGGATGCTCGCTGTGCTCGGCCGTCGCCAGCTCGGCTCAGAGCGAACCGTCCCTGACACCCGAGGGATGCCCGAGGGACAGAGCAGGACCGTACCCCTGCCTCCATCACCCCAACCGTCCCCGAGCGCCTTCCGATAGGGAATTTAACAGAGACACATCTCACCCTCGGTTAAAGTCTCAAGGACTGCCAGTCCCTAGGTATCAACTCTTTATCTCCGTTGTAAGAAATATTATCTGCACTTATAAGCATTTCATTCAGGTACAAAAAAAAAAAAAAAGAGAAAAAAAAAAACCTTACCACCTCCAGCAGCCCAGATCAGCAATTACTTTCTCAGACCCACAATAAATGCTCAGTACCTAAATTAAATACCCAGGAGAGATGTAATATGGCTGCCCACACCTTCACAGAGGCTGTTAATAAATAATTACTTCTCTTGCACTGGCCGTCTGAGGATCTCAAAACCTTTTGTAAGTATTAATGAATGAAGCCTCGGTGTGATAGAGCAGAGGCATATTCTCATCAGCTTTTTATAAATGGAGAATAAAGGTACAGAGAGGCAAAGCAGCTGTAGGGGTTTCAGGGGAAGAGCTGGATTTAGTCCAGGATTTAGTCATGGGCACTTGTGTGGTCGGACATCTCCCGCTCCTCGGTTATATCCTGTGAACCACGGCTTGAAGACCATCCTTTAGATCAGATCCCACCCCTGATCTGCACAGCTCTTCCAAGCGGGTTCCACGGTCTCCTGTGATGACAGTGGTTTCCTCCAAACCTTCTTCCCCAGGAGTGGAAGGATGCTCATCAGCTCCTGAACGTGGCGGGGACGTCTTAGCTCAGGGCTTCTCTGGGGTCTCGTATGAACAAGGTATCATGAGAGGGAAGGAGAGGAGAACCATGTGCGCCTGAATGCCGATCCCTGCCTAGATGCTGGGGAAATCACTTGTTTTCTTCACAGCCCAGTGTACGCTGGATGGCTGTATCAGAGAAAACAAATGTGAGGACAGCAGCTCAACCCATGGGCAAAAATCTGCATGCGTGTGGGATCTGAAGTTCGTTTATGACAAACGATCATGTTGGCCCCAAAAGTACCCCAAGCAGAGAGCCAGCACGAGACCTCAGTCCATGCCAGCAGAGCCACTCCAACCTTGCAGCGTATCTGCTGTGCTGCCCATGTGCCCTGGGTGAGCTCCATGTCCTCCTTCCCGGTCCGCACGGCCACCGTGGATCAGGACTGCCAGCTCTGATGATGGGCACCACTCTGAGACCTCCAGCATCTCTGCTGGAATGTGCAAAAGGGTTACGCCTCTCCTTCTGATGTTAGCACCTACCTGCCCTTGGAAAAACACCTCCCCTCTTCCAAATCTCTGCCTGACGACTGGAATTAACTGGAGAAGAGAATAATCATTCCCTGGCAGAGAAGAGATAAAAGAACCACATAGATCTTTTCCCTCTCTAGTTGCTAGGGATGTGCATTATTATTGTTATTGTTATTTCCTTTGATACACAGCATTCAATTAATTTCCTTTGGCACACGTTTATGGCGCTCCAAGGAGCGTTCCAGGAGCTCTGCTTTTCCAGCGCATCCAGTTCGCCAGCATCCTTTGTGCCAGTTTGGCTACTTTGGAGGGGACGAGGGGGAGAGGAGAGAAAAAGGGGGATGATCCTTCCCAAAGAAACACTTGCCCTTGGCCACGTGCACAGATGCTGAGGAGAGGGAAGCCTGGGCACTGCTCACGTTATACCCAGGTGAGCGTTCGTGGAGTCCCGTTCAATAAAGCAGCAGTAAGCACCATCTTGCTGCATTCCCTTGTCAGCCACCAAACCATGGCAGGGAAAGGAAATTGAACCCATTAAACACACACAGATGCCTCTGTGCCGTTGTCCTGCTCAGGAGGGGAGGAAGGAGCCTCTATTAATTTTTTTTCCTATCGTGCCTTTACCAAATGCAGTCATTGAATCATTAAAAAGAGGCGGGGGGGGAAGCCTGATAAGGGGTGGCAGCAGCTACCGTAATATCCACGCAGTGAGTCTGCAGGAACAAAGCATCGAAATAGGCTGTCACTCTTGTACAATCCTGGGTGCTGCTGGCCATGCTCACCACGGCGTGTCTGCGCATCCCTCCTGCTCCCCAGGGAGCTCCCCAAACTCCCAGCACCCAGGGACTCCCTCCCTCCTCCAGTGGCCCATGTTTGGGAGCCCTGGCAGTTCTCTGGGTACCCTGCTTCAGGTTCAGCAGCTCTTTCAGGTGGATCTCCTCCATGAGTCAGTTCTGCAGGAGTAACGTCACCTCGCCCTAGCCAGCTGATTTCGGTTAGGCAGCCTGGGGACCCCAGTGTTTTTAAGTATTGCGGCTCTAGCGCTGATGAACCACGCAATCACCCTGTGGCTCTGGCTCCACAGTCACAGCAATCCCAGCAAGGGCCATAGCAAGGTATGGTGGGGACCTGCCAACGGTTCTCCTGACAGCAACGGTCTTAGGAAGAGCTTCCACCCCTTAACGCTCACCAGGGCTCCCGCAGTGCTCTCCCACCATCGCACACGCTTGCAAAGCCCAGGCTTGGCCAGGCTGTCTCAAAAGGTCACATTTCAGGTGACAGTCCCAAATTGCTGTATCAGACCCTGTGCTCTGAGCTTACTAGCACGAAGGGTTAAGCCCTAGCCTGGTGCGCGGGTAAGAGCGCAAGAACAGGCATTACTGGGCTGAATCAAAGGCCTTTCCCGGACTCCTGTCGCAAACTGTGGCCATAAAGACACGCCAAGAAAGAAGCATGCATACCTCCACCAATGGCTCTCCTGCTCCCCAGTCATCTCCTGGGCACCTCCTGTGCCAGGTTTCAAACATTGGAATGGGCTGCCCAGGGAAGTGGTTGAGTCACCATCCCTGGAGATATTCAAAAAAGCGAATGGACAGGGTACTTCAGGACCTGGTTTAGTGGGCATGGTTGATGGTTGGACTTGATGATCTTGAAGGTCTTTTCCAACCTAAATGATTCTATGATTCTATGATTCTATAATTTCTCAGCCCTCCGTAGCACACCGCGGAAATCTCCTCATTTTTCGGTCCCCTGTAAAGCTTTAGCACCAGCTTGTAATGCAACATATGGCTTCTCACACATAGAAGACAACCAAGTGAACAGAAAGGCCTGAACATACCAAGCATACAAGTCCAGGGAACCATGGGATGGCATCAAACAATTAGCAGTGTATATCATTTGTAGCCTTGTACCGTTTGTAACATACACTTTCAATTCAAACAGGGATGAGACACTTCCCACTTTCAATCTTTAACCCAGCCCACCTGAGCGAGCCTTTGGTCAAAGCACATGTAAGCCCAAGCATGGGGATGATACGGTATGTGTATTGTGTACATATATAGGTGATAATATAGGGGAGCTTTGGTAAGTGCCAGCCAGCTGCTGGACTGGGTACCTACAGCACACAACGATGGAAAGCAAGCCTAGAGAAAACCAAGGAGAATTATTCTCTGAGACACCATCCATTCTTTGATCAACAGTTGCAGGGGGAAAGCTGCAACCATCTGCTTTGCCCCTGCATGCACTTTTCCTCCCCTTTCACTTTCCTAATTTTCTACAAAATCTTCAGGACCTTTGCCAACACAAACTAAAACAACTCCAAATTAACCTCCTACAGTGTTCAAAAGTTCAAAAAAAAAAAGGCAAGACTTCTGACATTTTTCCACCCCTTCCAGCAGACAGGTAGAGCATCTTCATGTCACGCTGGGTCTAGTGAGATGACAGGCACAGTAGGTGCTGAATACATCGATGGACAGAGTTGTTGGTCATCTTAAAAACCCAAGCATGCCCCATGTTTTGGATGACAGTCTGTACAGCCGTGTGCCTGTACGCTGCTCTCTGGCATCCAGATGAAACACTACCCAAGGATTTTACTGAAACCTCCATCAGATGTTAACACAATAACCTCTCCTATGGGTTTTTAATGTTTGCTATTTCACACAGTGCTACCATTGACATAGGAGGTACATTTAGCTCTATATCTCTAATGGTATATGAATAAAATGCCTGGAGAAATAAATAATAATAAGCTCTTTTATAGCTTCTTATACTGGCAGATCTCAGATTAATTGAAATTATATGCCTTATGCCTGCTCATCCTCAGGACAGAGATTAAAATGGGAAATGAGCATTTGTAGCTATGTAGATGAGAATACAAGGTGGGATTTTTCTGACAGTCTAAGGCATTTGGGCATCGCTTTGTTTAGCATTGCAAGGCCTGAACCAAGCCTTGTCGTTGAAGATGAGTGACGCTGTTGGGATTTACATCCCATTCATTTTCCAGAAGACAAGCCCATAGAATCTATGTGACCTCTGAAAGTGAAAATCACTTGAGTTCTGCACTGTTCAGTAGAGGTGCTCCTACATCCTTTTAGGATAAAGTCATTTAAGGGCCTAAATCTTATTACAGACTAATAGGAACTGTGTTTCTAACCCCACTAGCGTGTGGCCATACGGGGATGTTCCAAAGTGGGGGGGTCAAATTTTGGCCTTGCCAGAAGAGCCACAATGAGGATGGTTGATGAAAGGCCATCACCTTCTGCCGCTGAGAGTTTTGGGCTGCATGTAAACAAGGGAGGACACGAGAGAGAAGCATGGACAGGAGATATTAAATGGAAGGGAGATGGGACAGATGTGGGTCCCAGGTGGAGCAGAAGGAGTTTCTTTTAAGATCTAATACCAAAATAGCACCACTGGAAGGCAACCAATACTATTGGCATGCTCATGGTGAATCTGAGTGACTGTTTCAGGCACAAGAAAGACCTAGTCCAAAATTGCAGGGAAAAAACAGCATCTTTAATTTTTCAAGTGGAGTTAGCAGGCTTCAGATTTTTTTTTTTCCAATTTTCATTTCAGCTGCCTCTCTTTCCTTTTAGAAGAGTATGCAAAGATGCAAAGCCAAAAGAAAAATCTGGGGTTTGTTCAAATATGGGAAAAAAGGGAAACATGCTAAGAAAGCACTTTATTTAGCTTTTCAGCAGATAAGATGTCCACTCAGTGGGTATCATTTCACAAGCACCACGTGTAGATTAAAGAGAGCAGAAACATGGAATATATCTCCTGGCCCAGGCTGCTTTATTACTTTACATAGTAGAAAACACTGATCCCAATAAGGGCCTCTAGCTATGACTGCATAAAGTTTGTTAAAAACATCGGTGACACTTGTATCACAAATTCCAGATTTTCTCCTTCAAAAATTCTGTCCCTTTCCATGCTTAAATTTTCACCTTTCGGAAGATAAAGTGATAGGAAAATGATATCCTGGAGAATACTAATAAAAATCGTTCCCAGACTGTTGGGTTAATTTTCAAAATGTCACAATAACAGAGGTCTGAGACATACCCCTTTGCATTTCATTTAGGTTTGGTAACAAGTTTCAGTCCTCCAGAATGAAAGGGGTACTTTGGGACAGCATTATTACAGCTACAATGACCTTTTATGCATGCTGTACTCATTTTATTATGTAGCCTTACAGTAATCTATACTCATAAAATCTCAGGGCTCTTCTCTCTAATGTCCTGTCTATTAATTGCTATTTGCATCCAAAAAAAAATTGCTATGGTCAATAACTTAAATTCCATCAACACTAAAGAAAAGGGGGGGGGGGGGAATGCAAGAAAGGGTTGAAAGCATGAAGAGAAACATTTTATTCTAAGAAATATTCTTCTGGCTAATTTAGCTCATGTAGATGAATCAAAGTACTGCAGTAGGAACTCCACCTACCATATATTTTGCACTATGGTCATGCTAATGTGTTTGAATATCAGCTTGATGGCTGCTGTAAACGTAGCATCATCCATGAATTCCAGCAGCCGCTGATATGAAAGTCGCACAGACAACAGGCACTTCACGTAATTAAACAGCCAAGTAGGCAAACCCAGACAAAAGAGCCATAAGTTGTCAGCAGTCAGCTCGTAAGGCTATATATCATGGCTGATATATAGCATGCCTGATGTTGTTGCCATCAGCAAAAAAAAAAATAAAAAAAATAAGTTGGATTTTTTTGCTGAAGGTTTGGAGGTAGGGGGAGAGGGAGAGAGGAGCATTTAAACTTCTTCATTGTTGCTGATGCTGATAACAAGGAAGGATCATCGGTTATGAAATTGGCAGCTTTAATCTTTCTTCCCAGCCTCATTTTTTATACCATACCATGGGATCTCCTCTTGAGGGGCTTGTACAGGATAGACTTGCAGGATTTACGTGCGCCTGTTATGATGCCAGGGAGCACAGGGTTCCCCAATGCTAAACAACTGCAGCTGTACCACCCACCCTCCTCTTCAAATTTTCGTCAGTCGCGGGAAATAGGACAGGATCTCACCAGGCAATTTTTATTTAAATGAGTGCCGTTCCTGAGGAAAAAGGAAAAACCCTGCAGAGTAGTGTAAGGGCAGCAGAAACTCCTTGCAGCAGGCCCAGGCCCGCCATACAATAGATGGAAAGACGTAAATAATTGAAGAGAATCATTTTGTAATGCTCTGACCCCTGAGCGTTGCACATCAGTCATGCGGATACCGTCTCTCTGCAACCCAGCCCGCCCAGTCCTCCACTTCGCTGTACGCACCATTAATGACCTTTTATGAGAATTAACTGATAATAACGCATCAACTACAGATCTACTGCATTTTTAAAAAGCACCGGCATAGTTCTACTTGTTTGCCCGCACGGATTAGTTTTGTAAAAACAATTATCATGATTTAAGCAGCTGGTTATGGAAACGTCTATTGAGCTGCATTTTCCGCCCTGTTCATGGAAAGCTTGAGTGGGTTGTCAAAAAAAAGAAGGGTGGGATCCTGTTAAACTTGTAAAAGGAGCTAATTACGGCAAGTCTGTTGGCAGGTCCTGAGCCAAGGAGACTCAAAGACAGTTGGAAATTTAGGCTTGGGTTGTTTTTTTTTAGTTTGGTTCAGTTTTTTGCATGTGAGTGGAGAGATGGACCGAGGGGTGAATGGATGGGGAGGTGGATGGGTGAGTGGAGGAGTCTCCCAGTCCCTCCTGCGCACCCCTTTCTCCAGCACCAGCACCTGGGATGGGCTGCAGGGCAGAAGCACGGAGCAAAAAAGATGCTTTCTATCCCAAAGGGCACACAGTCAAGCCTGAAAATAAAACCATAAGCCTAAAGGCCTAAGTGAAAATAAAACAGAACAACTCCGCTCACGCTCTGGCTCAGAAATTCAGATCACCATAAATGGATGAGACATTTCCAGCATTTGTGTGTTCCCTGGTCATCCCAAAGGCTTTTCCCCTTCAAGATTTATTTACACACAGGAATATAAGTGACCACGTTAGCAACGGCAACATGGTAGATATTTCTATTGCGTGCTCCATGCCTGGTCCCTTGGCTCTTTATAAGCATTAGCTAAATAGACATCACTGTGTAATCGGTTTTGTACCGATTTTTCTGGTAGGGAAGCCGAGGCATTGATGGGTAAGTAATTTATCAAAGATCGCATACACG
This sequence comes from Haliaeetus leucocephalus, assembly GCF_000737465.1. Classification (NCBI taxonomy): domain Eukaryota; kingdom Metazoa; phylum Chordata; class Aves; order Accipitriformes; family Accipitridae; genus Haliaeetus; species Haliaeetus leucocephalus. Next base: position 1,042,695 of record NW_010973302.1, on the reverse strand, counting down.
TGGGGAGCAGAATGAGAGTTTCTGCTTGCAGTGAGAGGTCCCGGTGAGCTGCAGGCATCTACCAGGACAATTTCTGCAGGGAGGGCTACAAAGGCATCTGAGAAAAGCCACAGTGTCATAACAGGGAAAGGGAAGCAAACAGCAAAAAGCCTCCTGCTTTGAGGAGGGAATTCATGATAGGGTCATCTGTTAAAATACCTCCCTGTGCCGCCCAGCCTCTCTCAGGGACGTGGGGGAGAGAAAGCCCACGGTGCAGGAGCACCCATCCTCGCAGAGAGGTCTTCCCCTGGTGAAATGGAGGGATGCTGAGGCACATCTCGGGTAAAAGCTATGCTCTCACACGCCTCTCCTGGGTGGTTTAACACTGACAGCAGATGGACAGACAGAGTGGAAGACAAGCAGATAGATCCACCTAAAAGGCTTACCCTCTGGGTAACTGATTTATGTTACCTACCCTGCTTGAACCGACAACATGTTCATTTCAGAGGACAAAATTCTGGTGTAAGAAACAGGCTACCTTCATTGTGCCTACTAACATTAACCAAAATTGCTAGATTTTTTCAGATATAAGGAGAACAAGAAGCCATTTAAGTTATTTGGCTCTCAGGAATTAGGGGTTTGGGATGGCTTCCAACTCTTATCCTTTGTGAATCGGTCAGAGCCTCCTCTTGGAAGAGGACCATAGAGGGACAATTATCTGGATGTTTCTCCCGAGTTGATATCTCACAAATCAACACAGTAACAGCTCAAACAAGCGCTCCTTGACCAGGCAATGGCCAAAATTTGGTCAGCCAGCCTGTGGATTTAAGGATAGACATCCACTTTGGCAAAACGTTGGAAAAGACCATTGTAAGATGGTGTACCTGGGTTCCTGGAGGATGCAGGGGAGTGGAGACATTTTTAAAGAAAAGCTTCATATCAGATGGCCGTCAGACAAACACTGGTTTTGCTTCTCAACATCCAACCACAGCCCTTGGTTCAGCATTCAGGGAAGGGGGTGCAGCTGAGTGTGGCAGCACAGGCAGCCTGGACACTGAGGAAGAAGGCAGAAAAAATGGAAATTACCACCTATGAGATGTAAGAAAATCATGGAGAGCTTGATGCAGTCTAGGTGAAGGCACTGGAGAATCTCCATCCCAGATATAAAGTGGTAGAAAAGTAAATTAGACCTTTAATTTTACAGTTTTAAAAGTGCTTTAACTTCAGTAATGTGACAAAACCAGAACAAAATTTGGAGAGAAGAATGACTACAGATGTAGGGTTGTGATCTTAAATTTAACTTGGTTTTTCCGAAGATAGACAGTGTCACTCGTGTTTAGCATATTTCTTTGATAAGAGACCTAACTTTTAGAAAAGAAAATGAAATAGGTCTCACTTATCCTTGCTTCAGAGAGGGATTAGCTGGATTAGTGAAGCTGGAGAAACTGGGGCTTAGAAAGAAAACTGTAAGGTGTTTACCTGTAGGGGAAATAAGAGTCCCCAGTAACAGAAGTGCTGGACTGGGGATAGTTTGTTAGTGGGGCTCCTCAGGGATCATTTTTTCAGTAGTCATATTTAAAATGTCTGTGAGTGACCTTGGTACAAAAAGTAGACATTTTCTAGTGATGTTTTCTGAAAAGACATTGTTTTGGGGAGGACTGACATGCTGTGCGGGAGAAGCCGGGTAACCTTGAGAATTGGATTAACAGAAACAGAGTAGCAGTGCTGGCAGACAAGTTAAAAACCTTCTGGTATCTTCTGGGAATGACTGAGAAGAAAAACCTGAGTGCATTCGTGACTGATACAGTCATGAAAAATGCAAATGAGATCTACGATGTAAAGAGATTTCCAAAAAGTCCTGCAAGAGTTGTTCACAGCGGGGTAGTCCCGCTGCAGAGAGCATTGCAAGGTCCAGCCTTCACCGCTTTCCACCCTTGCCAAAGCCAGATCCAAAGCCAGATGCCCAGACTTTCCTGGCCGCAGAAGGGATTTGCTGTGAGCAACACACCGAAAAAGGAGTATTCCGAGATAGTCAGTAGGGTAACAGCTCTCTTAGGAGAGAACCCAAACTGTAAGGCCGTGGTGGGGAAAAGGAACAGCTTCTGTGACTGGGAGGCTTTCATGGTGTTGTCTTCACAGTGAAACACCAAGCCAATGAATCCATGTATGAATATGTGGGAAACCACACCAGGTTCCCCTGTGCTGGCTTCTTGCAAACTCAGAGAACTTTGAATTGTTCCCATTCTATAAATAAATAAATAAATAAATAAATTTAAAAAGAAGAATATTTTCAACAGAAATGGCTCGTCTATACTCTCCAAAGCAGGACAGCAAACAGCCAGAGGACAGGATGTGTTCAGAAGCATCACAGCGATTGGGAATGTTTACAAAACTTAAGTCTTCGTCTGGGCTAGACTTCAGATGTGTTGTTGTTCAGGGAAAAATAAGTATGGCATTGGTGAGATCCTATATGTGGTTTGGGTTTCTTTCTGTTTAAAAAAATTAACCTGGAAGGGTTGAGACCATGCAGAATCTCCCCAAAGGTCAGAGCTCTTAACAAATCATTCATCTGCCCAGCGTTTATCTGGGAAAGTAAATGTTCTTCAGCAAAAGATATTCCTCCTTAATGGCAAACCTGGGCTTAAACCAGCAGCCCTCCAAACTCGAAGCAACTGTCAGGACAGCAGTGTGACCGAGCTGAACTATACAGTAAGAGGGCTTATCCCATCCAGATCAAATCAGCACAATTTTTTCTCACTTTCTCGAATTTCATACTAAAACCTGAGTTGGTGTGCAGTCCAGATCAATACTGAAGTGAGCAGAAAGCAACAGGCAAATTTGTGATGGCTGGAAATCTTTCAAGAGCTTTTTATTTGCTTGAAGCTTCCTGTGAGGCACAAAGCAACACACCCCATATTTCTCCTTTCTTTGTCTTTTTTTTTTTTATAATGTAGTGAAAGTGTCCCTTTTTGGGGCATGAGATAATGCAAAACATCTTTGATACACTGAACGTTAAGTGTCAAAGAGAGAAAAGTTTCCCCTAGTTCTGGCTATGTTTCATATGAAATGTTGCCTACTAATCATAATTTATCATCATCTTCATATATTCTTATATAAGTAATACAAATCACCACAGTCAATTAATCAATCTGTAATTAGGAACTGACACGAACATTTACTACCATCAGGCATAATTTATATGATTACAGATGATTAAATAAAATGTAATTGAGTGAACAGGCAATTTGTTAAGCACATGTAAATTCAGCCATACCACCTCAGGCTGTGATCTTGTCAGATCTCAATAGCTAAACAGGGTCAGGATGGGTCAGTGTTTTGATGAGAAACCCCAAGGGAGAAACCCAGGTGCTGCAGGAAGGGGTGATCGTTAATAGGTAGCGCCTTCCTTGCCGAGATCGTGTTGGAAGCGTAGCGTCTCTAACATGTTATTGGAGAGATGGACATAAGCTATTAAAAGTGCTGCCTGAGCAGTTCTTGAGAGAGGTGGGAATTTGTCTCCTGGACTTGGGTTAATTTAATTTCAAGTAGAGCACACATCTGGCCAGTCACCGGGAGGAGACAGTAAACCATGGCACCCTGACACTTGCTGCTCTTCAGCGGAGCCAGAAGACATGTCACTCCGGTGATTTAGTCTGCCTAACTCCGATACCTCCATCTTCATTATTTAGGGAAGGGGAAGTCCTTTTAAAATAAGCACATAAATTCCTCTCCTGCCTAGTGGAGAGGGGCAGGTGCTCTTGAAAGCCAACCAAGGCAGGAAATGTCTGCCTAGCTTGGGTGCTCAATCTCCTGTAAAGACATCTCTGCCCCTCCGTTGACTGGATGGAGAAGCTGGTCACATACATCAGGACAACTGCTTCATTGAAACACGGGCGTAAATTGGATCTCGGTCCCAGATGTTTCTGCAGGCCCTTGAGGTAGAACAAAGACTACAAGCCAGCCAAGGGCTGCCAGGCTCAAGAACAAGGAAATGAGAGTTTGTTCTTAGCGCTCCATCCAAAAACAGCTGACATCAGGAGACAGTCCCATGGGAACTGCTAAAAGCAACACTGGGAAAGTGCTTTTCTTTTATTCTTTTGTATTTTTTATAGCATCAGGACCAAATCCAACTAAGTGAATGATTTCTTGAAAAGTTCAGCGTGTTTCCAAATTGGTTTTGGTCACACAGCCAGAGAAATGCAAGAGGTTTTCTTTAATTATTGCACAAAAATAAACTTGAATTATTAGGATCAATTCCATTTCTGTAGTCTTAAACAAGAATATTTTTGCCTCCTCTGTTTTTAGTTTCTGCATGGCTTATGCCAAGACATCTCATTTAAAATAATTAAAACCATTTGTTTTAATACAGTGCAGCAGTTTCTGCAGTGCTTTGCCTATTTATTTTTTGTGTGTTTTCCTCAAGTCCGGTGTCACCCCTTGTGGGAACTGGAGCAGACATCCGACAGATCAGAGGCATGAATGAAATCACTCATGGAAGGCAAGCGGGCAGGCCAACTGGAGCTAAAACAAAACGATCTTTGATTATTAAATGGATACTTATGTAGATGGATCACCAGATGTGTTTGACGGTGGATGTGAAAAGCATGGGGGGGTACCTCAGGATTAGAGCAGAAAGTAACACAAGCTTTCTTCTCTGAAACAATTAGTGAAATCACTTTCTGGACATTAAGAGCCCTGCATGTGCAACATTATATATTGGGCCTGCACAACCAATTTGGGTCAGTATGATGTTTAAACTCTTAAGTGGTACCACTAATCTGCATTAATCTCACTTCGAAGATGAGACATAATGCTCAGTACAAGAGACTAAGAGTTGTTAATGCATGTTCCTCAGCTGGAGCACTAACACATGACTCCTGCAGAAAGAACAGGATCTTCCAGGCTTGGGTGTGAGGGTTAAAAATAAACATCTATTTAGGGATCTCTCCAGAAGTGCTCTATTCTTTGGGTTCTTTGCATCCAGTTGTGCCCTTTGCCACTGCGGGTGCACGGATGGCCATGAGGATGTCCTCTCACTTGAGTTATTTTGTTCCCCTCCCAAAAAATATCTAGGATTGTCACTTCCTTCTGCAGCCTCCATGATGAACTGCTGACCTCATTTAATGAGGAAGAGTTAGGGCAGTGAGCCACAGATTTACCCCAAAGCATGTGGGATGGAGAAAAAAAGGCTGGTCAACCAAGATTTAATCTCAACCCCATGCTTATCACTCAGGAAGGACCACAGAAGCCAATTAAATGATGCTGGTCTAAAGCACCTAACTGAGAAGAAAATCTCTGGGGAGTGGTAACAAGCTAGAAAACCGTCTTTGAAAACTCTCCTCTTTTTGTTGTTCCAATGCAATGTGTGGTTTCATGATGAATCTCAGAAGCGAGTGTTAGGAGTCACCACTCTGGCTGAGTAGGATTATTCCATGTCATATTTTTCTTTACATTCTTGGGAGAAAAGCATCACTTATGTTTAAAATATCAAAATTTCACTTTTCTTTAATTCCACAAGTTTTTGAAATAGATTCAGTTCTCCTTGCATTTTTCCAATATCTGTTACTGAAATATTTCCCAAAGTAATTCATTGAAATTTATCAAAACCAGGGAGACAGAGGTATTATAAGAAAAATGATAACACCTTTTTCAATTAAAGTAATGTTGATTCAAAAATAAAAGCTACATATGGTTTACAAAACAGCAGCAACAGCTATGTTTTCAACCTCAGACTTGCTGTCTGAATAATTTTGAGCAGCTTTACTTGAAGATATACCTGGGAGAAAAGGTCCTGTCTAATTGTGTTGCCAACCCAAAAGCCTTACTCTGTAAATGCTATGAGATCTTTTCAAGAGAGGCATAAGCATCCAAGTGCCAAGCTGTGAAACTCAAGCAAAAGCTAAATGGTACTTAACCTGTACCTTGCTGAGACAGAGTTGTCTAGAAATCAAGAAGAATGCTGAAAAACATCTAGCTTATGTTCTGACGTAAAAAACCCTCTGATTTCAATAGAGAAACAGAGAGGGAAACTTTAACTGGAGTAGTCTCCCCGAATCATGTGCCAGCCATATAACCAGAACCAGCATGAGCTCCCAGTCTGAGCCTGACCATGGCTTTTCTCGTATCAGTGACAGCTTTGCCTTTGACTAGTGTCTCCTGTCCTCCCGCCTATTGTGTTCCTCATCTGAACATCGGCAGACTGTTAAGTAAGATTTCATAAAATTGCTGAAATTCTCACTTGTCCCCAGGGAGTGTACCACAGGAGACAGTCACATGAAAAAGTTCCTAGGATCCATGAATAAACAATCTTGTTATTCTCTGCCTTCCTCGGAGATTTCTACGTCTGCTGCTGAAATGGCTTGAGTGCTGCCAACTAATTATAAAATTATTTAGTTAATAAAGGCAGGTAGGAAAGTTTCTAATTATCCCTACGATAAAACTCTCCTGAAGCTGTAGGATTTGTCTTACCCTGCAGCAAGGTGGGACCCATCTGATGGAGCTCAGGCTGTGCAGAATCAGCCCAGTGGGTGGAATTTGGCTCCACGCATGGACACGTGGGACAATCCAGCCGCCTTAACCCAAGGGTCCAGCCACATCAGAGGGGAGCCTGGTCATCTCACCTGGCCTCAGCTCTTGCTCAAGAAGGACACTGCTGCCTCACTGTCCTCTCGTATGTGATACTCCAGATAGCCCTGGACACCTCACATGGCGGTAGATACTTATGTTTTAGCATCCAAACCGATTGCTTGTACCACTTCAATCTCCATCGGCTCTGCTGGTGGGGTTGGGACCCCAGTGCATATACAGACACCTATGTGTCTCCAGCTACAAGAGCAAGACACCTCTCCATCTATGTGCATCATCTAAACGCATAATATAGGCATAACACATAGTACAGGCAATGAAGATACATGTCCTTCAACCACGGCTCACATTACCTGCCTTGGATACATCACTCCAAAATGTTCCTCAATACAGACGTAGCCCAGACTCCTTGGGCTTGATTCAGCTGTCTAAAAGGCATGCATGGTGCTAGACAGACACCCCAGGGTGGGAGAAGCATCCATGTGGGGTTGACAATCCAAGACGGGTCAACAGGGTAGATGACAGGCCAAGGAGCACACCCTGGAGGGGTTCAAATGGCACCAGGAATTTTGCTTTCCCTTTGCATTTCCTATTGGGAATCTCATTTTTTGATCCACTTTTGTGGAAGACAAAGGTCACCTCCCCAGCCGAGGGCAGGCTGCCTGGGTTTGACATATGTTGTTAAATGACAGTGTGTCAAAGCATAAAAAAAAGATGTTGGCTGAAGTTTTACATGGAGTTTTACAAGGTAGTAATGTAGACTCTGAGCTGGTGCATTTAGGCGTCTGGGTGGGGAAATGTATGAAAAATGCATGAGAGGTTTGTGTAAGAAGTGCAGTTCACTGGTGTTTCATATTCATTATTCTCTTTTTCAATGAAATTATCCTAAGGAATTTTTTTTTTTGGAGCTGAAGAGAAAGCACGTGCTCAGTAAGTGAGTTCAGCCGCAGATTTCAGGGTCCTTAAGTACTCATTGACACAAGAGGCGACGACAGCTCTGCAGGAACCTTTATGGGTCTCTCAGGGTTGTTGGTTTTTTAAGCCTGTGTATTATGGATTTCCACAACAGGTGTTAACAGCTCAAGGCATCTTAATGCCTATTGGATTAAATAATGCACATTTTTAAAATTGCATGAAGTCTCTCCCACTGGGGAAATGCTATCCTTTCCGCCTTTACTTTTTAAACAAAAATAAAGCATGTATTACAAAAATTACCAAAGAAATGGCTAAAATCCACCCCCAAAGCAACACAGAAGCTGAGCTGAAATTCTGTGTTTACCTCACTCCTCCTTTATCCAAGTCCTGAGGTTCCTGGGGCAGATGAGAGCAGCGAGCGAGTGGGTATGACCACATGCACGGCAAGGAAAGGTCAGGAGGGGTTATAGAGCGTGCGACACTGGGACAAAAATACTGGTTAAATCAGTTAAATATAGGGTCTTTCACGCTCTTGCACCAGTTGAGCCAGCGTACATCAGCTAAAAGTCTGAGCCAGAGCTTTGATGGAAAGAGAACACGAGTGAATGAACCCGTTATTAGGAGTGGGGAGAAACTGGGATCTCCTGGAGGATCCATCCAGCCCCGGTGGAGGACAACCACAGGCCACAGTGTGTCCCAACTGGGCATGGCTGTCTTCAGGTGATCCCCCTGGGGCTCTGGACCCCCCACTCAAGCAGAGATGTCCACCCTGATGTCCCTGTGTGGTTGGTCAGACGTGGGGGCACGTGGCCGGCGCAGCAGAGCAGAAGGTACGGATCAAGCCATGCTCGGCGTGGGCAAGAGCAGAACCTTCTCTCCTGGGAGTTAATGTTCTCCTTGGACACCCGTTTTGGGGAGCTCTTCTGTAAAAAGTGGGGCGTGCTTGGTTAAAAGTTTGGCTGTCATTGGGGCATTAATTGTGGGTCTAAAAGCGTTTATTAAAGCCCTGTTGATAGCCAACAGTGAAGCGCTGCTGCCCCCCCCTCCCTTTTGCGATATGCAAACAGTGGTGATTAAGCACCAGATTAAACATCTTCATGAATATTTAAAAGGCTGTTTTTGAAAGTTTCCTGTCCTTTTACACTAATAGCCCCATTAAAACCTGTTTACAAGCCAGTCATGAGAGTAACTGTGTGCACTTAAAACACGAGAGAGTTCCCCTAGAGGAGTGCTTTAACCACGTGAGAATGGCAGCTGATCAATAGGGATCTTAAAGTAAGACTGTCTGCCTAAACCCAATGGAAACAACCCTTAGAATGTAGATGTAAAGAGCTGGCAAGTGCCCAACTGGTTAATTAGGAAGGCAAAACGGTAATGATAACAACAATAATATTTGCTTGAAGGTCCAGCTGTCCTGGTCCTGGGTGTCTGGCTGCCACGGGACTTCTCAGAAGCTGCCTTAAAGATGTTAACGGCAGTCAGGAGAAGGCCAGGGAAAGTTTTAAATAAACTTAACAGCGTGGTGTTTCCTGGATCTTCTTATCTTTTACACATCAGCTTCTGACTGCACACAGCCAGAGCCTACAACGGGGATGCAGATACCGTACGATAGCTATTAATAATTCATGCAATCTGCATGTTACGTTGAAGTATGGTAGAATAAACACATGTCTTACATATAGAGGGTGTATATCCATAATAGAAGAGGTGGGCACATTCAATCAGTGCTGTAAACCCCAAATTTAAATCTACGGTGCTGAACCCGCTTACATGGACATTACTCTTGGCCTGCTCTCTGTTACTCACCGCACGTTATATTGCAATCAGTTCATTGCCTTGTTCTGAGTTAAGGGGCCATGAAGCAGAAGGTGTTTGAGTTCAGCATGGGAGGTAGGTGCTTAAATACCGTGAAAAACCTGGGCCTTTGTGTCTGTTCTGGTGCTACCGAGAGCACTGGAAAGAAATCTATCGACATCAGTGGGCTTTGGATTAGGCTCCTGCTGTGTTATTAAGTGAATTATTAATTATTAATAATAACATAACAGAAATCACATGTTGCCTTATTCAACCATTCAATTTTGCCTTATGTGGGGGTTTTTGAAAATACAGTTGCTGAGTTTAAATACAAGTGTGGATTGATTGTTCAGCCTCCTTACTCATTGCCAAGGAGAGAGTATGCTTACATATGGGTGTCCAGTTTTAAATGAATATTGATTGACTGAAATTCATGCCGTCTGCTTCAGTTTAACTGTTTGGCAAAACTAGAGATGTCAATAAAACTGGATTGAATTTTGAACGGTATTAAAACTTTCTGGAGCCAAGGTAATCATGATGGAAAAAAGTAATAAACGGCTGGAAACCTTACAGGCATGGGGCTTTTCCTACTGCTGTGAAGCCCTCTGGGGTTAGGGGTGTTTAGACCCAATGTTAAAAGACCTATAGAGCTGCTAACGGTCTTTCTGTTCCTTTGGCTGCAGCAAATATAAATAGGCAAAGTAGATGCTCTTAACTCGTACCTTCCTAAAACTTGGCCAAAGGAAGGCATTTATAACGTTTCTTCAGATAATAAGGTTTGGGAAAGTGCCACCCCTTCTAGTGAGTGGCAGCTGACTCCATGTCCAGGAGATTTTCTCTAAGTTTGCCCCCCTGAGACTGGCACTTGCCTGTCCTGGCTTTCCAAGGAGGGGACACTTATCTGCAGGAGAAGTGGCATTTGGCAGAGTGGGGAGCGGAGAGCTTGGGAAGAACAGGGCGGGGGGTCTCACCACGTAGTATTTGGGGCTTAATTCCTGGGACAGGAATTCATAGGGTAAGGGCACAGCGCGTTGTCCAGCCGTCTGCATCTTCGCTGCATCCCAGTGCTCCAGCAACTTTTATTGCACTTTTCTGCTTATTTATGGTCATTATTATTTACTCACCCACTTGTTAGTGCACTTAGTGCAACTGAAGTGCAGTGAAATTAAGGCACTGATCCCCCCAAAGTGTTATCCTATTTCTAAATGGTTCCCTTGAGGATTTGTCCTACGGATGAATCCATATCCCCCAAATTTAGCCATGGGAAGGTCAGGCTGCCTAATCCAGCAGCTATCCAGACACCAGAGGTGCCTTCTCCTGCCCTACAATGATGAATTGATGGCACTTAGGTTTGCGCTGGGTAAAACTTGGGCAATTAATACGAAAAGAGATAAATCCACTTATGTGGCATATACAAGATTGTGCATAACAGCTGGTAGCAAAGCAAGGAGTTGAATCGGACTGCCTTGCAGGTTTGATGTGTACCCCAATCCTGGACAAGAACTTCAAATATCCACCTCGGTTTTGGGCTGGACCTGTGAAAAGAGACAACTCTACAGTAACGTAGCAAGGCCAGGCTCAAAGGACAGTGCCCTGCTGTACAAAAAGCAGCAGGACTGCAGATGGCTTGAAGGTACCTCTTCAAAAACCCTCTCACGTCTTCTCTGCAGCGGGTTTTTCCTGGGAATTGGACTGTGACTTAATAAAATAACACCAGGAAAGCCAGTCCATACTATCTTCTTGTTTCTACTGCTGCAGAGCTGTCAAAACTAGTGCCTGTGTTTATTACCTACCAATTAATTAACAATCATGAATGAAAGCAGATGGGAAACACTTTAATTTCTGGGCCAAACTAATCTGCAATGGTACTCCTTCGAAATTAGTTATGTGCTTGCTTGATTTCTAAACATCAGCTCACCAATGTATGTTAGCATTGCTGTGAAATAAGAGGCCTTATTTAAGGTACCTAATATAGGGACTTACTTGCTCACAAGGGTAAGTTAGGGACAAATCCTCATCTTTTTTTTTTTTTCTGATGTCAAAAGCAGCTGAAAATATTTTTAAGCCCCTTCTCTGCATTTCTCTGTTGTGATGAGGAACACTCATCTTGTGGAGGTAGAAAATTTTGTTTGCCCTGGAGCGTTTCACTACTGGAGGTTGGAAGGTGACCCTACAGACAGATGCGTTATCACACATAAAGGGAGGCTAAACCATGGTGGAGGAGCTGGAATAGGAGGCAGGGCGTGAAGAAAGGGAAGATGGGAATTACACCGATTCTGCCACTGGTGAAAACTCACTACGCCTTGAAATTGCTATTACTCCACTGAAGTCCTGGATTCTGGAAATACCTAAATGATAATTATTGGGATGGCAGCAACAAAAGAAACAGCAAGGTAGAAGTAGAGGGGATTAGGCAAGCTGATGGCAAGGTAGAAGGCATCAGCTTGCCTAGGTGAGTGGTCCTAACCCCAGGTGGGAGGTGGTGGGAGCATCAGGCAGAAAAAGAGCTGTGGGGCTGAGAAAGGCTTGGACCTGGAGGCACAGGGGCTATTTCAGGGGTAGCAATGAGGGACAGAGGTGGCTCTGAGCAAGGGTTGAGGACCTTGGGCTCCAGGATATGGAATATGAGGTTTTGGAGAAGGAAGATGGGTGCAAGAGGACAGAGGCTGGAAGTGACAGGCATCCCTGCTGAACATTCACCCAGGCAATTTTAACCAGGACCATAATTTGGGGTTACTCGAGTTGAGAATCGTTGCAGCTTCTACACTGCCACATACCTGGTTTGCTTCTTGAAAGACCTCATCTCTAACTGCTGGTTAGAGGGCTGTGAGGCAGTGGCTGTCCTGGGTCTGTGACACATGTATAGGGAAATCCTTTAAAATATATCTGAACTGATAGACAGAAGGAGAAGGGAAAAAACTTTCTGCTGCCATTTACATACTTATCTATCAAAAGCCAACCCTCCTGGCTTTTCTCTTTTGGTCTGAAGAGAAGTTATTGCTGCTGGTAGGTTGAAAAATGTGGGATCTTTTTGTTTGTACTCAGTATTAACACAGATAAGTAGATGGTCTCAGCCCTGGGCAGCAGAGAGTGGAGTTTTGTTCTTCTTTTTCCCAGCAATCCACATAACAGGTGGGAGCACCGTGTCTGAAGTATCATGAGCAACCATCCTTCTCACTCCAGGCTCCTCCAGAGTGTCCACTATGGAAAAAAAAAAATTTAAAAAATGAGAATAGAGGAAGAGGTAAACATGGGGATCTCAGTGTGAAAGAGCTCAAAGGCACATACTAGTTCCTGAGGGACCAGAAACAGGATCTGCCTGGGAGTGATATTGCGTGGATGTGGTAGGATGGTACCTCTACAGGTTGGAGAGCATTGATACTAATAGTAAATGAAACAACAGGAGGAAGTTTGGTAGTAAGAGTAATAGCAGTGATACTAAAAGGCTGTATGGTAATAACTGGACATGGGAATATATAGCATGACTTTCAAGAAGTCTTTATTCATATGAATTTAGTCATTCTGAGTACTTTGAGAGAACCATTTTTTGTGATATTGAATGCAAATCAGTGGCTGGATGAGCTAAATGAACTCTCTGTATTATCCAAAGGGCAGGGCAGATACATGCTTGGGTTACACTTAATAATGTGGTATTAAAATTACATATGTCAAATTATTCCATATATAATCAAAACGCACTTCATCACCAACAGGATATTCCTGAACTTCCTGAAGTAGAGGGACAGGCTAGCACAAAACGAAATTCCTCTTTTTTAGTCAAAAATTCCAGATTACTGGGTAAATTTTATAATAGGTGTAGATGCCATAAAATACGCTGCTGCCTGCTTTGAAAATCTCCTGTGTCCATTATAGAGATTGACTCTGATGGGTAGATGCTAGGTGCCTAAATTTGACAAACAAATTGGTAGGAGCTTTTTCCTTTAAACGCTTCCAAATTTGTCAAAGGAACAGATCAGAAGGTGGATTGATCTTATGGCCATGACCCTGAAATTGGATTGTTCCAAGAGGTAAGTGCATAGGATCCACTCCCTTGGCTGAGTTAACAGTAGAGACCGGAGATTGTATTGACTTGCTTTCAGTGTCACAGGGGCTTTTGGCTTGGGTTTTCACTAATAAGTAGTTGATTTTATGAAACGGTCTGTGCTCAGCACGCTATACGTGTATACGTGACCGGGAAGAATCACACTGTCGGATGTCAACAGTGTGGACATCTGCAATGAGGTGAGGCATCCCACTCTGCAGCTGGGACACGGCAAAGTCAGTTCAGCAAACGTCCTTGCTCCGTGACCCAGAAACTCTTGGTTGCCTCTAAACCATCCTGGGACCTGTTACTGAACTGCCCCTGATAATGAGTGTGGTGATAATCTCTCCACTGAAGAGAAATGCATGGATGGATGGATGGATGGATGGACAGAGGGATGGGATGAGTGACACCCACTGGGTTTCATGATTCTTTCTTTAATGTAGTTCTTCTCACTATGATATATGTATTTTTAAACCGATCTATAATATTCCCCAGAGTGACCTTTAGAAATAAAAAGTCCTGTTCATTTCAATCAGTGTTGGACCAGGCTCTGTATTAAGCCAGTATCTCCCAGTTGGCTCCTGCAGATCACTGGGACCACAGCCCCATAAGAGCCAGTCCAAAGCTGTCCAAGTGCTAATAATTAGCACCTCTTTCACAGCATCTTTATGGTGCATGAAATTAAAATTTGGATGATAGGGAGGAAAGACTGGCAGCAATCCACTGTCCCAATGAGTCTAGAAATGCCTGAATCAAATCATGGAGTTACTACATGGTTTCTAACTTCTTGGGCGTCTTTCATTTCATGTAGCTTTTCAAAGCTGCTTTTAGCTACAATTGATCTTTTTTTTCCCCCTCAACTGCACTATGAAGAAGTAAGAGCGAAAGCTAAGATATGGGAGAGTTTTTAACTCAACTACATTTTATAAAACCTCTCTGAGATGCCAGTGGATGAACGATACTCCCTAAACACATTCGCATACACACATCCTATCCAGGTGCATAAATTGAGACTTAAAGAACAGGTCATATTTTTCCAACTTGGGTATCTCAACTGAGAAATCCCAATCCAAAGTAGATTGATTTTCAGAAATGCCCAGTCTGGACAGATGGGCAGCAAACCAGATTATTCACAGGGCACTCTTATTTGAGAGCTTATCTTTAAAATGTTGGTCTATAAATGGCTCTCTGCAAGGTCATGCAATAGTTCATTGAACTAAAGAGTAAAATTCCAGGTTTCTGGGAAAATTCCAGGTTTTTGGGTGTCCTCTGGCATGATCATACCGCTATACCTTACCCCACAAATATGGTTATTTGAGGAGTTATTTCGGTGAGTCCATTATTTCAGACTGAAACAGAGAACTCCAGGCTTGAAAAATCAGCAGATGCCTTCACCATAACTTGATCCAGTGCCCAAAAGTGTTTCCATTTGCTTGGTCTATTGGCTCCTGCCATGACAGCCTGGGAGTTTTAGCACAAATACCTGCTTGGAGCAGACTGGTCTGACCTAGGGAATCCGACCTCAGAAGTACAAAAAGCTACTCAGGATATTGGTTAAGAAAAGGAAGGGAGGGATCTTTAACCCATGAGTCCTACAGCCACTGATCTCAGAAGGAAAAATAATTCCCTCCATATTTAAAATAACTGTTTAAAAAGAGCAGGTACCTGGTGTAGTTACCTTACATGCTGAAATAGCAATTAAACTGCTTGAAATAGCTTTTTAGGAGGAGGGAATTGAAACCTTCCCGTGCTTGCTCCGGTCCCTCTCCTTAATTCACCAGGTACCACTAAAAGGGGAGGACCAATATTGCAATAATATTGCGACATCGCTTGAAAAATCACACCTACAACCTTTATAAAACCAGTGAAACTTCCTCAGGCGGAAGAAGGAGCTTTGCTCTTTGAAAGAGAGCCTTGTCTTCCTAAATTCGTCCTGGGTTGCTGGGCCCTGGGTGGCCGTGAATTTTGGATTTGTCCTCCCAGTTCAGCTTTGAAGGTGCAGCGCTAACCTACCTCAAACCGGCTGATCCCGCTGTTTCTTGAGCCCCAGTTTCACTTCAATGGGAGTCTCAGCTGCACAGATGAGAGCCTTTAATGGATTAAAGAAATAGAGCAAAGACATATAAAGTATACATCTGTAGCTTGCCCATCTGTGAGTCCACATACACACGTACATACATTTATACACACAGAGGTACAGGGTGAGAGGAAACAGTAAAACATCCAGGTAAATTTTTGCAAAAGGTTTCCTTCATAACGTTGAGCTTCACGCAGCAGCACAATGTCTATATATCCCTTATTTCTGCATCATTTCTGTGCCATGGTCAAAGAGTATTAGAGGATACATTTCTGTTCTAAATTACATCTGGGTAAATCCAGAGGAATTCCCCTGAGCCACGTTTACCTCTAAGATTTTGCCTACGTGGGGACACTCAGGAAAATAACCCAAATTAGCTGAAGGTGAGAATTTAAAAGTGGATTAATTAAACTGCATGAAACCCCTGTGAAGGTTGTTCTTATTCAGAATTCAGGTGGTCTTCATTCAATTTAATTTAATTCACTTTGGAAATTAATTCAGATTAATTGTCCTAACAGTTTTTATGTACCTATTCTAGATTAACACTGGGGTAATAAAATGAATTGTAGCCCACTGGCTTCAAGATGATTTTTAGATTTATACCAGGAGGCTCTGGAGAGAGATTGTCCCCTGTGTGTCCAGAAGCCAGTGCTTCGCTAGTCAAGACAAAGAAGCAGGGGATGTTTCTGGAAATAGATAAGCAATATTCTTTTAGCTTTTCAGGCAGTTTGTTTAAAGATCTGGTAATAAAAAGGAGGTGACAATGGCAACACAGCAACAGGTTAAATACCACTGCTTTTGAGCCCTGAGGAGGGAGCCCACAGAGTTGCCTTTCCCTGGGGACTGATCCTGCATTTATGATATTCTTTTTTGGGGGGGAAAAAAAAATCCTTTAACATCAAGAGGAACAATATCCACATCTCCTAATTCCAGACAATCCGATTTTGCAAGCCTGGAGCCAAATGAAAATCAAGACTACGGTAAAGAGGGCCTGCTATTTGAAAAAAGAAAAACTGCTTTAAAGAGATAACTGCTCAAAATCTACTCCCTAAAGGAGGCGGCTCTTATTAAGGGTTTCTTCTTGAGATGTCTGCCTAAAGGCTTCTTCAGAAGGGATTTAGTCGTTTATAACTCAGATTGGGAGTTTGAAGCCCCCTTTTTACTGTACGGTAGCTCCGAGGTTCTGCCCCTGCTTCCTTCCAGTGAGCTGGGGCTAAGCCTGGAGGGGGGGACACAGCAGAGGTGACATCTGCCCACCGGCTGCCCTGCCAGGCTGGGGACACTGCAAGGAGCCCAGCCAAACAGGGAGGCCAAAAAAAATCAGGGCTTCTGAATTTGTCTGGGATCAGCCAAATGCTGCTGTGGTCAAAAAAAAAAAAAAAAAAAAAAAAAAAAAAAAAAAAACGGCCAAAAAAAAAACAAAAAAACCCCCAAACACCACCCAAACTTATTTCTGAAAGGCTTTTGGCAGTTTTTTGTGTCTTTGAAGCACCTGGCACTAGCAAAGGGGGATAGGACTGAACCAGCTCCTTACTGCTAAGTCCTTTTGCATAATCAGATTTTAAATGTCAATAAAAAAAAATAAATTAAAAGAAACTTTCAATCGGTCTAGATAAATAAATGCAAACTCCAGCATGTTGGAGCGGTGATAAAACGGTAGCTACGCTCATAATGTAAACAATAAAAAGTAGTAATATTAGTGGGATGGGATTTGGGGAAGGGTGGGGGGTGTCCAGCCCAGACCCCCTCAAAGCCATCCCCCAGGCATTGCGTTTTGGAATAAAACCGCTTTAATCCTTAATGGGGCAGCGGGAAACCTCAAATCCCTGCTCCTCCACTGCCATCCCGGGGCGTGGGGACAGGTCCGCTGTCACCACCCGGGACCCCGGGGGGGCAAAGCAAAGGGAAATTCGCCCCCCCCCTAAAAAAAAAAAAAAAACGTTTTGCTGCCGTGACCCCCGGTGCAGCTCCCAAAAGGCAGCGTAAAGGTGCGGAGAGACGCGCACGGTGCAGCGGAGCGGGGCGCGCCCCAGCTGGGCAGGGAGAGCTTTGGCAGGGGCTTTTTTTGGGGGGGGTACCCCCCCAATACCCTCCCAGCACCTCACATGGCACCGGTCCCCGGGCACCCCTCCAGCTTCTCGGGGCAGGATCCGGCCCTGCAGACCCTTGGTTTCACTCAGCAAACCAAATTTGCTGCTCGGGCAATTTTGACCTGTTTCTTGGCCCAGATACGTTTCAAACGCTTTTGCCGTTAATTTTTTATTTTTTTTTAAAGATGGGATGCGGGGGCTCCACACTCCCTAGAGCATCCCTCCCCCTGCCCGGTAATTTATTCTGCTTATTCCAAAGGAAAAGGGTCCGGGGGGGGGGGGGGTCCCGGGCACCCCCAGGACTCCTTTTTTCCTCCCAAGCTCAGCACCTTCGGCTCCCTTTCCCCGACAAGGGGGGTCCCACAGCAGTCGGAACAAGAAATGATCTTAATTTGGGGACCAGGAGCCCCCTTTACCGGGGGGGACACCCCACTCTCCTGTCCCCCCCCCCAATACCTTGGGGTATACGCGCAGCGTAACTACACAGGCTGCGGTACTCCTCTCCTTACAGCCAGCTAAAGGCTGTTCTCTTAATGAATTACTAATGAGTTAAAATTGGACAGCCGGCTTAATTAAAGCGTAGAGGCAATGTGTTTACCACATTGTAATTGAACTCATTAGGGCTTCGGCTTTGTGTTTTTTAAGCAGCCGCCTTGTTCCGCACGTCGAGTGATCCGCGGGCAGCGGTTTTGCTGGGGACGGGGATATTGCGGGAGAGTGGGGGCTTTTTTTTGGGGGGGGGACGGGGACATCCCCCCCATTCCCTTCTTTCCCGTAGGGGTTTGTGCTGGGGG